>NC_133407.1:146366071-146684285 GCF_049350105.2 Macaca mulatta | reverse complement strand
TTACAGTTCCTCGAAAGTGATTTCTGTGATATTGGCAAAGATAGTGAATTAATTTCCATTCATTAGTCAGGAACCTTATGAACTGTATCTTTCTGACTAACATCAACAAAATGAGCTGCCCACCTCTGAGGGGGTGGCCTTTGCTGTCCTGTTCTGCCCTGGTACAGCATAGGTAAATCTATCTAACTGAGAGGGACATTACAAGGAACAAGCTGGCCCGCAGATTAAAGCGACAGTCTCCAAAGATCTTTGTCAGTAATACATGAGATATTCTGATCTCCTTCTGTGCATCTCCTGTGTCTTAATCCTTATTTGATTCCTGCCCTGGTCACTTGCTTCTTTCCTCAGTTCCTTCTCTTGTGCATTCTCCCAGCTTCATTATAAGGGACCCGACCCTTCAAGCTACCCTTTCAGCTTTGTGGCTGCTGACTGCCTTCTTGTCAGCAAGAAGATAGATACCAGCCAAAGATAGAACCAGCGGGATGTAGGAGGACAGGAAGGGAGAAGCCATGGTATTTTTTTTCCTTTTTCTCTCTCACTGCCTAGGTCAGAGCTTGTAGCAACAGCTGCTCAGATACCTTGGTTTCAGCTCCCACCAGCCAGCCGCTCCCTCTAAGGGTTGATGCCTTCCAAGCTCCAGTGTGATTTCTAGAGCCCACTAGAGATGCCTGTTCCTTGACTCCTCTAACACAGTTACTTCCTTTGTCTCTGCAGTCCCAGATCTAGTGATGGCTTGCTCCAGATGCTGATCTGTAGGTCACAATCCCTTTCTATGTCTGTTCTTCTTGCTCTGTCAAACATCGCAGTATCCTTGTATATAACCTCTCTACTGTTCCTTGGGTGGGTTTTGCTTTCCTGCCTGGATTTCCTGATGAATACAATTTCAAATTCAGGAGGAGGAACAATGGACTCTGAACACTTAATTGACCACATGTAACCCCATCAATATCCAATCCAAAGTCCAGACCTGTCTGGTGTGGTATGATATACAACATTGGATTTATGACTAAATCCAATTATAATCCATTTCTCATACCCGAAAAATGGACCTGGAAAAAATTGGTTGTATTAATGGTCTAAATAAAAATGTGTACATATACAAATAGTATGGGAGAAAATTTTTGTAATTTTGGTAAGACCTGTAAATCTTTATCTCATTTCATAGCAGGCATTAACACCCTGCAAAGGGAATTCTGGTCTCATGTATCATCTATTTCTAGAAAGAAGCATCAGGCTAAGCATGAAGTGATGCAAAATATTCTCTTTGAGTAGATGATATAGTTCTACATGTCATTACTTGTCTACCTGTAACCCTCAGGTGTCACAATAATGGAACTTCAATGATAGCTTTGAAACAGAAAGATAAACTTAAATGACATATTCCATTTGAGAGAAGAGAGGGACATCCTTGATTTTCTAATAAGTCTTTCATCCTACATTTTAACCTATAATTCATGACACTCTTGAATGTCATCTTAATTTTTTAAACTGATTTGGCTTTACAGGTGCTAGCTGACATTTATTAGGCAATATTAGTTAGCATCTTCCTTGGTACAATTGCTCAGTTGTATTCATCCTTTGTGAATGAAATATAACTGTATACATATATTTTTTGATATAGTGAGCAGGTGGAGTTTGCCAGCCTCTGTGCCAGCTCTGAAATGAATCAAATGCTTGCTCTCAGTGAACAGTCTGTATTCTGGACATTTTGTTCTTGTCACCAAAACATTCATTCTCCATTGAACAGTACATTGTTACAACAGCACTTTACTTTTCCTTAATAAACATGTTAACAGCATTTTTGAGGTGTCTAAATTATTTTCCCAGGGTAGGTACCAGAATCTGTGTTCGAGTGATCAAATTAGAGATTCACCAAGTCCTCCATATGGCATGGCCAGGAAGAGTTCTTTAACCCTCGGACTTTTTAAAGGTAATGAAAGGACTAGTTGCAAGTGACCAAACCCTTAGCAACTGTTGCTGTGCATTTGCATTATGTGATTATAATAATTATTTAGCTATTCAAGAAACAACATTTTTACAATTTCCTTTTCAATAAAAGGTGGGGAAAACCTTTGGCATACACCAATCAAACTCTCTTGGCCAGATTTTTGTTTTCCATTGTTGTCCCTCTGCTGCTCCTTTTCTGTGACATCGTGTCATCCTTGCCCTGTCTTCCATTCTGGAGCCACATTCTTGCAAACCTCCCCTCTTGTTTTTCTTCTTAAAAAAAAAAAAGTGATACATGTAGAGAAAGTGCAGGTTTGTTGCATAGGAATACGTGTGCCATGGTGTTTTGCTGCACCTATTGACCTATCCTCTACGTTCCCTCCCCTCACCCCCAAGCCCCCAAAAGTTCCTAGTGTATGTTGTTCCCCTCTCTCTGTCCATGAGTTCTCATTGTTCAACTCCCACTTGTGAGTGAGAACATGTGGTGTTTGGTTTTCTGTTCCTGCGTTAGTTTGCTGAGGATAATGGCTTCCATCTTCGTCCATGTCCCTGCAAAGGATATGATCTCATTCCTTTTTATGACTGCATAGTATTCCATGGTGTATATGTACCACATTTTCTTTATCCAGTCTATCATTGATGGGCATTTGGGTTGGTTCCATGTCTGTGCTATTGTAAAGAGTGCTGCAAGAAACATACGTGTGCATGTGTCTTTACAGTAGAATGATTTATATTCCTTTGGGTATATACCCAGTAATGGGATTGATGGATCAAATGGTATTTCTGGTTCTAGATCCTTGAGGAATCACCATACTATCTTCCACAATGGCAATCCCCACTTTCTTAATCTCATTGTTTATTTGCTCACAGCTCATTTTAAAGCAAATATTCTACTTGTTTATATTGCTAGATAGGTTTGTTTTTTTCCAGTTGTATCCTGAGAAGTGCTCCCGAGTATGTACCTATTCTGTGGAAATGACTTCTCTTTCATTTTTAATCTTGATTTTTAATTTTATTTTTATTTTTCTTTATATAATATTGGATATATTTCAGGTATATGACATCTTTTAATATATATGTAGTGAAATGAACATATCCATACTCTCATGTAATTACCTGTTTTTTTGTGGTAAAAGTACCTTGATATGGTTTGGCTGTGTCCCCACCCAAACCTCATCTTGAATTGTAGCTCCCATAATTTCCACATGCTGTTGGGGGCACCTGGTGGGAGATATTTGAATCATGGGGGTGGTTTCCCCCATACTGTTCTCATGGTAGTAAGTCTCACCTTATCTGATGGTTTGATAGGGGTTTCCCCTTTCGCTTGGCTCTCATTCTCTCTTGCCTGCCACCATGTAAGATGTGTCTTCTGCCTTCCACTATGATTGTGAGGCCTCCCCAGCCACGTGGAGCTGTGAGTCCATTAAACCTCTTTTTCTTTATAAATTACCCAGTCTATGGTATGTATTTATCAGCAGCATGAGAACAGACTAATACATTCCTAAAATATACTTTTATCAGATTTTTAGTGTACATTATTAATTATAGTGTTCATGCTGTATGTTAAATCTTTAGGTTTATTTACCTCATAAAACTGAAACTTTGTACTCTTTTTTCTCCACGTGTATTAGGATTCTCTAAAGGGACAGAACTAATAGGATAGATGTATATATAAAGGGGAGTTGATTAAGGAGTATTGACTCACGTGATCACAGGATGAGGTCCCACAATAGGCCATTTGCAAACTGAGTAGCAGGGAAGCCAGTCTGAGTCCCAGTGCTAAAGAACTTGAAGTCCGATGTTCCAGAGCAGGAAGCATCCAGCACGGGAGAAAGATGTAGGCCAGAAGACTAAACCAGTTTAGTCTTTTCGTGTTCTTCTGCCTGCTTTTATTCTGGCCATGCTGGCAGCTGGTTAGATTGTGCCACCCATATTGAGGGTGGGTCTGCCTTTCTTGGTCCACTGACTCAAATGTTAATCTCCTTTGGCAACACCCTCACAGACACACCCAGGAACAATACTTTGCATCTTTAGAGCCAATCAAGTTGTCATTCAATATTAACCATCACACCACACCCCTACCCCATGAGTTGTTCAAGGTACTCCCATTAAAGGAATGGTTATGCACCCGTTTATTGTGGTGAAAAGAGTAAGTTGAAATTGGGTCTAAGCTGCAAATGTGTTTCCCCCCTCACTGGGCAAAAGCAAGAGCACCAGGAAACACATGGCGTATTATCATTCTATCTGTGGCTGTAATTTACTGTAACCATTGCATGCCCATCACAGATCCACATGTATTGATAATGGCACTATCTGGAGTTGGCTTGAAATTGGATCTGGGCTGCAAATGTGTTAATCCCCTCACTGGGCAAAAGCAAGAGCACCAGGAAAAACATGACATATTATCATCCTATCTGGAGGCTGTAATTTACTGCAAGTATCGCATACCTATCAAAGATCCACATGTATTGATAATGGCACTACCTGGAGTTGGCCACCCTGCAGTCCTGGTGCCCAGTGTCTTTTATACCACACATGGACTTGTGATCAAGTGTGTGTTTGCATGCCCATAAATGTGTGTATATATATGTATACACACGTACGTATGTAATATATATATACACACACACACATATAGAGAAAGATTTTCTGATATTTGGCAAGTATCTACTCATTTGTGATGGTTACAGAAAATTAGCAATTTGGCCCACAAATATCTGTTATATAAATTAAGCGTCTGCTTTGTGCCAGGCTTTGTTATATGTGATAGGGCCATGCAGGGGCAAATGAGTCTCTCTTTTCATGGAGCTTACATTAATGTGGATGTGAAACAGCCTTAACCTTGGAGAAATACAGGGCAGGTTGATGGGACTATGTTTGGTATACTTCTAGTGGAAGCAAAAAGATGTGTTTACAACGTGAAATAAAAATGTAAAGAAAGGAAAAGGGAATTAGGACTAAACTGACTGGTTGGGAGTGGATTTTGAAGAGTCTCGAATGCTGTGAGAATCATTGGAGGTTCTCTATTTTTAAATTGTTATTAATAGTATCAGTATTTTTAATATAATAAGTCATGGAAATTGTAACACAGGCATTTTCTTGCTCTTAGATTGAAATTAGCAGATCATTTTTGACAACTGTCTAAGTAATTACATTTTATTCTTAAACAATAGCATATGCATTAATTTAGGCATATTTGCATAACATGAATATTTGTGGTTTTGTATTTCAAGTATATGTTCAAATAGGCAAAGTTCTATATTAATTTGTCATTGGTAAAACAATTTGTTTTATGGTTGATCTTTCTGGAAATACCACTATAGAATTAATTTATATTTAAATGAGACTTTAAAAAAACCCCAAACTGACATAATTTTGATAGTTCATTTCACAAGAATCAGTTTATTTTTCTAAGTCTATTTTTTCCAAGACCGTAAACTAACCAGGCAGTCAAGGCAGATTATTGATATATGAAGCATGAATTTAACTTAAAACTGTCAATATCAGGATAGTAAAATAAAAAATCTAGGTATTTTCTCCTGCAAACTCTGCTTGTCAAAGGTTTATGAGCAGGAGAGTGACCTATTCGAAGCTTTCTCTTCCACATGATCGTACTTCAAATATTTGAGAATGACTGTCATATCTCTTCAAAGCTGTAATGTCAAACTGAAACACACATACAGATTCACAAATTTCATCACTACTGCTTTGACTTACATATCCAAGACACCATCATTAACATAGGTCATGGAATATTATCTGTTGAGATACTGGTCTTTCCAATGGATTTTTGTCCTCCACAGATGCCTCTCTCTACGCATTTCTAGAATAGTCTAGTACTGTGAAATCTCAACCTAATTTCAGGTTTTTCACCTTGCTTATAGGTTTCTTATGGATGAAGTACATTGGTTATGCTTTTGAGTAACCATGATTTGCAGCAGGGGCATAAGATCTCTTTGGCAGGTTAAAAGTATCTGGAGAGCACTAAGACGCTAGTCCCTAACTGTGGAGGACTGAGAAGCAGTTATAAATGAGCAAACACAGACTTTCAAAACAGGAGCAAGGAACGCTCAATCAAGAAATATAAATACCAGCTTGTTTTGGTGAGAGCCTGATTGATTTCTCCCCAGTAGCACAGAGGCAATTGGCCTGCAATTTTCACACTGTATTTGGTTTGAATTGTTGAAGAAAAATAAAGTTGTTGATTGATTAGCATTTGAAAAACCAATTAGTACTTAGTTTGCTTGAAAGACAAAACAAGTGCATGGTGTCAGAACGAGATATAAGCATTTCCAGGACTAACAAGCTCTCCAGGACTAATAAACTGGCCCTAAAATATGGAAGAAACAGTATTCAAATGTGAACTTGATATCAGCCAGATCTCCAGGGCCTGAGTTCACACTGGGGGTCAATTGTTGACTCTTTTCACCATATGGCTGTGCAGTTAATGTACTATGCATATATCTTTGGGAAACATAACAGTTTTTTATTTGTTTTTATTGTCTCATGGTTTTCTATACCACCCTTCGTCCCTTAGTCCCTATCTCAGTAGAACGCTGGAGAGAAAATTACCACGAATGTGGAAAAAACCTGGAAATCAGCAATTTCTAAAATACAACACATGAACACTAGTTCCAAGAGATTAAAAAGTTATGTGAAGGAGAGTGTGTAAACAAGTGAGTTTGAGAAATACTGGGTTAAACATAGCTTACTAGAAAGCTTTGCTGAAAGACCTCTAGAGAGCCCTTAATATGTTAATGTAAATGGTGGCTCTCAAAAAGGAATTTAGGGTTTTCCAAAACATTCGAAGCTTCTTAGAATGCATGTGCCAAACATCTTGTGAGACCAGTGTTGCTAGGAAGCGGCTTTGGGTAATGCTGTAATATATCCCTGGATAATTTTAACTTGCCATGAAATGTTTGGGAATGGATAAAATGGACTGCCTTCTAATTTGTTTTCCTTCTCCTAGTTCTGTCTATCTATCCGTCTATGCATCCATGCATCCATTCATACATTCGTCCATCCATATGTCCATCCATCCAACAAATTTTGTTCAATAAACTATGACGGACCCTGCGCAAGGGGTTGAGATGACTTGTTGTGGGGGTAGAGAAGAGGTAAAAGAAAGTTAGGAAACAAAACTGGGCCTAATCTTCATGGTATTCAGGACTTCTCTTTTGTAGAATCTGTCTGGTTATGGACTTTTGTTCCCTGAGAATGTTAAGGTGGTGGTGGTGGTGTTGTTGTTGTTGTTGTTGTTATTATGTAAATTTAGAATAGAGATACCTTATTGCAAGCACTATTGGCAGTGGAACTCTGAGTTGGGTGGGCCTGGAGGGAGGGCGGGCAGCCAGGGACTACCTCTAGTCTCAGTGGTGTTCCATGAGCAATTTAAGAGCCAGATCCTGGGGGTCTGAAGGTGATGAAAACCCAGCCCTTGCCCAAATAACAGAGCTTGAGGCTTTCTGTTGCCCAGCAAGCTGAACTCAGCAGGGAAGTGAAAAGGAGCCAGAGAGAAACTCGGGGCATAAGTTCCCAGCATTTATTGTTGTTTATCTGTGCATGTCAGATAATAGCACAAAGGCTGGAGCCCCTTACCCTGTCCAGGTGAGTAAGAACTGCATGTAAGGGTGACAAAGGAATGAATTTCCATATCCGTTAGAAAACTCAGCTCCCAGATAGCAAACCCTGAAAAGAGACATGCATATTGATTCTTGAAATGAAATGTTTTCAAGCTGATAGTTTGGTAGCAATAAACCTGAAAGTGAGGACTGAAGGCTTGCAAAATGCAATACATGTGAAACTTCATTGTTATGAGCTTAAATCAGTAAATAGGGATTGTTCCAACTGGCCCAAACTGAACCCAATTGTCCACTCTAGGGGCTAAAGCAAAACTCCCTCATATTCACCCAAAGTCTGGTTAACCAAGGGCAACTCTACTCTGCCTCAAGAATGAGAAGAGTGGGACCCTCGTGGTCCAGGATCTTCATCTCCTGTAAAACGACATACTGCCTCTAGAATCAATTGTGTTTTGTCATTACTTTTTTGATTAGGTTATTATAACTTGAACTGTGTATATTAATCAAATTAGCCCTCTCCAAAGAATTTAGCTCTTGCTGAGCGGTTAACACTTCTGTGTCCTGCTGAGATTTGGAATAATGCCGTCTTCTGATGCCCAGTGAGTGCTGGGGAGAAGGCAGCTCCAGAGGTTTCTAAATCAGGACAAATCTGACTCCAGGGTTTGGGTCTTGCAGATAGCACAGTGACTATGACCTCTTCAGTGTTTTAACGTGTTCAGAGCCCCAGGACCCCATACAACATCTTGAAGTGGGCAATTGCCTACTTGATGTTTTTGCAGGGTTACCAAGAAAACTACCTTTACCCCTCCACAAATCTGCTGGCTGACTCGAATTCCATTAACTTATCTTCAATATTCTCACTCAAGGCTTTGGTCATAGTGAACATGAATATGTGCCATGGCTTTGGATGGAAAGCTTCCTATCAGTTCTTTATACTATAGTGTAAATGTGCTTCATAACACTTCTCCATGTCAGTGAACCCTCATTTGAAAAGTACATATTGATCTGTGCCAAGATACCTTAATAGGCACTTGGGAATATGTAAAGAACCAATCAAGTGTGCCCCCTGACTTCATAAGCCCTTCTATTTCAATGCTTTCATGATCCTTTAAAACGAGTCAGCAAGCTAGAACCTCTGGGTCAAGTCCAGATGGCTTCTGTTTTTGTAACTGAATTTTACTGGAGCATAGCCAGAATAATACAAAACCAAACCCTTTGTTTATGTATTTTTATGGCTGCTTTTGCAATACAACAGCAGAGTTGAATCAAGACAGAAAGCATAGCGCCCGCACAGCATAATTTATTTATATAATATTTGGCCCTTTAGAGAAAAAGTTTTCCAACTCCTGCTTAACATTCCAGGTCTGGGAGCCCCATCCCAAAGTATTTTGAGTGAGTAGATCCACAGGTGTGTATCTGTTGGCATGCATACAGCCTCATGCCTGCAGACCTCCACTGCGCATATTCTTTCTGTGCAGTGGTTCTCTGAATTCTCCATATCTGCCTTTGATTTTTCCTTCAGCAGCTTCTCCTCCCTAGCCCACTACTTTCTAGGGTGAATGTTGCCCAGCAGCCTGTTGTCTGTCTTCCACAATTCTCCTTGGCATTTCATATGTCATCTTCTACCCTCCTGGTATTAAACTATTCCTTGTTGATGTCTCATAACTGCACATTTAACCCTCTTTTCAGAATTTCCTCCCTACACTTGTGGTTACCTAGATCAGAGGGCCCTCTGAGCGCTCAGTATGTCTGAAACCAATTCATCATCATTTCCCTCCAAGCAACTCATACTCAAGACTTTTCAATTTTCTGTTATTGGTAACATCAGTCTCCCACTTTGAGATCTCACTCACTAGTAATAATGATCATATTTGTTTCAAATTTTACCTGCTGGTCCTGAAAAACAAATCTAGCTTTAATCAGAATCTAACTAAAAATAATGAAGGGCAAAACTTTGTAAAACGTTCACAGAGCTTACCTGATATACAGACCTTTTAAAAAAATTTTTTCCTAAGGAAGAAACAAGGAGGAAAGGAAATTGACCTTGAACAGGTACCTACAATGAGCTTAATTCTGTGCCAGCCACTTTTTCAACAAAGTACCCATAATCCTTCCAATAATACTTTGATAATTTTTATCATTTAATGAGAAAGCCAAGTCTCAGAGTTTAAGTCACCTTGCCAAGTATCACATAGCTAGTGAATCATGGTACTACTATCCAGATCTAACTTTTATTTCTCATCCTCTTGTGGCATATAAAACACAGATTCTAATCGTGAAAAATATCTTGTTTTTATTGAATTTATATATTTACTTGGTTTTTGTTAAATTTTCTTTTTAAAAATATATATCAATCAAAACCGACTAAAGTAAATTCAGTTAGCAGTGACTATAATTTTAAGTATTTGGGTCCTTCACTTGTTCTCCACTAGGAAGTGATGATGATGATGATGATGGTGATAACAGTTGACTTTTATTGAATGATACACTGTGTAGGCACCCTGCCAATGATGTTATATGGATGCTTAATTTTTATTTTCATTTTTATCCTTTAATGCTCGCTCTTTTGATCAAGTGGAATATGATCATGAGGGCTGATAGGCTTTAGTCTTTAACTTTATTATCTGTTAAACAAAGATATGCTGTTATATGTTTATCAACTAACACTTTTTTTTCGAGGGAGGGAAACTTGTAGCACTTACCAACTTCTATGGTATAAATATTCCCAACATGGCTAATTTCCAGCTATAACTATAATATCACTGGCTCACAGTAAACCCCAAAATTTAGCAATCTGCTCTTAGGATCCTGCCTTAACTGGCTCTGCACCACACCAGAGATATGTACTATAATGACTTATTAGGGAAATTTATCAATTTGGTTAGTGCTTCAATATGCTAGGTGAGACAGAATATGCTTCAGTGTCATGTAGTTGGGTAATATTGGTGTGAACTGACTTGGTTAGTCTTGGAGTGAACAATGGGAGACCTTTAGGGAGGTAGAAAGGGTGTGCCAGGTGCAGAGTCATGAGCCAGTGGGAGATGTTTAGGAGACAGTAAGATCATACTGACCTGGAATAGAGAATGGCTTGGAAAGAAGAGTCTACCGAGAAACCCATTCAACAGAAGGACATGTCATTTAGGATCTTAAATGGGTGGGAGGGTGAGACCTTCAGCTTCTCTAGTTGAACTATGGACGAGGTAGTGATATCCACCCAGGGCAAGCCCCTCTAAGCATTGGCCTTTTATGTTTTCCTGTCAATCACTTTGCTCAGATTTGCAGCATCACTTTCAACCAAAATCTTCATTTTCACGGAGTTGCTTTTTATGCAGATGTGAATGATATACATTTGAAATTAAGACAAAAAGTTTTTAAAGATGCTTGTGCCTCAAATTTCAAACGAAACAAATTCCTAAGTTTATTTTTTAAATGTGGTTTTAAAATTTTAAAGCCATCAGGACACAGAAAGTATAAATCATGTTAATGTTATTATCCCATGGGTGTGCCACTTGAGCCATTGAAGTGGAAATAACTCATTTTCCTTTGTTGGAATTCTATGTATCACACCGTGGTTTATAGGCTCTGAATATTCTGCAAGCAATAATGATGTGTAAGTTAAAACTGCAGCAACTATTAACCTGGTCTTTGTTTTATGTAATAACAATGTCATGTATGTAGTAGTATTCATTTCAGCATTAGACAATACATCCATAGAACTAGCAACCCTAGCCTGGAAGTTGAATTTGATAAATCAGTATGCCATGGCGTTACCTGAAGAGCAAACAGTCTGCACAGTATAAGAGATTATGCTTAAAAAACACACACACACACACACACACACACACACACACACAAACAGAATTAGACAAAAAAGCAATCATGGTTACAGATTTATGCTCTGGGAAAATGTGTCCCTAATTTTACCTAATTAAACTATTATTTAATAACAAATATTAATTTTGAATTAGAGTTGTAGGTTATGCGAGATCCTGGGGAATGCATGGTTCAGGTTGTGACCACTACGTAGTTTTGTCAAGTGGCAGTGCTGTGCCTCATAGGGACCACTCTGTTACTCGGTAGGAATTTTGGAGCTTTCCCCCAGGTAGCCTCTCTGCCAAGGAGAAGCTAATAAATGTGTGGCTCTATAATCCTTGCATATAAAACTCAGATGTCTATTATGAAAATGTTCATGGACTGTGACCATTCATTCTCTTCCTAAGATATGTTTCTTGCATAGATCTTCTGATATAAAGTTGTCTGCAAAATGCTAGGGAAGAGCCAGACTTCCTACACAGTTTGCAAGCACCTGCTGTGAATCCAATGCTACTTCACCCAACTGTGTTTCATGCTGGGAGAGACCAGTAGACAGCAGGACATTGTAAGGAATCGTCCCTCCCTCTTTGAACTCCTGGCACTCTTAATTTTTAAAGGCGCATTGTTTTGGCTTGTTAAGAGCTATTAAAAAACAAAGAATTACCACTGCCCCAGACTGGGTGATAATCTCTTTGAGGACAAGGAACCATTCATGTGTACATCTTTTTATTTGATCCAGCATTTAGCATGGTGCCTACTCAAATACTACCTGATTTTTTTTTCTATTACATATTATCCCCAACAGGATTGCTTACTGATACTTTTACTTTTTTACTTAAAAAATATTTAATAAAAAATCCAGATGCAAGGTTGATTATTATGAAACATTTTTTAGAGATTTAACCTCACTCACTAGCCATGCAGATTTATATAGACATCTAATCTATTTACAAATGGACCTGTTTACTCATTTATAAAGTAAGGTGGTAAAGCTTAGTATTGTATGAGAGGCAAGTTGGTCTCTAGAGATACCCTGTGGAGCTCTATCTGCTCAACATTTTTATGAGCCATGAGGATATGGAAGGCATTCTAATAAACACTGCAGAGGATGTGGAGCTGGAAGGTGTGGATAATGTTGGAATGATAAAAGCAGAAGACAAAAAGATTGTGGCAGCTTGGAACAATGGGTTCAACATGCAAATTTTTCCTTTAAATATACAGCCTTTAATGTCAAGCCTTCTATAATGGTGTGAAATGATTAAGAACAAGACAGGAAGTTCTGTCTTGTCCTTAATAGTTTCAGAACAAGCATCAAAATAGCATCAATTGGTAAGACTTGGAAAAATTAGGCTACAAAGTCAAGGTGTAATAGGGCTTCAACAAAAACTTCACTTCTGCGAGGATATCAGATCAAGGGCATAGGATGTGACCAGATCAAGTTACTCTCTCTGAGACTGAGGTCTTCATCTCTAAAGTGCAGATGGTCATAACAGCCACAATTTTGTAACTATCTCCTATGAATCCTAAACACCTGCTAAGTGCTTTGCTTATTTCAGTAATCTTCACAAAAGTTCTGTGAGAGATAAATGCTAAAAAAAAAAAAAGTCAATTTTATAGATGGAAAACTGAGGCTTAGATTGTGTAGGTAATTGCCCAATACCACACAGGTAGAGTTTGGACAAATATCCAGCTCCTTCTGACCTCAAAGCCTAAGCTATAACGTACTATTCTCCATCACATTTCTCCCTACTGTTTAAAGCATAGAAGGATAAATGTGACCATACATTCCTGGCATATGGTGCCTTGTGTGCAATAATAGAGTCAATGCTAATATGCTTCATTTGTGCTCATTCCTCTCTCCTTCCATCCTCCACTATAGTGACAGAATTCCAACTGAGCATGTACCTCTGGGGATTATTCTGAGTCTTCAAGGGTAGAACCTTCTCACACACAGGAGCAATCTTTGCATGGCTTCGCCTACCTAGCTTAATTCCTCTTCCTACTTCAACACACATCATTTGCACCCAGCTCTGTCGGAGACTAGCTAATTGTTCAACAATAGCAGCGATACTTACCTCTACATGTTCACATTCAGGGGTTGCTGAAAACATCTGTGAAGGGTTTGAATTTGTGTCACTGAATACATCCCATGGAGAAAGCTAAAACCTCTCTGCCAAAAGCCAAGTAAATAACCTCAAGAGAAAATAATTTAATACTGTGTCAAAGATACAGTTTGAGTCATAGGCAGCATCAATGTCCCTACAAAGTAGACCTGCTTAACTTTGAGGAGTATAAACTCTATTCTTTTAAGAATTTGTGGCACTACTTATTTCGGAGAATTGATGAGATTGGTTTCCTCAAAAGAGAGTGTAGTATCTGAGTGTCAGAGACAAACTTATCAGCTGCTAAATTCCAAAGAAGGCCAAAATCTCTCTTACTCCATCTTGCCCTGTGGAGCTCCATCTGCTCCATGTGGTTTTTTTTAAAAAAAGTCACAGCCACAGGTTTGTCCCAACTCCTACCTCCATAGCATCTACTCCTAAGGGAAGGGTGCATGTGCTGAGGATGTATCCAGGAGGAAACTGGTCACTATTGGAAACATCTGCAGAGCCAAACCCTCTTGATGAAATGAACTTCCTCCAACTGCAAGAGACTTGCCTGCACCAGTAGCTCCCAAGAGCTACTGGAATCAAACGTAGGGATAAATCAGAGTTTACATCCCTTGGAAGACTGAGTGCTACATGACTTCCCTGTCCAGAGGTTGAAAAAAACTATTATTCCATACACGGAAAAAATTCCTATCTAATACACATAAGGCAAATAATTTTTAAAAAAATGAACCAAAGTTGCAAACGAATGAAAAAGAAACTGTCTTTCTATATACCTTAAAAAGACTGTGGGGAAAGAGCAAACTGTTAGCAAGGGTTTCCTCTGTGTTCAGAGATTGTAGGCAGTTTTAAATGGCTTTTCCTTATTTTTATTTGCCAGATTGTCTGCAATAAGAAAAAATTCTTTTATAGTCACAAAATGCAAATGTGTTTTTACAAATAAAGTCTGACAGTAATAAAACAAGCCGCTGTACTTATGCCTACAGAGGACCAAGGAAGTGGCCACAAGTGACACAATCACATTGGGCCTCTATGTATCCACTCTGACCCAGTACTGCCTTTTGAGCAGGAACAAGCCTTTGCAAGGATGGCTGTGCTTGTGTGTGTGAAGTCACCTGTCAAAAGGCACTTAACAGTGAAGATTTCTTTCTCTCCTTTGGAATACTGTGGAGGCTGTCAAAGGCTGCTGAGGAAATCTATTAACATTGATTCTTTTTTTAAAAAATAAATCATGACAATTTTTAAGGAAGAAGACTAGTAGGCTTTAAAGAAGAGATGCTAAAATTTCACAGTGTACCTAGTTTGGATGTCGGTAGAGAAGTATCATTGAGATGCTGCTGCCGTTATAAATGAGTGAGATGAACCTCTCCCAAGAATGTACGTTGATGGAGCAGGACACTTGGTACTGGATTGCAGAAAACAAAGACCTTTTGTTGGGCAGCTCGTAGTCTGAGAAGTTAAACGTGAAGAAAATTGCATTAAAATCTGATAGTTGCTGTGTGGGATAACGGTTGGCACTTAGTTCACAGAGCACTGTAACTTATTTGATCCCTCAACCTGATTATCCCATTGACAGTTTACAACGCAAGCACTTCCTAAGATTTTACGAATGTTTTTTGAAATGTATTATCCCCATCCCATACAAACTTGAGGGGCCTGGAGTTACTACTATCCCCATTTTACAGCTGAGAAGAATGATACAAAGGCATTTAGTCCTTGGCCCCGAATGACCCAGCTGGTTAGCATTGAAAATAGGATATGAATTCAGGTTTTTCTCATTCTAGAGTCTACACTCGGTGCTATCTGCCTCCAGCTGAGAGAAGGGAAGTTTCTAGAGGAAAAGAGGGCTGTTCAAGGGCTTAGTGTGCCTCCTCTCAAGGTCAGTCTGGTGAAGAAGAGCATAAACCTGAACCTGTCTTACTGTCTTTGACCCATGCCCGTTCTGGAATGTTTGTAGTTTGGAGGAAGAAACAATGCATTTACTTCAGACTGAAACTGCCTGAAGGTTATTTTTAATTTTTGTTATTTTTTTATTTTTTATTCTTAGCTTTATTACATTTCCAAAACAGACCAGACAGTAAAAAAAAAAAAAAGAGGGAAAGACAGAAAATCTAACTGTTGTTGTTTCCAATTCTAAATGAGAGTAAATCTTGCCATTGGCAGCTGATTAAGCACCTCCCAGATTCCTCTCTTGCTGCATAGATGAGAAATCAATGTCCAGCAGGAATTCCTGATGATGTTCTTTATGGGTTTTTAGCACAAGTACTCAGAGTGACCTTTCCTGCATTTGCTTCACTGACTTGCTCATTGCCTGTTATGAGACATCCAGGCTTCTCTGCACAGCATGCATGCGGCATGCCCAAATGCTGCTCTTACCTCAGCTCTGACTTCTCCCAGTGTATGCGGTAGACCCAGCAGTCTCTGTGGCTTTGCTTGTGCCCTTTGCAGATGTGTCCACATGGCCATATAGCACCTTTTTCAATCCTTCTCCATTATCACCTCTATTCCCCCAGGGAAGATTTTCTAGTGGAAATTTTAAGTTTTGTTTGATTGCCTCCTTTTGCGAGATGTGGAAAGAACAGCAGGTATTACAAGTGAGAGTATGGAGAATGTACTAATAAAATGATCACTGAGGTATTGCTGAATATGTTTGGGATGAGTGGGGAAGTATGCTTCGATTTATAACTTGATGTGAAAGGCAGATCATCTTATTCTAGTTAGTATAACCTAGCCTTAAGATTTTCTTTTTTTTTTTTTCTTTCTGAGATGGAATCTCAGTCTGTCACCAAGGCTGGAATACAGTAGCACAATCTCGGCTCACTGCAACCTCCGCTTCCTGTGTTAGAGCAATTCTCGTGCCTCAGCCTCCTGAGTAGCTGGGATTACAGGTGCACACCACCATGCCCGGCTAATTTTTGTATTTTTGGTGGAGATGGGGGTTTCATCATGTTAGCCAGGCTGGTCTCAAACTCCTGACCTCAAGTGATCCATCCACCTCAGCCTCCCAAAGTGCTGGGATTACAGGTATGAGCCACCATGCCCAACTCAAGAACTTTTTGATATCAACGTTATTTTTTCAGCTATATTTTCTTAGGTTTGTACATTAAACTCAATAATTGAAGTTCCATAAACTTAAAGCAGATTCTAAGAAGAAATAAGATCTAAGAAAATGAAGAAAAATAAAACCCCTGCTTCTGATGCAAGAATAGTCTTAGGAAGAAGGAATGAATGTCTCCTCCAAATATAGATTTGGGTTAGTTTTTCTTTTCATTTGTTTTTATAGGGCATGGTGTTAAGTATATAATCTGATTTGTAGCCATGCATGTGATGAAACCAATTAAAATATGTCGTCCTTAATTTTTCTTGTTAAGGGTTTCTATGGACTGGGGGCATAAACTACTAAGGATATCTATGCAAACAGATTATATAACACTAACTCACATTGCAATATCATTTTTTCCATTCTCTTTCCATATTCCTAATTGCTTTAAGGGGCAAGACTCTGATGCTAATATTTCTTTAAAAACTTTAAGACTCAATCTTTTTGTAGCCAAGAGAGCCAGCCTCAAGCTCTCTTTAGTGAGCAAAACATTTGACTGTAAATTGATAAAGTTTATTTTCATTTTTAAATAATTACCCATTGTGGCCTTTGATACTGGTTTTCCACTTATAACAGTGATGTAAAGTTTCCTTTTGAAAACATTTGTGGCGATTTGTGAGGTGAATTAAAGAAAAATATTGAGCCAATAATATAGTTGCTTAATAGATGTGGCAAAAATTGGACAGTGGTTCATGAGTGGATAAAGTTTGAACTGGTCTAGGAAAGATAGGGATTGTTCATTTAATCATTTCCCATATTATCCCTGAAAATCCCCCTCCTTGAACATCTCAAAGCACATGTCGTATACACCATTCCCTAGAATTATATTTTGCTGTCTTGTACATTAATTACACACACATGTACATGCTCATTGAGAGCAGAAACTGTCTCATCCACTCAGGATCCGTTAGCCACCTAGAAGGTACTTTTAGAGGCAGAATTAAGCCCTCTCATCTCTGGCCTCTTCCTCCCTGGCCATGCCTCATTGTCACTCAATGCCATGCGCTTATGCCATCTTGAACTAGATAAGAAGGACAATGAAAACTTTCAGCACACTGACTTCTATGTAGGGTGGAGTTCTGAGTCTGTTTGACCCAGGGCAACACTAAAAATAGAGATGCTATAGTAGAGACAGTTGGGTCCAGTTCAATCCAAATTGGCAGAATTGATAGTTGCTGTGAATAGACCAGGGGATGACAGTTTCTTGTGACAATTGACTATACCTATAAAATAAGTCCATGTTAAAAAAGTGTGACATTGAATAGTACTAGGATGGGATGAATCATGAAGTTGTACATTTGCCACCAAAGGTTAAGTGATTAGTCAGTTTATTGACACTTGCCTCTACTTTATATTAAAATTGTATCTTCTGAGTCTTGAATAATTTTTTAGTAAAATTATTGATCAATGTCAGATATAAACCAGAATCTTGGACTCATAGAATCAGAACTGGATAAATACCCAATGATAATCCCATTGATTTTCTGTATTCATGAGCAGGAATAAAAAGGCCCAGCAATGTGAAGTGACCCATCTTGTATCACACAACTAGTTGTCAGTAGCAGTAGTGGCAGAACTTGGACTGGGGATTCTCCTCCCAACATTATATTTTTCTTCTACCCTTACATTGTTTCTTATTACACAGGTCACTATGTTTTAGTACATTTCTGCTTCAATTTATTTTAATTTATTTCAAATTCAATATATCTTTATCTTACAGTATGTAATCTAGCAATTTGCTACTCTAAGGATGGTCTTCAGATCTGTCAGAATCAACATTGCCCGGAAGATTTTTTTAAATTGCAGAACCTTGAGCTGTACCCCAGACCTTCTGAATCAGAATCTGCATTTGTTTTTTACAAGATCTCCAGATGATTTGTATCATATTAAAGGTTGAAAAGTACTTTTCAATTATTTCCTGTACGTCAAAATAGTGTTCTGGACTGAATGAGAAAGGTGGGCAATCTTTAGCTGCATGGTTCTCAAATTTTATTGTACATAAGATAAACGAGGGTAATTATGAAGTGTAGATTGCTGAGTATATCGTTCCCACAGATTCTATTTCAGACCCAGAATGAACACAGATGGAATGATTTTAACAAGGTGTACAAGTGGTTTTGATGCAAGTCATCTTTGAAAACTTTAACTCCTTCTTAGTTGGGTGTTTATAAATGACTTCATTATTGCTTTGAAATGAATGCCTGGAACACATTTATAACAGTTATCAAGACTAGAATGGACATTTAAGATTCTGGGACAAATGCCTGAAACAGTTAGATTAATAAAACATGGTATGTAAAATATTCTGGATAATGTTCCTCTTCCTGGTAGAGTATCATTGTACTTCCCCAAAGAAGTTGAGAGGCTATATAGGCTATATAAACCTAGTTGAAACTACATAAATAGGAATTTATGTAGTCAGAGATAGCTTTGAGCTGGCTGGGTCCAGTTCAAGATTCTCAGGACACTCTTCTTCCAATCATCCCCCAGTTCTGCTGCTCTATGTTGTTTTCCTTTTTCTTCTACTGCAGAGATGTATTTTCGTTTAAGTGGAGAAGACTGCAAACACAATCACCAGGTTCACATTTCTCAGTCTTTTTTTTGAGATGGAGTCTCCTGCTGCTGCCCAGGTTGGAGTGCAATGGTGCTATCTTGGCTCACTGCAACCTCCACTTCCTGGGTTCAAGTGACTCTCCTGCCTCAGCCTCCAGAATAGCTGGGATTACAAGCACCCACCAGCATGCCTGGCCAATTTTATTATCATTATTGTTATTTATTTTTAGTAGAGATGAAGTTTTGCCATGTTGGCCAGGCTGGTCTCAACCCCCTGACCTCAGATGATTCACCCATCTCTGCCTCCCAAAGTGTTGGGATTACAGGTGTGAGCCACCGCGCCTTACCTTCAGTCTTCATCAGCTCTGATCCAAAACACAAATCCTGGGGAATGTTTCTGATTAGCCTTCCTTGGATCACATGTTTATTTCTGGACTTCAAAGGCCAGAGAAAACGTGCACTATTATGGTCCGTGCCATACCACCTGTGGCAAGTCCGATGCTTGGAAGCCCTAATCAGAACTACGTATTTTCTGAATAGAAAGAAGCAATAGGCAGGAAAATAAAAGAGGTCATCAAAACTTGAAATAGCATCAGTGCTTTGGAAACAACCTAAGTGTACACTAGTAGGGGAATCAGACAAGGATGATATGTACCTGGGTTGGAATGTTCTTCAGATGTTAGAACTGATGGCTATGAACAAGGTATGATAAAGTAATTTTTAAAAATTTTGATATCGTGTAAAATGAGAAAAGCAGATCTCAAAATTGTGTTCACTGTGATGTAATAGAAATGTGTATGCCAGTGGGGTGTGGTGGCTCACGCTGTAATCCCAGCACTTTGGGAAGCCGAGGCAGGCAGATTACTTGAGGCCAGAAGTTTGAGACCAGCCTGGCCAACGTGGTGAAACCCTGTCTCTACTAAAATTACAAAAAATTAAATGCCTGTAATCCCAGCTACTCGGGAGGATGAGGCACAAGAATCGCTTGAATCTGGGAGGTGGAGGTTGCAGTGAGCTGAGATCATGCCACTGCATTCCAGCCTGGCAACAGACAGAGAGACTGTCTAAAAAAAAAAAAAAAAAAAAAAATGTGTTTTTTCTGGGCTTGATTTCATGGTTTTCATGATCTAAGTTAGGATTGCTGCATCTTTTGATTGCCACTACAGAGGAGATAAGAAAGCGCACATAACTGATGAAAGAAATGAGCCAAGTTCATGGAAGCATAGACCATCATAATTCATGTTGTTAACTCTTATGAGGTAAGTTGTTTCATATTGATAGACATCAGTAGATTTACAGCAGCCTTGTTCATCACTTTCAATGCATGTTGTCCTAAGTACCAACATTTATCTTGAAGATGGAGAGTCTGTGGATAGACTGGAGATGGTGGTATTTTCCCCAGTTGGTGGGACAGTCCCTTTTGACTTGATGGTCCTGCAAAATATGGTTCTATATCCTCTATGGCAACTGGCAGTTTTGTTTCATACTAAGTAAATAGAACTACTTACTTTGTCTAGAGACTGCTTTCTTCAAGCTGAAAACAGAAGCCTTTTATGTCTCAGGAAATCCAAGTCCTAGTTTTACCAGCCCACTGAATGACTGTGTGATCTTGGGACTAGATCTACAACCTCACAGTGTTTGTCTCTGCTGTGTTTAAAAAAGAGAGAGAGTCAAGGTACAGATTCATGGCTTGTGAGATCCCTTTCAGCTTTAACACTGTATGAATCTACAAAATCTATGAATATGCACTGATTTCCCTGGAGCTGTACAACATACAGTGCATATACAGGGCATTGTTACAACATGGTTACTGGCTTTTCCACAATGGGTCTTAGAGTGGCAGTGACTCCATGTCTATATTTCACACTATGATTAGATTGTAAGGGCACAAATCCAATCCTGGTCAATGAACGTTGGACTGAGTTTAGCTTACAATCCACTCTGACCTCTGAATTCCTCTCCAGCCTGACCCATTTACTCAAAACTGGTCATCTTCCACCTTTGCTCATTGTGATTTGCAACATGCAGTCTATTTTATTGTATCTGGGAAGCATCATTTTGCCTTATTATTCAAGATTACTTTTAATTCCAGTCTTTCTATCTAAGTCAATACTTACAAAAATAGTGAAGGACTGGGTTTTTGGTTGTTTTTGTTTCAATTTTCAATCTATTATGGACCTATACTTACGAAATCTTTCATTTGGATGTTGTAGCAGTGCCAAATTGCTATAAATCTTTCTAAATGCTTCCTCTCAATTTGGTATATTTTCTACTTATATGCATGGATCTGTTTTTGGATTCTCTAATTCTATTCTGCTGGTCTATTTGTCTGTCTGTACTGATATTACACTGTCTTCATTAATTTTATTATGAGGCTTAAGATCTGCTAAGACAAGCTTCCTCTCCTCCTAGCCAGCGTTTTTCAGGAATAATCAGTTTTTTCTTTGTCTTATCTATGTGAAATGTGGAATTAGCATGTCACATTTCACAAAGAACCTTGATATGATTTACACTGGAATTTCTTTATCAATTTGAGGAGAGTTTTGATATTTTTAATGTTTTCTTATCTATAAACATAGTTAATTTTCTAGTTAGTGAAACTTTCATAAAGTTTTATTTTTTCTTTTAAAAAGCCCTTGCATGTATGTTGTTTATTCTTAGGTCACTTATAATTTTATTGCTATTACAAATGCTGTATTTATAAAAATTGTTAGAAAATACACTAATTTTGTGGAAATTTAATGAGTTTGCAATTGATTTTGGTAAATTAATTTTGTATCCAATTCTGCCCAATTCATCTTCAAATAAAATGACAACTTTTCCCTAGGTGCTTTGTCCTTCATATAGTTGTAATTTGTGAATAATAACAATCTGTTTCTTTCCAATCTTGATATTTAAATTTATTTTCTTATTGCAAGTGTGTTAAAATACTGTTGCAGTGTTGGGTGCTGACCCTTGCCTGTAATCCCAGCACTTTGGGAGGCTGAGGTAGAAGGATGACTTGAGTCCAGGAGTTCAAGAACAGACTGGGTAACACATTGAGACCCCATCTCTATTTTTAAATAAATAAATTTGTATTAGTTGTCTAGGGCAGCCATTGACAATTTTGCCTCTATCTTTACATGACCTTCTCGTTCTCTGCCTTCTCATTTTCTGATAAAGATGCCAGTCATTGGATTTAGCAACCAATCCAAATCCTGGATGATTCCATCTTGAGATCCTTAACTAATTACATCTACAAAGACCCTATTTCTAAGTAAGGCCACGTTCTGAGGTTCTGGGTAGACATGCATTTTAGGAGATATTGTTCAGTCCATTTACCAAGAAGAACTTAAGGTGAAAAATAAGAGGGTTTGGAGTGGGCATACTTATCTTACTTATAAATCTTTTATTTTTATGTTTTTTGTTTTTGTTTTTATTGGGACCATCACAGGTAACTGGACCCTCAACCTCCCGGGCTGAAGCCATCTTCTTGCCTCAGCATCTCAAGCAGCTGGAGCAACACGCACATACCACCATATCCAGCTAATTTTTGCAATTTTTTTGTAGAGATGGGGTCTCCCTCTGTTGTCCAGGCTGATCTTGAATTCCTGGGCTCGAGCAGTCTTCCTGCGTCTGCCTCCCGAAGTGCTGACATTATTGGCATGAGCCACTGCACCAGGCTTAGTCATAAATCTTAAGAGAATGCTTTTACTATTCTACAGTTACCATAGTTTGTGGATTCTAAGAAACATGATTTTGCCCATTTCAACAACTCTGAAGAGTATCTTAAGAATTCTCATCAGAGATTACCACAGTTTAATTGGGAGCATTTTTTTTCTTTCTTTGTGGTATGTTTTATAAGTGGTACCTTAGATTTAATATAATACAGTTAGTTTTTCTGTAAATTTAGTAGATCAAGAAGTCTCCTTCTGTATTTCTTCTTTTTTTATTATACTTTATGTTCTAGGGTACATGTGCACAACGTGCAGCTTTGTTATATATGTATACATGTGCCATGTTGGTGTGCTGCACCCATTAACTCATCATTTACGTTAGGTATATCTCCTAATGCTGTCCCTCCCCTCTCCCCCCACACCACAACAGGCCCCGGTGAGTGATGTTCCCCTTCCTATATCCAAGTGTTCTCATTGTTCAATTCCCACCTATTAGTAAGAACATGCGGTGTTTGGTTTTCTGTTCTTGCGATACTTTGCTGAGAATGATGGTTTCCAGCTTCATCCATGTCCCTACAAAGGACAAGAACTCATCCTTTTCTATGGCTGCATAGTATTCCATGGTGTATATGTGCCACATTTTCCTTTTTTTTTTTTTTTTTTTTTGAGACGCAGTCTCGCTCTGCCACCCAGGCTGGAGTGCAGTGGCCGGATCTCAGCTCACTGCAAGCTCCGCCTCCCGGGTTCACGCCATTCTCCTGCCTCAGCCTCCTGAGTAGCTGGGACTACAGGCGCCCACCACCTCGCCCAGCTAGTTTTCTTTTTTTGTATTTTTAGTAGAGATGGGGTTTCACCGTGTTAGCCAGGATGGTCTCGATCTCCTGACCTCGTGATCCGCCCGTCTCGGCCTCCCAAAGTGCTGGGATTACAGGCTTGAGCCACTGCGCCTGGCCTACAGTTTCTTAATCCAGTATGTCACTGATGGACATTTGAGTTGGTTCCAAGTCTTTGCTATTGTGAATAGTGCCACAATAAACATACATGTGCATGGGACTTTATAGCAGCATGATTTATAATCCTTTGGGTATATACCCAGTAATGGGATAGCTGGGTCAAATGGTATTGCTAGTTCTAGATCCTTGAGGAATTGCCACACTGTCTTCCACAATGGTTGAACTAGTTTACAGTCCCACCAACAGTGTAAAAGTGTACCTATTTCTCCACATCCTCTCCAGTACCTGTTGTTTCCTGACATTTTAATGATCAGCATTCTAACCAGTGTGAGATGTTATCTCATTGTGGTTTTGATTTGCATTTCTCTGATGGCCAGTGATGATGAGCATTTTTTCATGTGTCTGTTGGCTGCATAAATGTCTTCTTTTGAGAGGTGTCTGTTCATACCCTTTGCCCACTTTTTGATGGAGTTGTTTGATTTTTCCTTGTAAATTTGTTTGAGTTCTTTGTAGGTTCTGGATATTAGCCCTTTGTCAGATGAGTAGATTGCAAAAATTTTCTGCCATTCTGTAGGTTGCCTGTTCACTCTGATGGTAGTTTCTTTTGCTGTGCAGAAACTCTTTAGTTTAAGTAGATCCCATTTGTCAATATTGGCTTTTGTTGCCTTGCTTTTGGTGTTTTAGACATGAAGTCCTTGCCCATGCCTATGTCCTGAATGGTATTACCTAGGTTTTCTTCTACGGTTTTTTATGGTTTTAGGTCTAACATTTAAGTCTAATCCATCTTGAATTAATTTTTCTATAAGGTATAAGGAAGTGATCCAGTTTCAGCTTTCTCCATAGGGCTAGCCAGTTTTCCCAGCAACATTTATTAAATAGGGAATCCTTTCCCCATTTCTTGTTTTGTCAGGTTTGTCAAAGATCAGATGCCGTAGATGTGTAGTATTATTTCTGAGGGCTCTGTTCTGTTCCATTGTTCTCTATCTCTGTTTTAGTACCAGTACCATGCTGTTTTGGTTACTGTAACCTTGTAGTATAGTTTGAAGTCAGGTAGTGTGATGCCTCCAGCTTTGTTCTTTTGGCTTAAGGTTGTCATGGCAATGTGGGCGCTTTTTGGTTCCATGTGAACTTTAAAGTGATTTTTTCCAATTCTGTGAAGAAAGTCATTGGTAGCTTAATGGGGATGGCATTCAATCTATACATCACCTTGGGCAGTATGGCCATTTTCATGGTATTGATTCTTCCTACCCATGAGCATGGAATGTTCTTCTATTTGTTTGTGTCCTCTTTTATTTCATTGAGCAGTGGTTTGTAGTTCTTGAAGAGGTCCTTCACATCCCTTGTAAGTTGGATTCCTAGGTAGTTTATTCTCTTTGAAGCAATTGTGAATGGAAGTTCATTCATGATTTGGCTCTCTGCTTATCTGTTATTGGTGTATAAGAATGCTTGTGACTTTTGCACATTGATTTTGTATCCTGAGCCTTTTCTGAAGTTGCTTATCAGTTTAAGAAGATTTTGGGCTGAGACGATGGGGTTTTCTAAATACACAATCATGTCATCTGCAAACAGGGACAATTTGACTTCCTCTTTTCCTAATTGAATATCCTTTATTTCTTTCTCTTGCCTGATTGCCCTGGCCCGAACTTCCAACACTATGTTGAATAGGAGTGGTGAGAGAGGGCATCCCTGTCTTGTGCCAGTTTTCAAGGGGAATGCTTTCAGTTTTTGCACATTCAGTATGATACTGGCTGTGGTTTTGTCATAAATAGCTCTTATTATTTTGAGATATGTTCCATCAATATCGAATTTATTGAGAGTTTTTGTCATGAAGGACTGTTGAATTTTGTCAAAGGCCTTTTCTGCATCTATTGAGATAATCATGTGGTTTTTGTCTTTGGTTCTGTTTATTTGCTGGATTACGTTTATTGATTTGTGTATGTTGCAGCCTTGCATCCCAGGGATAAAGCCCACTTGATCATGATGGATAAGCTTTTTGATGTGCTGTTGGATTCAGTTTGCCAGTATTTTATTGAGGATTTTTGCATCGATGTTCATCAGGGATCTTGGTCTAAAAGTCTCTTTTTTTGTTGTGTCTCTGCCAGGCTTTGGTATCAGGATGATATTGGCCTCATAAAATGAGTTAGGGAGGATTCCCTCTTTTTCTATTGATTGGAATAGTTTCAGAAGGAATGGTACCAGCTCCTCCTTGTACCTCTGGTAGAATTTGACTGTGAATCTCTCTGGTCCTGGACTTTTTTTGATTGGTAGGCTATTAATTATTGCCTCAATTTCAGAGCCTGTTTTTGGTCTTTTCAGGGATTCAACTTCTTCCTGGTTTAGTCTTGGGAGAGTATATGTTTCCAGGATATTATCCATTTCTTCTAGATTTTCTTGTTTATTTGCATAGAGGTGTTTATGGTATTCTCTGATGGTCGTTTGTATTTCTGTGGGGTTGGTGGTGATATCCCCTTTATAATTTTTTATTGAATCTATTTGATTCTTCTCTCTTTTCTTCTTTATTAGTCTTGCTAGTGGTCTATCAATTTTGTCGACCTTTTAAAAAAAAACAGCTCCTGGATTCATTGATTTTTTGAAGTGTTTTTTGTGTATCTCCTTCAGTTCTTCTCTGATCTTAGTTATTTCTTGCCTTCTGCTAGCTTTTGAATGTGTTTGCTCTTGCTTCTCTAGTTTTTTTAATTGTGATGTTAGGGTGTCAATTTTAGATATTTCCTGCTTTCTCTTGTGGGCATTTAGTGCTGCCAATTTCCCTCTACACACTGCTTTAAATGTGTCCCAGAGATTCTGGTATATTGTATCCTTGTTCTCATTGGTTTCAAAGAACATCTTTATTTCTGCCTTCATTTCATTATGTACCCAGTAGTCATTCAGGAGCAGGTTGTTCAGTTTCCATGTAATTGAGCAGTTTTGAGTGAGTTTCTTAATCCTGAGTTCTAGTTTGATTGCACTGTGGTCTGAGAGATGGTTTGTTATAATTTCTGTTCTTTTACATTTGCTGAGGAGTGCTTTACTTCCGACTATGTGGTCAGTTTTGGAGTAAGTGTGATGTGGTGCTTAGAAGAACTTGTATATTCTGTTGATTTGGGGTGGAGAGTTCTGTAGATTAGGTCTGCTTGGTGCAGAGTTGAGTTCAATTCCTGGATATCCTTGTTAACTTTCTTTCTTGTTGATCTGTCTAATGTTGACAGTGGGGTGTTAAAATCTCCCATTATTATTGTGTGGGAGCCTAAGTCTCTTTGTAGTCTCTAAGGACTTGCTTTATGAATCTGGGTGCTGTATTGGGTGCATATATATTTAGGATAGTTAGCTCTTCTTGTTGAACTGATCCCTTTGCCATTATGTAATGGCTTTCTTTGTCTCTTTTGATCTTTGATGGTTTAAAGTCTGTTTTATCAGAGACTAGGATTGCAACCCCTGCCTTTTTTTGTTTTCCATTTGCTTGGTAGATCTTCCTCCATCCCTTTATTTTGAGCCTATGTGTGTCTTTGCATGTAATGGGTCTCCTGAATACAGCAAACTGATGGGTCTTGACTCTTTATCCAATTTGCCAGTCTGTGTCTTTTAATTGGAGCATTTAGCCCATTTAAAATTAAGGTTAATATTGTTATGTGTGAACTTGATCCTGTCCTTACAATGTTAGCTGGTTATTTTACTTGTTATTTGATGCAGTTTCTTCCTAGCATCAACGGTCTTTCCAATTTGGCATGTTTTTGCAGTGGCTGGTACCGGTTATTCCTTTCCGTGTTTAGTGGTTCCTTCAGGAGCTCTTGTAGGGTAGGCCTGGTGGTGATAAAATCACTCCGCATTTGCTTGTCTGTAAAGGATTCTATTTCTCCTTGACTTATGAAGCATAGTTTGGCTGGATATGAAATTCTGGGTTGAAAATTTTTTTCTTTAAGAATGTTAAATATTGGCCCCCACTCTCTTCTGCTGAGCGATCCACTGTTAGTCTGATGGGCTTCCTTTTGTGGGTAACCTGAGCTTTCTCTCTGGCTGCCCTTCACATTTTTTCCTTCATTTCAATTTTGGTGAATCTGACAATTATGGATCTTGGAGTTGCTGTTCTCGAGGATTATCTTTGTGGTGTTCTCTGTATTTCCTGAATTTGAATGTTGGCCTGCCTTGCTAGTTGGGGAAATTCTCCTGGATAATATCTTGCAGAGTGTTTTCCAACTTGGTTCCATTCTACCCATCACTTTCAGGTACACCAATCAGACATAGATTTGGTCTTTTCACATAGTCCTATATTTCTTGGAGGCTTCATTCATTTCTTTTTACTCTTTTTTCTCTAAACTTCCCTTCTTGCTTCATTTCATTCATTTGATCTTCAATCACTGATACCCTTTCTTCCAGTTGATCGAGTCAGTTACTGAAGCTTGTGCATTTGTCGCGTAGTTCTTGTGTCATGGTTTTCATCTCTATCAGGTCATTTAAGGACTTCTCTACATTGGTTATTATAATTAGCCATTTGTCAAATCTTTTTTCAAGGTTTTTAGTTTCTTTGCTCTGGGTTCGTACTTCCTCCTTTAGCTTGGAGAAGTTTGATCATCTGAAGTCTTCTTTTAACTCATCAGAATCATTCTCCATCCAGCTTTGTTCCATTGCTGGTGAGGAGCTGCATTTCTTTGGATGGGGAGAGGCACTCTGAGGTTTAGAATTTTCAGCTTTTCTGCACTGCTTTTTCCCCATCTTTGTGGTTTTATCCATCTTTGGTGTTTGATGATGGTGACGTACAGATGGGGTTTTGGTGTGGATGTTCTTTCTGTTTGTTAGTTTTGCTTCTAACAGTCAGGACCCTCAGCTGCAGGTCTGTTGGAGTTTGCCTGAGGCCCACTCCAGACCCTGTTTGCCTGGGTATCAGCAGTGGAGGCTGCAGAAGAGTGAATATTGCTGAACAGCAAATGTTGCTGCCTGATCGTTCTTCTGGAAGCTTTGTCTCAGAGGTGCACCCAGCCATGCAAGGTATGAGGTGTCAGTCTGCCCCTATTGGGGGATGTCTCCCAGTTAGGCTACTGGGGGTCAGGGACCCACTTGAGCAGGCAGTCTGTCTGATCTCAGATCTCAAACTCCATAGTGGGAGAACCACTACTCTCTTCAATGCTGCCAGACAGGGACATTTACATCTGCGGAGGTGTCTGCTGTCTTTTTTTGGCTCCAGAGGTGGAGTCTACCGAGTCAGGCAGGCCTCTTTGAGCTGTGGTGGGCTCCACCCAGTTTGAGCTTACTGACTGCTTTGTTTACCTACTTCAGCCTCAGCAATGGTGGGCACCCCTCCCCCAGCCTTGCTGCTACCTTGCCATTAGCTCTGAGACTGCTGTGCTAGCAATGAGGGAGGCTCTGTGGGTGTGGGACCCTCCGAGCCAGGCGCAGGATATAATCTCCTGGTGTGCCATTTGCTAAGACCCTTGGTAAAGTGCAGTATTAGTCTGGGAGAGACCTGATTTTCCAGGTGTTGTGTGTAAAGGTTTCCGTGCCTAGGAAAGGGAATTCCCTTCCCCCTTGTGCTTTCTGGGTGAGGCGATGCCTTTCCCTGCTTCAGCTCTCACCTGTTGGGCTGCACCCACTGTCCGACATGCCCCAGTGAGATGAACCCGGTACCTCAGTTGGAAATGCAGAAATCACCTGTCTTGTGTGTCACTCATGTTGGGAGCTGGAGGCTGGAGCTGTTCCTATTTGGCCATCTTGGCGCCACCCCCAAATCCTGTTATTTCTTTTAACAATTTTTTTTTGTTTTGTTTTCCCTTTTAATCATGAGTAGATGTTGAGTTTTACTGAATGTTTTTCTCTTCTTCTTTTGAGGTTATGTAATTTTTCTCCCTTGGTTTGTTAATAGAGTAAAATTCGTTAATAAACATTTTGATTTTAAACTAGCTTTGCATTCCTTTGGTGAGCCCCACTTGGTTGTAATGTATTACTTTTTTCTTTTTCTCCAAGACAGAGTCTTTCTCATCCAGTCTGGAGTACAGTGGGGTGATCTCAGCTCACTGTAACTTCTGCCTCCCAGGTTTTAAGTAGTTCTCCTGGTCAGCTTCTGGAGTAGCTGGGATTACAGGTGCACACCACCATTTCTGCTGATTTTTGTATTTTTAGTAGAGATGGGGTTTCACCATGTTGGCTGGGCTGGTCTCGAACTCCTGACCTCGTGATCTGCCTGCCTTGGCCTCCCAAAATGCTGGGATTACAAGCGTGAGCCACTACGCCCAGCCCATATTACTTTTTCATAGGCATTGTTGGTTTGTTTCTTGCCAATTAAAAAAGAACTTTGCAACATGTTCCTGAATGATATTGGCTTATACTTTTTCTTCATCTTGTTGTTAATGACTGATTTTGCAATCAAGATCATACTACCAAAAATAATTGATGGGATTTTCCCTTTTTATTCTTTGAAAAGTTTTGTATAGCATTGAGATTATTGATCTATTGACTTTCATTAGAACTTGCCTATAAAACAATCTGAGGCTGTGCGTGCGTATGTGTGTGTGTGTGTGTGTGTGTGTAGTGAAGATGTTTAAATATTTGCTCAATTTTTGTAACAGATGAAGAACTGTTGAGATTGTGTTTTCCTTTTTAATTTCATTTGTTAAATAGATTGTCTTTTTTTTGGTTTTCAAATTTGCTAACATTGAATTGGTCATAGGACTTCTGTAAGGTTCCTGCTGTGTCTCTAGTGATGCCTTTTTGGTGGTTCTTGATTTAGTTGTTCATTTTAATTCATTTATTTACTTTTCAGGACATTTTAACTTTGGTTTGTCTGCTACTTCATATCTTAACTGACTCCATGAAGGTTTAGCTCATTGGTATTACCTCCTCCTTTTTCATTCTGCTTTGTTTTTAGTTATGCTAATAGCTACTTGTATAATTTTAAATAATATAAATATTTTACGTTTTTAGTTTTTGTTCTTTCACCTTTTGAGAGGGGTGATTTGAGACAATAGTACTTTCTTATGTCCTTCACATAGCTACTTACAGATTAGTTGTCCAGTCCACCAACAATAACTGTCTGTGTTCCCTTTTATTTTGTCTCTTTTAAAAGCACTCCAGATACAGCTAATGTGCAACGAAGGTTTTTACTTATTCAGAAGCAGGTTAAATAGAATCTCATTTTCAGCAATTCACAAGTTGTATGTCATAGATCGAGTTTCACTCCTTCAGGCTGTTTCCTCATCTGTAAAATGAGAATACAGCTAATTTTACATGTTTCTTGTAAGACTAAAATTAGGTGACAATTACCATACCCTTCATAGAGTAGGTGCTCAGAAAATGTTATTCCTCTACCTACTATGATATAATTTCTGCTATTACAGCATGCTAACATTTGTTTGACAGTAAAAATTGATCATGTACATTTTTTAACAGTACTTATTTTGTAAGTAATCTAATTAAATTTGTAGGAGTGAGTAAAGAGAGGTCTTTTCTCTGCCTGTGCATATATATTTTATGTAGCAAAGGAAAAATTGTCAAAAATCTAAATAACTCTATTACATATTTTGTAATCTTTTTCTTTAAGAATCATAGGTTATATCACAGAATATAAGTTGTATCACAGATGCCTTTGAGAATGAAGTAAAATCCATGGACATTATCTCCCCCAAAATTCAAATGTATATATTCTTTCACATACAGTTCTATATTTGATATCTGGAAGTTAGAAAGCTTTGAAGAATATCCATGAAAGGAGGGGTAAGAATCACTGTTTTCGGAAGTAACAATGTTCTTTAAGGTTAGCCGAATGTCATATTTTTGACAACACCAATGTTCTCGTTCCACGCAGACTAATATATCCTGAGTTAGAAGAGGAGCTTGAAATGGACAGGTAGACTTTTTTTTTGACATTGTTATTCCTTATAGTGTCAGTCATAATGACCCTGAAAAGAAACTGGAAACAGGGAAACAGCTTATGAGCTTAAACAGAATGTGAACACATTTTTCAACTCTTAGGATGTTCTAAAGAATGTGTCCCTTGTGAAGACCCAATAAATCTTAAATTGAATGCATTTAAAACTTTCAAAACTCTTCTTCTATCTTCCCTTCAGTTTGAATTCCACATTATCCTGGTATGACTTTGTATGAAAGCAATATCTGAGTGAGGACTGTGCTCAACATGTCAGTAAATAAGTGCAGAATGCTCTTTATTTCTGTTTTAAAAACAAATTGGTTTTTGTTAAACACATGAACATACATACAAAACAGAACAAAAATCGATAATGACACACATGTTGGCCTAATGCTCAGAAATAGAAAAGTCCGAATCCAAAATGTTCTCAAGTAGCTAAAGCAATGAGGTATATGCAATAATGTAAAATGCAAAAGAAATAGATTTGAAGCCTTGAATTTGTCTTTAAAAATGATAAATAACTGTAATATATTAATAGCTCCCACTTTATAAGGTGGTGATTAAGATAATACATATAAATATCTGTAGCAAAGTACCTGGTGCGTAGACTCATCAAGAGAATGTTATTAATTCCTCTTATTAAGAAAATATTTATTTATAAATCACTAGGCTGTAGTTCCTCTTGCTGCTGCTTTTGTAAAATGAATAGTGAAAATAATTGTGCTGGGGAAGTGGTTAACCTTCTCATGTGAGAAGGTTTGTTTCCTAGAATTTGATAGAATTCTGTTTGTTTCCTAGAATTCAATAGAACCATCTACTTATGAAAAATTATTTGCTATTTAGAAAAAATTCACATGAAGTAGTTATGAGCACAAATTATAGACTTCTTTCATCTTTAAAGATGACTGGAGACAGGCTCAAATCTCAGAATCTTCAAAGGCAAAATTAGGCTTAGTAGTGGCAGTCCTAAGTGTGGGCACAGGAAGATTGGCTGTTGGGGGAGGTGTTGGGGATAGGAAAGGACATACTTAACAAAAACAACCACTGATTTACAACTATCCTTTATGGAATCCAGGAAACTTACAAGATTTAAAAAAAAAAATCTCATTCATGAAGGACTTAAATAAATGGTGGGCAGAAAGTCCTGCATTAAGAACAAAGTCCATTCCTAGTCACTAGATTGTTCTGGTGTGCAAGCTGACATTGTTATAGCACTGTTAGGCATTTGTATTCTAAATTTATTAAGGCAAGTCCCTAAAGATGTTTACTCAGGGACTCCCTTAAAAGAATCAATGGTTATTATGGTGTAGTAGATAAGAGGACAAAGTCTGATTTCAGAACCAAAATCTAATCTTGAACTTCCATTTGGTAGCTGGATGCCTTTAGGTCAGTGGCTTAACATTCTCCAAGTCTGTTTCCACATCTGAAAATGGGGATTATAAGATCCCTGACTTTGTAGGTTTCTATAAGCATTAAATGTGGCTCTATATGTTTAATGCACATAGCACAGTGTATTAATCTGTTTTCATGCTGCTATAAAGAGATAGCTTAAGACTGGGTAATTTATAAATAAAAGAGCTTTAATTGGCTCATCGTTCTGCAGGCTGTACAGGAAGCTTAGCAGCTTCTGCTCAGTTTCTGGGGATGCCTCAGGGAGCTTTCAATCATGGCAGAAGGCAAAAGGAGGAGAAAAGAGCTTCACCTGGCTGGAGCCAGGAGGAAGCGGGGAAAGGGAGGCAGGGGCAGTGCCACACACTTGTAAACAACCGGATCTCAAGATTACTCATTATCAGGAGAACAGCACAGAAAGGATGGTGATAACTCATTCACAAGAACTCTGCCCCGGGGATCCAATAACCTCCCACCATGCCCGACTTCTCACACTGGGGACTACGGTTTGACTTGAGATTTGGGCGGGGACACAGATTCAAAACGTATCACACAGTATGTAGTACATAAAAAGCACATAGTATATCTTAGCTGCTTTTTTTGTTGACACTGTTGTTGATCATTTTGGCTTTAATGAATCCTTAGACCTCAAGGAAAGTAGTTGAGAAAAAAGGTAGAAGGGAAGATAAGTCTTAAAGGAGTAAATATACTTATTCAGAGATATATAAACAGGGCAACAGGAGCATTGTGTACATGAATTGCTACATACAGAAAGTGAAATGCTCAAGTGAAAAAAATGAGGTGAGAAAATTCAATCATTTCTTGAAGTAGGTAGGAGAAAGTGAGGAACATTTCAACTTCTCAGAAGGTAGCACTGGATGCCTTTCCAGGAGTAGTGTCACCATGGACAACCCACAACATTTCACCATTCATTTGCTTTTATCAGAACCATTTGAAAAAGTCGTAACTGTATAATTATGGTGGCTGTAAAAAACATTTTGCTGTAATAAACATTTTAATGCCTTCAAGATGTGTGCAATGGTATTTTCTAAAGATCATTTCTCTGTTATCTTAAGAGGTAAACGTAGGAAGATATATTGGAATACATAAATGATTCACTAACTCTCAAAGGAGAGTTGAAAAAAATATTTATATTGGTTATTTGCCATCCATTTAATAGTAAAGCAAGTTACATTTATCTCATACTTCCCATGTTAAACATTTAAAATATTCCGATGTGAGTGATTTTTCTTAGCAGTGATACTGGGGGGTAGGGCAGGAACCAGCTGATATGAGATATCTCTGCACAACTCTCTCCTATATTTTATGACTATAAATGTATGCTGTTATTATAGTAAACTTCTATACTGGTTCACAGATTGTTATGCCTACTATACCTAGAACCTAGTAGAAAATAGCTTGACCTAAAAAGAATAGTGCTTTAGGAAAGTGAGAAAATAATAAAATAGGAATAATAGATGATAGCATTGGGGCAATAATAGTCACTTTTGCCTCCCATACAGGACATGCTTTGTCCAAAATCAATTGTAAATTGACACATGAAGTATACATGTCAGCACCCAGTATGACATGTATAATCAATATACATGAATTATGTGAATAAATCATGAATATTGAAACATTATCCTTGTATTTAAGTGTCACATAATATAGTGGTGGTGACAAAGTTATAAGCAGAAATTACAGAACACTAAGGAATGTGTAGTGACAGAGATGGACAGAGAGCTTATCAGGAGTAGGAACACCTAACTTGTCCTGAAGTGGTCAAAGGTAGTTGCAGAGTGGAAAGGAAGCCCAGAAATGATATTCAGTGTACGCTGTTAGGGTTACCTGTTGTTTACAGATCTATACATAATGGTGCATGTCTGCCTATGCCACATGAAACTTGAAATAATTTGAATATCACAGATTAAATTTTATGGACTAAATCTTAAAGAACTTTAAGTAAGATTTAGGTAAAAAAGTGGAGTAGAAGGGCATTTGAAATCAAGGAAATGGAGTGAGCAAAGGCTCGGAGTCAGAGGCAGCAAGAGTGGTATAGAGAATTATAAATCATTCTTACTGAAGATTGAAGAATTAGATGCATATGATAAGGTTGCTAATGTAATCAGGGCAAGACAATGAATGTCCCTGTGAGTCATTGCCTCTGGTGTCCTTTCCCATGTTTACGCTATTTTGTTGATGCCAAGTTTGTCTATATGAACTGTTTTGGCCAGTGAGAATGTGAGCAAGAAGTGAGGTGTGCCAAACCTGGGTGGAAAATTAAGAGCCATTCTATAATCCTGTCATTGCTCTTTTTTACATGCATAAAATCAGAAGGCAACCCACAATTAGCATATACACGAATGAAAATGAAATGTTTGCTGTTGTAAGCCTCTGAGATTTGTGGGGCCATTTGTCAATATAGCAAAAGTTGATCTAAGCTGACTATTATAGTAATATTAGACTATTAGACTCTGTTGGGCAATGTAGAGATTGTATCTATTATACTTTTCTTTTTGGAGACCAATTCTGTCGCCCAGGTTGGAGTGCAGTGGCACAATCCTGGCTCACTGCAATCTCAGCCTCCAGGGTTCAAGTGATTCTCCTGCCTCAGCCTCCCGAATAGCTGGGATTATAGGCATGTGCCAGCATGCCCAGCTAATTTTGTTTATTTAGTAGAGATGGAGTTTCATCATGTTAGCCAGGCTGATCTTGAACTCCCGACCTCTGGTGATCCACCAACTTCAACCTCCCAAAGTGCTGGGATTACAGGCATGAGCCACCGTGCCCGGCCATATCTATTATGCTTTTATCGAGATACAGCAATGTGCAGAATTTGAGTGTCCAGACTGAGGAATTATGCAGGAAACGTATTTATATGATGTCCATCCTGGTTTAAATAAAAAGTGGAATGTTACCAGAAGTCTGCAAATGTTACACACACCCTCTCCTTTACATTAACCACCTGTTCCCTAAGGATGACCATTGTCCTAACTTCTATGTTATAGACTAATTTCAACTTTTGATAAATATAAAACAGATTATTCTCCGTCTGGATACTTTCACAAACATTTATGAGATTTAGGTTATTGTATGTAGGGTACATAGTTCATTTTGTTCATACATGGTTTTTCATTTTTTTCATTTTATTGTATCACATTTCTGCTACTATTCGTGATTGTTTCCAGTTGTGATTATTTAAAATAGTGCTGTTATGAATATCCTTATGTGATTTTTGGTGAACTTATGTAGGCATTTCTATTGTGAATATACTAAGGAGTATCATACAGTATGCCTATCTTCAACTTTAGTAGATATGGCAAAATAATTTTCCCATGTGGTTGTACAAATTTCATTCCCATGAGCAATGTGTGAGAGTTCAAGTTGCTCTATAGTTGCCAAAAGTAGCCATTGTTCATTTTTTTTTTTTTTTTTTTTGTTTTGTTTTGTTTTGTTTTTTTTTTTTGAGACGGAGTCTCGCTCTGTCGCCCAGGCTGGAGTGCAGTGGCGCGATCTCGGCTCACTGCAAGCTCCGCCTCCCGGGTTCACGCCATTCTCCTGCCTCAGCCTCCCGAGTAGCTGGGACTACAGGCGCCCACAACCGCGCCCGGCTAATTTTTTGTATTTTTAGTAGAGACGGGGTTTCACCGTGGTCTCGATCTCCTGACCTTGTGATCCGCCCGCCTCGGCCTCCCAAAGTGCTGGGATTACAGGCGTGAGCCACCGCGCCCGGCCGCCATTGTTCATTTATTTTATTTTTAGGCAGTCTGGTTGTCATGAAATGACATCTTTTCTTTTTTTTTCATTTCTCTGATGACTAATGAGCTTAAGGATCTCTTTAGCTCTTTAGTTGCCATTTGGATATCTACTTTTGTGCCATCTATTGTCAATTTTTTTAGGTGTAATATTTTTCTTGTTGCTCATAAGCATTTTGATATAATATCTTCATCGATATGAATTAAAAACACCTTTTATTTTCTCTTTGGCTTGCCTTTTTACTATCAATATGTTTTTGATAGATACAAGTTCTTAACGTTAATGTTGGAAAGTTTATCTACTTTTTTTTTCTGGATGACTATTGCCTTCTGTGTCCTGAGTAAGACATCTTTGCCAAAAGCATCAAATAAACATGTATGTATTACAACTCATCTTGAATTAACTTTTGCATATGGAGATTGAAAACTATCAATCAAGATTTTTTTATTTCCATAAGAATATCCAGTTGACTCAGTCATATTTGTCTAAAGTTCCATCCTTTTTTCACATCTCTAATCAGTGTTACTTCTGTCATAAATTGAACCTATCGATATGTATGGATTTATTCTTAATGGCTTGTACAAATTCTGTTGTATCTAATTACTGAAGCTATGTAAGTCTAGTTATCAGTTAGTAAAAATCACCAGCTTTATTCTTGAAACTGGTTTTGAATCATCTTGGCCTTTTGCATATCCACTAATGGAGTCACCTTTTCAATTTGCATGCAGAATCACAACTCTGCCAAAATTTGACGGTAATTGCATTGTAACTATATAGCAGCTTGAGAATCGATATAACAGTAGTGACTGTTTCAGTCAATAAACATGATGTGGCATAACCCTCCATTTATTCAGATATTTAAATCTCTTGATGTTTTACTTTTTGATTTGGTTCAATTTGGTTTGGCTTTCTATGTAGAGACTCTGCATATCTTCATTCCTAGCTATTTGATTAAAAAGCTTTATGGTATTAAAAGTTCTACATTTTTGTTGCTGGTATATAGAAATTATACACTCACACACACACTCTCTTGCCTTCAACAACCTTGCTAAATTCCATTATTCCACAAGTTTATTTTTAGTGTCTCAAAATTTCTAGGTACACAAGGCTATTATCTCCAAATAATTACAATTTTACCAATTTTTAAACTTTTTAATTGGAAATAATTTTAAACTTACATAGAAATTGGAATAATGAGTGCAAATAATAATTCTCTTTATACAAATTCATTTCTTGTTAATATTTATCCTATTTTATTTGCTCAGTCATTCTCTCTCTCCCTTTCTCTAATATGGGCATGTTTCTTTCTAATCAAACTGAGAGCAAGTTGCACACATAATAGGATTTGACCTCTAAGTTCAGTGCATATTTCCTAAGAGTAGGCATTATTGTCTTATATAACCACAGTGTAATAATCATCTTTAGTTAAGTTAACATTGACAGAATATTTTAATTTACCAAATGATTTCAGTTTTGTTGATTGAACCAACTGTATAATTTGTAACACTTGTTTTTCCCTCTAGTATAAGATGCAATATAAAATGAAAAATATTTTTGATTTCCATGTCTTGTTATTCTTTAATGTGGAATATTTCCATATAATTTCTTTGTCTTTTAGAACACTGACATTTTTGAAGACTATATAGTTCCTATTTTTTGGTAATAGGATTCTTGGTTTGCTTATATTTTCTCATGATTAGATTCATGTTACATGAGGGAAGTTATATCCTCAGAGCATCATATTAGGAAGCACATGATGTTCATCTGCCTCTTATTGGTGATGTTAACTTTATCACTGCCAAGGAATCCAATTTCTCTACTGTATAATTGTTATTTCTTCCCTTTTAACTAATAAGCATACTTTAGGGAGACACATTAAGGCCATTCAAAGAATCTGTTCCTTGTCACAAATTTTCCTTGGGGTCTATCCATTGATTTTTGCCTAAAGCAGGCTTTCCTATGAAAACTGCAAAATGATAACATTAACTTAGCATTGTGTCTGTATTTGCCAGTTGGTGCTGAGCATTCTAGTATATGAAGGAGTCCTTCTTCCTCCTTTTTAATTTATATATTTAGGCATTATCATTATGGACTTGAAGATTCCAATTCTCTCATTGGCTTAAAATATATTACAGTATTTAATTATTTTGATACTCAAATTATCCCAAATTTGGCCAGGGGATATCTGAAAACTGTATTTTAAATTCTTCCTATCCTGTACTGTTTTCTCTGTACATCCACAAGCTTGCTATGCGGCAAGCAAGAAGGGGAACTCTGTTGGATTTCTTCTCTACTTATAGGTAGTTATTATTAAGACATCTTTTTAGTAAAATCGAAGGCAAAGCCCATGTGTGGTTTGTGTTCTCCTTGATTTTAAGATTCATTATGGAAGGGTGTAAGGCAGTTTCCAAATCAAGTTGCTGCCATTTTCTACAAATTTGTATGTCCAACATTTGAAATATTTCCAGTAGTTTTATTTTTCAAGTTTAATCCATTTATTTTCTTACTATGCTATATTTCAGATAACATTGTTAACTAAAAACAGTATCAGATGCCTTCATCTCATTTCTTTCACAACCTCTAAAAAGAAGATGTAGGCCAGACATGGTGGTTCACACCTATATTCGCAGCACTTTGGAAGGCTGAGGTGGGAAGATTGCTCGAGACCAGGAGTTCAAGGCTGCAGTGTGCCAAGAACACGCCACCACACTCCAGCCTGGGTGACAGAACAAGACTCTTTCTCTTAAAGAAAGAAAAGGATAAGAAAGATATAAATATTTCTTCATTAATTATAAAGTATCTTGTAGGCTTTTGGTATATAATTGTAATGAAGTCAAGGAGATATACTATCCAATGAAGCCGTTATTTGAACTCTGGAGTTTAATTTTGATAGGGGTTTTTGTTGTTGTATATTTGTTTTTAATTTTCTGATTTAATCTCTTTTCTAAACATAGGTCTATTCAGATAATCTGTTTCATGTGTCAATTTTAGTAAACTTTTTTCTAAGATTTTTGTCTTTTAATAAAAATGTTCAAATATATAGTCAAAACACAAAGTATTTTTCAAAGTCATTTCTGATTATCTTTGTAATATCATTAGGATCCATAGTGATATATCCCTTCTAATGTCTGTAGTTAATAATTTTTCCTTTTTTCTTCTATTGACACATCATAGTTTTGGGATACATGTGTCACATGCATAGAAAATGTAATGGTCAAGTCAGAGTATTTCAGATATACAACACTGAGTATTTATTCCTATGTTTTGGTATCATTTCAAGTTATCTCTTCTAGTTACTTTGAAATGTACAAAATATTGTTGCTAAGTATATTCACTCTAAACACATGAAACTATTTATTCTGTATCATTGTATGTTTGTCCACATTAATCTACCTCTCTTTATGCCCCTACGCACCCACCCTTCCCAGTTTCTGGTATGTATCATTCAATTCTTTATGTCCATGGGATCAAGGTTTTTAGCTAACACATATGGATAAGAACATGCAGTATCTGTATTTCTGTGCCTCACTTACTTCACTTAATCTAATGACCTCCAGTTCTATCAATGTTGCTGCAAATAATGTTGTTTCATTCTTTCATAAGGGCGGATAGTATTTTGTTGTGTATACCACATTTTCTTTATCCTCCATTCATTGGTTAATAGACAGGTCAATTTCATATATTTGCTATTATGAATAGTGTTATGATAAACTCGTGTGTGCAGATATCCCTTTTTGATATGCTGATTTCTTTTTCATTGGATAAATACCCAGTAGTGGGAATGCAGGATCACATGGTAGTTATATTTTTAGATTTTTGAGAAACCACCATGCTATATTCCATAGTGGTTATACTAATTTACATTTCTGCTTACATATATGAGTTCCCTTTTCTCTACATCCTTATCAGCATCTGTTACTTTTTGTCTTTTTAATAGCCATTCTAACTGGAGTACATTATCTCATTGTGGTTTTAATTTGCATTTCCCTGGTGATTAGTAATGTTTATTTTTTTCACATATCTGGTTGGCCATTTATATATCATCTTCTGAGAAATGTCTATTCATGTGCTTTGCCCATTTTTAATGGAATTATTTACTTTTTTATTGTTGAGTTCTTTGTATATTTATGATATTAGTCCTTTTGCAGATGAATAGTTTGCAAATATTTTCTCTCATTCCAGAGGTGTTCTCGTTATTGATTATTTATTTTGCTGTAAAGAAGTCTTTCAGTTTAATATAGTTTCATTTGTCTGCTTTTGCTTTTAATTCTTAGCCATAACATTTTTGCCTAGTGTCCTAAAGAATTTTCCCTGTTTTCTTCCAGCAGTTTTATCATTTGTGTCATTAATCTATGTTGAGTTGATTTTTTTATATGGTGAGATATAGAGATAGGGTCCTGTTTTATTCTTCTACATTGGTTATTTGGTTTTTCCCAGCACCATTTATGGAAACAGGTGTCCTTTCTCCAATATATATACGTGGCAGCTTTGATGAAAATCAGTTGGCTGTGAACATATGGGTTTATCTTTCAGTTATCTATTCTGTTCCATAAGTCTGTGTTATTTTTATACCAATACCATGCTGTTTTGGTTACTATAGATTTGTGGTAAACTTTGAAGTCAGGGAGTATGATGTCCCCAGCTTTGTTTTTTCACTCAGGGTTGCTTTAGCTATTCTTGCTCTTTTTTGGTCACATGCAAATTTTGAATTGTTTCTTCTATTTCTGTAAAAATGATGCTAGTATTTTGATAGGGATTACCTTGAATCTGTGGATTGCTTTGAGCAATATAGTAATTTTAACACTATTAACTATTTCAGTCCACGAACATGGGATGTTTTTCCATTGTATTATCTTCAGTTCTTTCATCAGGAGTTGTTCCCCCTGCCCCCCCCCCCAGAAGTCTTTCACCTCCCTGGTTAAATTTCTTTCTATGTATTTTCTTTTGTAGCTAGGGTAAATGGAATTACCTTCTTAATTTTTTAAATATAGTTTGTTGTTCATGTATAGAATCACAACTGATTGTTGCATGTTGATTTTTGTATCCTGCAACTTTACTGAATATTTATCAGATCTAAGAGGGATTTTTGATAGATTTTTACATTTCTCTCTATATAATACCATTTTCCCTCCAAACAGGAATCATTTGACTTCCTCCCTTCTGATGTGAGGCTGTTTCTCTCCCTTGCCTGTTTACTCTGGGCCAGTACTTCCAGAAATATGTTTAATAAAAGTGGTGACAGTGAGCATCCTTTTCTTGTTCCAGTTCTTAGGGGAGAAGCTTTCAGTTTTTCCTCAGTAAGTATGATGTTAGCTGTGGGTTTGTCATATTTGGCCTTTATTGTGTTGAGGTACTTTCCTTCTATACCTAATTTATTGAGAGTTGTATTATAAAATGATGGTGAATTTTATTACTTTTCTGCATTCATGTAGATAATTCTGTGGTTATACTGGCCTCATAGAATTAGTTAGAGTTCCTTCTACTTCATTTTTTGGGAATAGCCTGAGATGAATTTGTATGTATTCTTTTTTAAAGGTATAGTAGAATTCATTGGTGAAGTTATCCAGTCCTGGACATTTATTTGTTGGTAGAGTTTTTATTACTGACTTGGTCTTGTTATAGGTCTGTCTGTGTTTTCTGTTTCTTATTGGTTCAATCTTGGTAAATTATATATATCCAAGAATTCATCCACTTTCTCTGTTTTCCAACTCATTGGCATATATTGTTCATTGTGGTTTCTAATGATTCTTTGTGTTTCTTTCATATTTATTGTGGCATTTCCTGTTGTGTTTCTATTTATGTTTTCTCACTTTTATTCTTATTAGTCTAGGTAGTAGTTTATCGGTTTGGTTTATCTTTTCAAAAAAACCTTTTTTTCCTTGATTTTTGTACTTTTTTTTTCTCAGTTTCGTTTCTGTCCCGATCTTTATTATTTATTTCATTTTACTAATCTTGGGTTTGGTTTATTCTTGCTTTCCTACTTCCTTGAGATGCAGCATTGACTTTTTTATATGAAGTCTTTCTAGTTTTTTGAGGTAGGCATCTATTGCTATAAAATTGACTCTTAAATACTGCCTTTGCTCTGACCCATAGTTTTTGGCATGTTGTATTACATTTATTTCAAGGAATTATTAAGTTCCATTCTTAGTTTTTACCTTCAACCATTGGTCACTTAGGAGCATGTTGTTTAATTTCCATGAATAATATTTGTATAGTTTTGAATGTTTCTCTTGGTATTAATTTTTAGTTTTATTCCATTGTGGTCAGATGAAATACTTGATTTTTTAAAAATTTTTGAGACTTGTTTTATATCTGAGCATATGGTCAATCCTGGAGAATGTTTCATGCGCTGATGAAAAATAAATGTGTATTCTTCAGCTGGTGGGGAAAATGCTCTGTAAATGTTGTGTTAGTTCTGTTCTCTGGTGCAGTTTAAGGCTGGTTGTTGTTGCTGTTGTTGTTAATTTACTGTCTAGATGATTTGTCCGATGGTGAAAGTGTGAGCTCAAAAAATAAATAATTGGCCGGGTGCGGGGCTCAAGCCTGTAATCCCAACACTTTAGGAGGCCGAGGCGGGCAGATCACAAGGTCAGGAGTTTGAGACCAGCCTGACCAACATAGTAAAACTCCGTCTCTACTAAAAATACAAAAAATTAGCTGTGTGTGGCGTGCCCCTGTAATCCCAGCTATTTGGGATGCTGAGGCAGAAGAATCGCTTGAAACTGAAAGGTGGAGGTTGCAGTGAGCCAAAATCGTGCCACTGCACTCTAGCCCAGTTGACAGTGCTAGACTCTATCTCAAAAGTAATTAATTAATTAATTAATTAAAAAGTCCAGACATGGTGGCAAATGCCTATATTCCTAGCACATTGGGAGGGTGAGGTGGGAGAATTACTTGAGCTCAGGAGTTCAAGACCAGCCTGGGAAACATGATGAAACCCTATCGCTACAAAAAATATAAAAATTAGCCAGACATGGTGGTATGTGCCTGCAGTCCCAGCTACTTGGGAGGCTGAGGTGGGAGAATTGCCTGAGCCTGGGAAGTTGAGGCTACAGTGAGCCAAAATCCAGAATTGTACCACTGCATTACAGCTTGGGTGATAGAGTAAGACTGTCTCAAAAAAAAAAAAAAAAAGGAAAAAATATTTGAAGTACCCAAGTATTATCATATTGAGGTATATTTATATTTCTCCCTTTAGGTCTAATAATATTTGCTTTATATACCTGGGTGCTCCAGTGTTGAATGAATGTAATCATTATATTCTCTTGTGAGTTGATCCATTTACTATTATATCATTATATAATGTCCTTCTCTGGCTCTTTGTAACAGTTCTTGACTTTAAGTCTGTATTGTCTGATATAAGTATAGCTACTCCTGGTGGCTTTTGTTTTCTATCCACATAGAATGTATTTTCCATCCCTTCACTTTCAATCTGTGTGTCTTCACAAGTAAGCTGAGTTTTTTATAGGTAGCATATAGTTGTGTTTTTTCATCTATTCAGCCAATTTATATCTTTTAAATGAAGAGTGTAATCTGCTTACATTCAAAGTTATTATTGATAGGTGAGGACTTACTCCTGGCATTTTAATGACTGTTTTGTGGTTGTTTAGGTATATCATTTTTTCCTTAAGTCCTATCTTATTGTTTATTTTTGCAATTGAGTAGTTTTCTGTAGTAATAAGGATTCTTTCTCTTTCTTCTTTTTGTGTATCAGTTCTACCAGCAAGTTTTATAGTTTTACATGTTTTTATGATGGCAGTTACCATCTTGTCACTTCCAGATGAAAGAATATTTTGAGCATTTCTTATAAGGCTCATTTAGTCATGATGAATTTCATTTGTTTTTGCTCGTCTGTGAAAAAATTTATTTTCCCTTCATTTCTGAAGGATAACTTTGCTTGGTATAATATTCTTGTCTGGCCATTTTTGGTTTTGTTTATTTTTCAGCACTTTAAATATATCATCCCATTCTCTCCTGACCTGTAAGCTTTCTGCTGAGAAATCTGCTGTTACTCTAATTGGGATTCCTTGATATTTGATGTGACACCTCTCTATGGCTGTTTTCAGAATTCTTTCCTTGTCTTTTGACAATCTGACAATAATGTCATTTGGAGAGGACCTCTCTGGGTTGCATTTATTTGGAGAGTCTTTGAGATTCCTATGTCTGGATGTTCATATTTTATTAAATATGATTTCTGTACCTTTCCCTCATCTTCTTCTGGAACACCCATAGTGTGAATTTCTGTAAGCTTTATGGTATTTCCTATATCCTGTATGCATTTTTGCTCTTTTCTTGTCTACTTGTGTTTTTTTCAAAGACTTGTCTTCAAGTTTAGAAATTATTTCTTCGACTTGATCTGCTCTGTTGTTGAAGGTCTCACTTGTATTTTTTATTTCCTTCACTGAATTATTCAACTCCAGAATGTCTGCTTTGTTCTTTTATATCTATTTCTTTTGTTGAATTTCTCATTCAAATCATAGACTATTTTCCTTATTTCATTGAATTTTCTATCTCTATTCTCTGCTATCTCGCTGTTTTCTTAGGACTATTTTTAATTATATTTCTGGCACTTAGTATATCTCCTTTCCACTGAAATCTATTACTGGAGAATTGTGTTCCTCTGGAGGTGTTATGGTTCTTTAGTTTTTCATGTTTAATTTGTTCCTACATTGACTTCTACACATTGAGTAGGACATCTGCCTCTTCCAATTTTATGAAGTAGATTTTGTAGGGAAGGACTTCATATAGATGGATCTTGGGGTGTTGATTTGGTGGAGTGTGTTTGCTTTGGTTCTAAGTGGATGTAATAGTGTATCTACATATAGTATCTTCAGCTGTAATTTGTACTAGTGACATTTTTGAGTGTCTCAGTGCCCTAGGCTGAGAGATTTTGTGGTGGTGATAGTGTAGCTTTCCTGGAAGAATTGTTTTCTGTGTTTTTCAGGTCAGGGGCACTTGTGTGCACAATGTGGGTCAGCCAACTTGGAGGTCTGGCTTGCTGGGATTAGGATCATAAGACTGTTCTCTGATGAGGGGCATGGGTATGTGGTTGTTCAGCAGGCCTAGGGGTCCACTTGCCAGGGGTGATTCACAGGGATGATTTTCAGGACTAGGACATGGGTGTACAGCTGTTTGGCTGGCCTGGGGTCGTATCTGTTGGAGTCAGCCCATGGGGTTGTTTCTCAGAACTGAGATGAAGGTGCATTTCTGTTTGGTTGGGGGCATGTCTGACAGCAACAGCCCACAAAGCTGTTTCTCAAGACCTAATTGCAGGCCCAGGGCCTTTGGGCAGGCCAGGGGTATGTGCCTGGTGGTACAGCTGGGTGACACAAAGCTGTTTCTCAAGGGCTGGGGGCATAGTGGCTGTGCCAGTCTGGGGCATATCAAGTGCTTAGTGACTCAAGAAACATTCCTGCTTTGGGGCGAGTACACAGTGGTTCAGCTGGTTGAAGGCAGGTTCACCTGCCAAACTGTTTCTCTGGCTGGAAGTGTAGGTGACATAGATTAGCTTCCCTCTTGTGCGAAATCACAGTCACAGCTGATTGTGGGTACAGGTTTCACATAGCTGGGGTTGTGGCTTTCATCCACCTGTGTAGGATTGGTAGAATGAAGATGGAGGCCCCTTTCCCCACAGTGTTGGAGAGGTGCAGTGACTACTTGCCCCCAGAGGAGAGTGTGCTCTAGAAGTGGATCTCATCTCAAGGTCACACCATATTGTAGCAGCTTGGCTCATAGGGGATGGGTAGGGAGTGGGAGTGCACACCTTGTGCTACCAACCCAGAGCAATACAGCTTTGTGAATTCCTGGCATCTCCCCTAAACTGGGTCCAGAGCCCATGAGGACTGTGGGATTCTTGTGCACTATAAGAACTGTAAGTGTTTGCAGTGACAGTGAGGGCTGGTGGGGGTCTTCTGATTAACTATTCTCTGCAACAGGAAGTCTCTCTTGACTCTGGGTAGATTTGATCTGGATGGAAGAGGTAGGGTTGTAGGGTCTAGGTGCCTCCACATTGTCTTCCTGGCTTCTGATCACCACAGGTGTATCTCCACTTACCCACTGTACTTCAGCACCCTCCCTTCAGCACTCCAGTCAAATCTTAACTACTTATTCATTGTCTTGGTCCTTTCTTGTGTGAAGAAAATGAGTGCTGGGGATCTCTAGTCAGTCATATTTCTGATGTCCTATATCCTCTATTTTTGAAGGATGCTTTTGTGGGGTACACAATTCTAGTTCGGCAGTTATTTACTTTTACTTCTTTTAATGTAATCTTTGAACATCTTTGCTTTTTGGTTTCTGGAATCTCTTTTCAGAATTCATTTATCTTTTTTCATGTATTTTTTTATATTGTTTCTCTATTGAAGACGATATATTGGCACTAGTACTTTTAAGATTTTTCTTTCCTTTTTTTTTTTTTTTTTTTTTTGTTTCCAGAATCTTTACTATGAGGTCTCAAAGTATAATTTTCTATATATTTATCAGCTTAATGGTTGTAGTGATTGCTGCAATCATTCTTCATTCTTTTTTACACTTTCTGTAAACCCTAATAACATATAATTTTTTGGCTAAATCCCTTATGTCTTTTATATTTTTCTTTGTTAAAAAGCTTTTTGCTTTAGTCTTTATTTTCTATTCATTGATCTTCTAATTTACATATTCTCTCTTCAGCTTTATCAAATCTAATTTCAGTTATTGTATATTTAATTCCATGATTTCCATTTGAACCTTTTAAATAGATTCCAGGTTTTCCTGAAATTCCTCCTCATATCTTCTATCTGGCATCACAGTTATTTTCAGATACCTGATAGCTCCAATATCGGAGTCTCCTGTGAGTCTTTTTTTTATATATAGCTGTTTGCTTTATTATCCTATTGACTGTTCAACACTTAGTCTTGATTACTAATAAGTTAAATAATATACATTTTTAAAACTTTTTATTTAATTTCAGATATTTTGTATGAAGAATTATAGAGATAATTTAATGGTCTGATAACATTATCTTCTTTGAGATAAGATTGAATTTTGTTTCTGTCAGTTGGAAGAATTGATCTAGTTTGCTAAAGCTGGAAGCAGAACTGGATATCACTTATGTATGTGACACTTATCAGATTATCATTTTGGAAAAGATAAGGCTGACTAAATTTGGGGTATAAGCTGAGACCCAAGATCAGCTAGAAGCATTCACAGATAGTCATGTTGCATTTTAATTCACAAGCAATGTTTTTCATTAAAACAAGGATTTTAAAGCCTTTATAAGGTGAATTTTTTTATGTGATTCAGCATCCTCTTATTTTAATAAACTTTGAGACTTTATATTTTCTTATGTGAGAGACACACTAGTTATTTCTCTACCTCTTGTTGGTACCATTAGAGATTTTAAAATCCTTTTGAATTTAAGAGGAGAACCTGATTTAAAGCAACAAAACCCACTCAGGCCTGTGAAAATATTGAAGAACCACATGACTTTATTTTTTCAAATCAAGTGTTCCAGGAAAGATCCATTTTTAAAAGATGATTTGCTGACACTTCAGATCTTGAATCCAAGGTGCTGATTCATGCAGTTTGAAGTTCAGGGAATTGCTTAAAGTTATAGCTTCCTAGGAAATAATCATGTTGATGTCAGGGGAAGTTTGTAGAGCTGTGAAGAATTGTAATTACATAGTCTACTGCTAGGTACCACAGTCTGATAGAGAAGGGACATATTTAGCAATGGTGCTGACAGCTGAGCTGTTATCGATCTTTTGTTTTTAAAGCTAGCAATGATGTATCTTGTGCTATAACTTCAATCTAAACCCACGTAAATATGAAATTGCTGAGGTGAGAAGAGGACACAGAGCCAAGAGGTGAGAATAAAATGTGACCACCCCTTTAAAACTACAAGACAAAAGTTTATCACTGATAGCTAGAATCAGTTATTGAGCTAATCTTGTCATATTAGATATTTGTAGTAAACTTTACAGGTTCCTAGAATGGTTTTTTAAAAAAAGCCAATACATAATATTGTTATATTATTAAGTTATATATTAATCAAAAATATAGTCTTTGGGAAATTACTGAATAATTCCCGGGATATAATACCTACCTAAATGCTTTAAAAGTATCAAATATATCATTTTTTCTGTTCTAAGGTACATATTTTTCCATATTTTTGTCATCTGTTAAATTAGTACATGTATTTATATCTGCTGTGATCCGAATTCATATATTGAAAACTTGTCACCAATATGATATTAGAAGGTGAGGTATTTGTGAGATTTGACCCTGAGGGCAGAGACCTCATGAATGGGAATAGAGCCCTTATAGAGGAGACCCCTGAGAGCTGCCTTTCCCCTTCCACTATGTGAGGACACAGTGAGAAGATGACAAACAATAAGGAAGACACTTGATCTGTTGGCATCTTGCTCTTAAACTTCCTGGCCTCCAGGACTGTGAGAAATAAATGTGTTGTATGTGAGCCACCCAGTCTATGGTATAGTTTTTATAGCAGCCTGGGTGAACTAAGACAGTGTCTCTTCTGTCATTCTTTAGAAACAAAAGCTGTGAAGTAAATTCTGCCCCACAGATGGAATAAATCGATATAATATAAGAATAAGAGGGAAGCTTTTGGTCCTTCCCTTTAAAAATCATTTAATTTTGTTCATAAGCCTTTAGGTTATCTTTTTAGGACTTTTAAGTCCAATACATTTTTATTTTATTAAAAAGTTTGTACACAAAAATGCACAAAGGAAGGCATGTATCACTTACCCACAAGCGGTTAAACTGCTATTTTCCAAGTTTTCTTTACAACTGTTTTATGAAGTAAAACTTTACAAATACAGCTATTCTTTCCATTATGTCTGCCTTTTTTGCTTCCCTAGATAGAACCTATTAAGGTTGGTGACCATAAGTTATAAATAAAATCAAGTGAATTTTATATATTGTATATATTACATAAACAGTATATTATTGTACTTTTACTACAGGCAGGTAGCTGTGCACAAGATACGGTATTATGTTGCATAGCTTAAAATTATGTAAATGGCATGATGCTGTATGCAACTTGTTCATTCTTCCATTTTATTTTTGAGATTGATTTATGTAGATGCATGTATCTCATTAATTTGTTGCCACATAAGATTGAATTTATGAATAAGCCTGTTTATTTTTATCTTCTCCTAATCATGGGCAATTAGATCATTTACACTTTTTGATGTTTCAAACATTGTAATGAATATACTTTCACAAATCTCCTTATGAACATTTGCAAGAGCTTCTCTAGGCTATTTACCTAGAGAAAGAATTAAATTAGAAATTGCTAACATGCTCTCTAACGTGGTTGTGTAAATTCTTACTCCTATCACTGTACGATTTCTCATTTCCTTACATATTCACTAAAGCATGGCTTACCAGTATAAGAAGCTTTCAAGACCCCCAACCCACATTCCCCATGACCAACAATCAGAATGCCATTTTTAAACATAAAAATTGAAGAAACAAAGCCATATTCTTCAATTTTTATGTATTAACAGAAGACCACTTCTTTTCCCAAGCACGCTTTCCTGGTTGGAAATGCATCATCACATCTCTCATTGTTGTACAAATAGTTAGGCATTGCTGGCCTTCGTTCTGCCTGATAACACAATTTATCTCTGTAGTCATAGCAAATATTTTATCTGGAAATATATTTAGCCAGCGATTCCCCAAACGTATAGTTTATAACAACAGTCTGAAGATTTCCTCTGAAAAATAAATTCCACCTGGGAAATGATACTTGCAATATCCTTCTTCTTAAATTTAACAAAGCCTCTGATAAGTCCCACAGTGTGAAAACCTGTCTTATTTAACCCAACATTTCTCAAATTAAAAAAAAAAACTCTAACCCCTGCTAATAGGAACACACTAAAAGACACTAATCTAACCTCCTCTGGCTGGCATTAGCACAGAATTGAATATTAGAAACCTGGACTTAAATCCAGACTTTACCATGTTTTTTCAGTTTTTTTAACTTAAAAAAAATTGACAAATAATAATTGTACTTATTCCTGGGATACATAATGATGTTTCAATGTAATTAGCCTATCCATCATCTGATTTATTGTTCCTTTGTGTTGGGAACACTCATTGTCCTCCTAGCTATTTGAAATATATATGTTGTTGTTAACTATAGTCACCCTACAGTGGTATATAACACTGGAGCTTATTCTTCCAATGTAGCAGCAATATTGTATCCTTTAACAAATCTCTCCCTATTCTCCCCTTCTCCCTGCCCTCAGACTTGACCATTTTTTGGTTTTTTAATCTTAGGCAAGTTATTGACTATTCATGAAACTCAGTTTTCTGATCCATAAAGTGAACATCAAGTTGTCTTTACCAGTTAGGGGAACTAAGGTTCCACACAAAGCACCTAGAATACCCTGGCACATAACAGACACTCAATACGTGCAGAATTATCTCTATTTTCAGCTTTCTGAGATAGCCTTGTGCATTTTGCTCTCCATTGTGCAAAGTGGTCATTTCATTCTCTAAAACCACTCTTCTCATGCATGCACAGGCTGTCTGCTCTAAGTTGGCCAGGATTTAGAAAATCATAATGGGTTCATGATTATATAGACTTTGGTCAAAAAAGCCTTAATTTTTTTCATCCTGTACTACCAGGACAGACCTCAGGCTTTCTTGATTACAATTTAGCTTCTGAAGATTTTTTTTTTCTTTTTTATAGGTTGCTTGATCTGAAGCAATAAGGACTGCATTCAGTATTTAATCATTATATGATATTTTTCCAAGTCCCATGAGATAATAAAACTAAAAGATTCCTGCTTTAATACTTTCATTCCCGTAGCTTTCAAGAAGAAACTGAAGTTCAAACAAGTTAAATTAAAACATTTGTATAAGGAAATGGTATGTCATAACAGTTCCATGCCCAGTAGCTGATTGCATGGGCCTTTGACTCAATCTTGATTTAAATATCAGCCCTTCACATGTGTGACCCCAGATGGGTTACTTAAACTCTCATAGCCTTGATTTCCTTATATGTCAAATGGGGAAATCAATGTATGGATTCTAGTTTGTGCTGCAAGGAATGGATAAGGTAATGCAGCACCAGGCACGTCAAGGATGCTTAACAGATATGTGTTAACCCTATTGGAGGTGCTTAACTTGGGGTGGCCTCCCTGTGCTCCAGAAGTCTGTTGAATTCCTATTGCTTTCAGATCCTTGAGTTCAAGTTCAGTATCTACAATGCTAGTTGAACGAACAAATCTAGCGAGGGTCTTGGAACAGAACTGATGATGTTGCATTTACGTTAGAAGTGTGTTGTGGTAATTATCATAAAGCTGATCCTAATATCAATAAGGCTTATTCTCAAAATAGGAGGAGGAATGCATTTAATATGATTGATCATCAGAGCACTGTATTACCATGTGTAAAACAGCTACAATTTATTGAGCATCTGCTATAGCCGGGCACTATGCTAAAAACTTTATTAGATTAGTAGTATTGTTCCCCATGGTTTTGTAGAAATTAGGGGGAAAAAATCTCAGCAGAAGACACTGTAATAGAGTAGGAGGGAGGGGTTAGTAATTCCAACACTACTGTCTCTTAGTATTTATTGAGTGTTCATTATTTGACCCTTATTATCATTCATAGCTAACATACTTTATTAAATCTATTAATAATATACAACACAACCTAAGTTATTACTGATGGGAAAACTGACGACTGGACATGTTGAGCAGTTATCCAATGTCATGCTGATAGTAAATGTTGTAGCCAGCATTTGAACCCAGTTCTCTCTGACATGACAGAGGCAGCAGCCTCCTGAGAGTCCTTAAAATATGACATCCACAGCCTTGATGCTTTTTTTCTTAGTCCTGTATTGAGCACTTGGTTCTACGAACTTGGGAAGTGGATTCTATTTACCCCATCAATTCAGAGACATACATTTTTCCCACATTTAACCTCTCCCAAATCAGTATGTGATTCAGTGCCTCCTGTCACCCCCACCCACACACACACCTGGTACATAAAATAGCAGTGCCTCTAGCATATTAGATTCAAAGAAATTTAGTAAATCATTAATCCTTACGTCAGTCCTTTGAGAATTACATATGATCCCCAATCTGAAATATGGAAACTGAGGCATAGAGATGACATTGAACTTCCCAAGGGCAAACAGTCAATGAGTAGTAAGGTCATGATTTCAACTTAGGCAGTTGAATTAGAAAGCCCCGGCTCTCACCAATACAACTGTAATACCTACAACATAGTGTCAATAATGTACAAATTAAAATTTATCATTAAATTGTACATTATCAATAATGTACAAATTAAAATGATAAGAACCAAATCTTTAAAGCTCAGCAGTTACATACTAACTTGGTTTCAGCTCTGATTAACATCCCCCTTCCATTCTTACCAAATACTTCCACTATGTCATCTTAAGACTGTGGAAGATTAACAAGTGCATGAAACACATTGAGTCTCAGAAGGTACAACTGGGAATTGAATTCTTCTCTATCCATAATGTGATGGCAAATTTTCTGTCTTCACCAGTGATTAATTTATAATAATGGGGTCCACTGTCATTTCCTTCTTTAGATATTTCAGTTTGAGAAACCAATGGAGTGAATATTGCTTGCAAAAGAGATTCAGAACAGCCTTCCATGGTTGGAACACAAATCTTAAAGACACACTGGAGAATTTCCAAGGGTGATAAATGTCAAAACTCAGCATCTGTTAATGAGGACAAAAGGAAAGGTTACAATTTATTGCAAAGTCTTTGATGCTTCCTTTTTGTTAGGAATTTCTTGGCTTTAAACAACTAATCAAGACAACGAGGCAGAGGGAGCGTATGGCAGAATAGAATGTAATCATGTCAGCAGCAAGTACTGTTGAAATGACCACTTGTAGGAGCCATCTTGCATGTAAGACTGCTCATTAACTCATATGATTTATTGAGATAATACTCTGGACCATAGCCATTTATGAGGTCTTTAAAGAGAAAAAAATTTTTTTCTCTTATTTTGGGTAGCCTATTGTTTCCATTTTCTTAGCTATTTACAGACAAAAGTTAAAATACCAGTTGTATATTATTACAGCAAGAGAATGTTTATGATGTTTGTTTTTTCAATTGTTTTGTTACTTTGTACCTCATGGTAGATTTTATTAATACTGCATAGAGTTCCTTGAGATATTATGTTAGCTACAGACATAGTATATATTTGTTAGCTTTTAAAACTGTAATAAACCACCCTAAAACTTAATGACTTTGAAACAATACCTATTTATTTAGTTCATGGCTCTGCAGACTGACAATTTGGGCTAGCCTTTGCTGGATAGTTATTCTGGTTTCAGTTGAGTTCACTTACGTACCTGTGGTCTGTTGTTGGGTTTGACCACGGATTGGCTTATCTTAGATGACCTCAACTATAATAGCTCACCTCTGTTCCATGGAGTCTCTCAGGTTCTAGCAGGTTAGCCCGCAGTCTTCACATTTCAACTGAGCCAATTTCTAAGATATTGAGTGTAAGCTTGTAAGCTTTTTTAGGCTCATGCTCAGAACTAGAAAAAAAAAAATGTCATTTCTGTCACATTGCTTTGGCTAGAACAAGTCACAGTGCCAGCCCATATTCAAAAGGAAGGTAAATAGACTCCATTTTAATTGGTAGAGCTTCAAACACACATTTGCACAAAATGGATACAGGGAGATAGAGACGAATGGCCATTTTTGCATTGTACCACACTTAACCTTTCATTTGTCCTGTTCTTTCTTGGTACCATTCGTGCGTTTATTCTACACAACCACCTACTATGAGATTTGTGTCTATTGGGCAGGGGGAGTGGTGGGAAGAAAGGGTTGAAAAACATAAAGACAAGTTTCTCAAATGGACAACCCTTTCTACAATGCCTTGGTACCTGATGGTGTCAATGATTACATGATCACTACAAGTAATTCTATCTTAAATTCAACCTTTTCCTTCAATCTACCAGGGTAGCTAACAGAGTGTAGAAGAGCACTGTTTCAAAACATAATTGGCACCCTATAGAAGATGAGTTCTTAACATGGCAAAGGAATTGGGGCCCATGAGATGTGAAGGGCAGTTGAAGGAACCTAGGAGCTAGTAGTTCATGGAAAAGAGGTCTCAGGGTAAACACATATATCCCAAGACATAAATTAGGCAAGGTGTAAATTGGTTTTATTTGGTCCCAAAATACTGAGCTAGTACCAAGTAGCAGAAATAACAAGAGTCAGGTTTTGGCTTATTATGCTGAGTGTTTACTTTAAACAATTAGTATTTTTCAGAACTGAAAAGGATGGTATCAGCATTAGTTAAAATCATGATAAGCTTGGAGTCAGATTGATCTAGGCTCAAGTCTTTGTGCTCCTTAGGTGTGATATTGGTCATGCTGATTAACATCCATTATCTTTAAAATGGGCCTAATAAGTGTTTGTACCTTCTAGTATTATTATGGGGACTCAATGATTATGTATATGGCAATCCTCACTGTAGTCATTGGCAACATAAGTGCTCAATAATGCTTAATAGTTAACAAAAATATCTACATACCTAAAATTGACTAAAGCTTCTGCAAACAATGCAGAGTAAGTGAAGTACCAGGCAGTCAACAATACTAGCACTTTCGTGTTTCCTGGGCAAATGACATCTGTCTATGTTATTGAAGATTTTCTCCTACACTGTTGCAATTGCCCCTGGAAACTCAATAAAAACCTGCTTTCCTTTCCTTCTATAAAAATACATTATTATTATTTTGGTCCAAGTCTAATTACTATGGGCTGAACTGTATTTCCTCTTGTTGGAATAATCGATAATTCCTAGTGTGCAAAGATACCTACTACCAACCCTGACTTTATATAAAAAATCATTATTTTAATGATCATAACATTTTCTTCCTTTTTGCCAACATCATTCTTCACCAGACCATTGCTTTAGGTGACTTAGAAAAATCAATTCGAAGGAGAGAATGCAGTGTCTATAGGAGAACAGAGTAACGGTGGATAGTCCCCAGAGCAATGGCTTCTGATTACCAATCTGCTAGAGTGGGCCTTGGGATGGAAAAAGATTATTCAGCCAATGGCTGCCTTGTCAGTTTGTTTGTAAATTGGGGCTATTTGAGTCACAGGACATTGCAGAGCTTCAGCTGTGCTCTTAATGTGCTTGGGGGACTTGGATGAAAGATGCTAATAGCATTACTGGGCAGGCCAGGGCATGTGAGTGATCACCTGCTGACTTTTGTTAATGTAGGCCAGCAATCAGGAGAATTCAGTTGCAGGAAAAAATCCATTTCCTGAATCCAGCCTACTCTGCTTAAAGAAAACTCCTGTGAAAATTTTCACTTCATACCAGCCAGAAAAATACCATAGCAAGACTTTGAATAGCAGCTGCTATTCTGGGGGAGGGGGTGTGTGTGTGCGTGTATCATATATACATATATACACATTACATATATGTGTGTGTGTATATATGAAAAATAGAGTAGTCATCAATTTACAAAAGATGCTACAGTAAGAGCATAATTGTTATATTGTCCTAAAGGTTGCTTATAAGAAATAACACTCAAGTTGAATTGCTTGAATAAGAGCAGTCAAAAGCTTGGATTTTATAAGTGTGAAGTCTTAGTTCTAAGGCTGCATACTAGCGAGAGCCACACTGATACTGCTGCACTGACCAAAGGGGTATCCTCTAGCCATAGATAGCCACTGTGCACCTGAATGTCGTATTTCAAACTGAGATTTACCTTTATGCATATAATGTATGCTAGATATTGTAGACTTAGCACAAAAACAAGATGGCAAAATATCTCACTAATTTTCTTATGTTAATGTTGAAGTGACACTATTTTGAATATGTTGGGTTAAATAAAATACTGATTATATTTCAATAGTTTCTTTTTTAAAAACATGTGGCTACCAGAAGATACATATTTGGTTTGCATTAGTGACGCATGTTTGATTTCTATGACACGGTGCTGGGCTAGAGCTTCATTACTCAATAAGGGGCCCTCAGATCAGTGGTCTCAGCATCCCCCGGGAGCTTATTAGAAAAACAGACACTCAGGCCCTGCTTCAGAACTATGGAATCAGAATCTTCATTTTAACAAGATCACTAGTTGATTCATAAGCATGCATGTGAGAATCACTGGGTCAGAGTGTAGTGGGGCTACTGTGAATTGAGAAGAGAGGGCCTCCTGAGCATCAATTTCTGTGTCCTTGTTTCCTCTGCAATGTCATTCTTACTTCCAGTTTCTTCTAGGTATGTCCAGCCTTGTCCACAGAGATCTTCCATGAAACCCCGTTCACAATTTTATGATGGAAATCAATGGGAAAAAAATGAGGCTCAAGTAGCATAAAATGAACTTTATGGCCAACTTTTTAAGAGTAGCTCTTTCAGAAAGCAGAATTTTTCTGTTGCTGATTTTGACTTGCTTTTTCGGGATTGTCCTGTTTGATGGCTATCCAAATAAGGCAGGGCTCAGGTATCCTTGTTCATCCCTTTCATCTTTTGAGTTTCAACTCATGTCTAAAAGGCCTTCCCTGACCACACCTTCTCTTTCCCGCTACCCTGTCACTTCACATCCCATTAACCTGTCTTAGCTTCAAAGCACTTCTCTCTTGCTGAAATTCTTATTATTTCTTTACATGCTTGCCTTCTTTGTCTACTAGAATAGAAGTTTCATGAAGTCAAGGGCTTTTTCTTGCTCATCCCTGCAATGACTCCTGAGGCTACCCCAACTTAGGGCATAGCTTATGGGTATAGTCCCTATAAACTACCCTCCCTTCAGATACCAGCTGCAAGTTTGGGGGTCCCTAGGCCACTTCCCTTCTGACCAGCTGACCCCATATTTGGAGGGTTCCCACTATCCCCTCAGGTTCGACACTGCTCAAATGGCTTGTAGTAACCATAGCACTTTCCTGAGTTCTATGACAGTTGTGTTACAGCAAAAGGATACAAATTAGAACCAGCCAAAACAGACACATGAGTAAAGTCTGGGAGAATCCCAAATATGAAGCTTCTGTTTCATCAGGAACATGTCATGCTCCTGTCGTACCAATGTGTGACAACACTCAACAGAATATTGCCAACTAGGGAAGTTCTCTTGAGATTTAGTGTCCAGAGATTTTATTGAGGTTTTATTATGTGGGCATGATGAATTCAATCAATGGCCATGAGATTCAACTTAGTCTTTAGCCCCTTTCTTCCTTAGAGCCTCCAGGTTGACTGATACTACATGGCTCAAAGCCCCAGTCTGCCCATCATTCCCATCCTGAGTCATCTCCTTAGCTTAAACTATCCAGAGGCCCACTAAAAGTCACCTTGTTAGCATAAAGACAGGTTTATCATGAATAACAAAGATCCTTCTATCACTTAGGAAATTTCAAGGATTTAACCTTCTTCCCAGGAACTGGGAACAAAAGCCATAGCCAAACAAATATTTTATTACATAGAAAGCTCTCTATTCCAGATGCCTGTAACAGTGTCTGGCAGATAGTGGGCACCCGTCAAATATTTAGATAAATGAGTTCTGTGTCTAGCAGTGCTTTTCACTAAATGAGTGTTGAATAAAATTCTGTTGGTAGAATGAGTGTGCTCTTAACTCTTACAGTTAGACATACTGTCTTAGAGTCAGACCAAAGATTCAGTCTTCTTAGCAAGTAGTCTTCTAATGCCTCACAGAGATGCAGATTATTAAACAGAATTAACTACAAAAATAGAGGTTAAGTATATAAATCTTTTGCTACTTCTTTTAATGCCAGTACCATGTTAATGGAGGAAAATCAGCTCTATAAAGTGACTGCAAACTGGTATTTGAGGCTTTTCCTTCTGTAATTAATTATTGACAGTTTACGCTCATTACACACTTTCAGGGAGAAAAACAACACCAATAATTAATGTTTCAAGAAAACTCCCACAGATGAACCTTTTTTGATGAATATTTTGTTGTCCTCAAAAACAACATTGCTGTGTCAATAAATAGTTGCTATTACTTTTCTGATTTGCAAATTATTGGTTGGAATCAGTAGAAGCATTAAGGGCGGATGGGAAAACAAGAGTTTTCAGTTTAAACAGGATTAAACCAGGCATGATATTGAATCTGTGGCCTCGTGAAGGTTCAGAACCCTCAGTAATTTCTGTGAAAGGAAAGGCAGTCTACAGAAAATAAGAGCAGATTTGGAATCAGGGCAAGGGCAGGATGCAAGGAGAGTCACAGCTGTGTGATTTGGGGAGCAGCCTCCTACTGCATGTTAGTCTAGATCAAACCTACGATGAAGTTCAGGAAAAATAAACAGTTGAGTCCTTTTGTGTTTATAAATCTAAACCTTGTTTTAGCACCTGTTATCTAAGTGACTTGGAATCAGCTACTTAAACTCCTGACATTGGTTTCCTCATCTGAAAAATGGAGAGAATAATTCTTATCTAAAAATAGCATCTGTCTGGCAGGACTGTGGTGAGAGTTCAATAGGCCGTGCACATAATGTTCTTAAACAGCATGTGGCACAGAGCTGCAGCTCCATAAACATCAGCTCTCTCCTTTTTGATCTGCAAATTTTCTTATGTCTGGATTTGGATGGTAGAACTCGGCAGGACTTGGTGACACTTGGTGAGATATGGATGGTGAACAATTCTCTAGAAAATTTTCTGTTTCAGACCTTTTTTTCCCTAGCAATGTTTCTTCCCTCTATCCATTCTTCATCAAGCCTAGCATAAGATATTCAGGTTTACCTGTTTCTTTACATCTTTATTTTTTTATGAAGGTTCCTGTGTCACATAAAAATTGTATTAGATAAATGTGTATGCTTTTCTCTTACTAATCTATCTTTTCTTATAGGGGCTTCAGTCATGAAACCAGAATGGGTAGAATGAAAGCTATTTTTCCTCCTCTGTCATAGCTAATACTTGTCCACTGTGAGCTTTCCAGTGGTAGCATTAACCACCAGAAAGGACATCATAATTGTGTTCACATTGGCTTATGCCAGTTCTCAAAAGCAATGCTGAGAATGGGAAGGCTAACTGTGGAGGAGTTAACCTTGAGGAATCAGGATGCTGTGGTCAAGGTAGCAGGGGCACGAGGGAGGGGAGTGGGTGGCTGGTGGTCCCAGAATAGAGAATAGCACACCATGATGGACAAGGATGATGGAGGCTGAAAGAAGTTTAGAATTGTGTGGAAAGTGAAGCTTTGCAAGAAGGGAGCAAGATTGGGGCCAGTAAGGGTGTGCATAGATCAGGCTGTAAGACAAATATCAAGTAAGGCTGCAGTGGGACCCAGAACTACATCAGGATAATTTAGTCTATCTGGGGAGGAATCAGACAAGCAGGACAGTGAGCAACCCTCCAGTCCTCCTTAATAATGGCACGTGATTATTGAAGGAATTTGTAGGACATGAAGCAGGGAACATAGAGTTCGGACCTGTTACTGGAGTTCAGATTCAAGGTGAGACTCGTGTTCATGGGAAATGGTAGCGACTCAGTTATTATCTATGTGTTGCCAGATCAGAATGGATATTTATGTTGAGCCATTGAGCAAGGCCTCTTAAATCCCTCTCAGGTTATTGATCATATTGGTCAACAGGAACTAAGGGGACCAAGAGGTAAAGCCATTAGGTGGATTCTAGTGAGACCCTGTTTCCAGTTGCCTTTCATCCATGGACATCTCACGGTGTGGCTTGGTAATTTACTGGGATTTCAGTTTGTTTTCCCTCCCTGTGTCATCCTCCTTCTTAATGGACTTTTAAATAATTTTTTTGTGTTAAACATTATGTTAGTGAAATATTAACATATGTTACATGCTATTACGTTCTCTTTGAGGCTTTTGTTTTCCTAAAGTTCCAAAGGGAACATACTAGCATGTAATGTATATTATTATTTCAGTAACATAATTTTAAAAATTGTTTAAAAATTAGGTATGACCAAGGGAGATACCCGCTAAGAGGATAGATGTTCCCAGAGAGAGGAGGGAATAGGAGTCTACTATGCCTATGGGCCTTGAGGACCCATGACCTGCTCCCTGACATTGCTCTAAGCAGATACACAAGTCTCCACAATGAAGAAAATTTGGAATGAGCAAAAAAGAGCTCTGGGTGACTCCAAAGGGAAACAATGCATATAAATTGTCCAGGTTAGATGATTCCGGACTTCAATTGCTTTTGAGCTATTTTCCAAGTTGTAGATAATTAATAGTAATGCAAAAACTTTTCTATATGCATGCAAATAAATTCTGTCCCGTGGGAGATCTATTGACTTCTCTTCCCATCCCTGCATCTATTTGTAAATTGACTTCAAAATTCCCTTGCTCTATATAAATGTATGCTTCTTTGACTTCTCCTTTGAACTTGTAACAGCTTCCTAATCCCCTCATTAATAATGGATTAAATAAAATCTTTACCATGCCTTCATTTTATATCAGTTTAATTGGTAAAGTCATGATTTTACCTTTTCTTAAATTTATTATTTAACAGGATGGTGGCCTGATACAGCTAGTGTGTTTAGGTGGTATTTCACAAGGGAGGCTGTTCCTGTTTCAACCTTACTTCACCCACTTGAATGTCATGTTCTTTGGGAGTATGTCTAATTGTCCCCAACAATTATATGCAAGGAGTAGCTTACCTCTTTCCTTACAGCCTAACTACTAGAGATAATGGTTAATGACAACCAGTCCCAAAGAGACTATGCCACGTATACAAGTGTTGTTGGAAAACAGACTCAAGAAGGAATAGCCAGTTCCTAGAAACTCAGTGAAGTACTCACTTGGTCAAGCACCTTGCAAGATAGTTTCACATTGAAGCAGATGAACCAATATTCTCAAAACTGAATCAATTGGCCTTTTGGTTGAATTTGATGATTCGTGTTGCTATAAAGGAATATCTGAGGCTGAGTAATTAATGAAACAGAAGTTTATTTGGCTCTTGATTCTGCTGGCGAAAAGATCAGGCATGTGGTGAAAGCCTCAGGCTACTTTGGTGGAAGATGAAGAGGAGTCAGCAAGTGCAGAAATCACAAAGTAAGAGAGAAAGCAATGGAGAGGGGATATGCTAGGCTCTTTAACAACCAGCTCTTGTGGGAACTCATAGAGTGAGAACTCACTCATTGCCACGAAGATAGCACCATGTGATTCATGAGGAATGTGTCCCCGTGACCCAAATACCTCCCATCAGGCCCCATCTTCAACACTGGGGAACAGATTTTAACATGAAGTGTGAGACAGACAAATGTCCAAATGGTAGCATGTGGCAACAAGGAGAAGGGAGAGAGGAACATATAGATTATTCTAACCTAGGATATTTCTCCAGAGTTAAACTACTGGGCTCACCAAATCCTTACACATTGCTCATTGAGGGCAGACGTTCTCCTTCAGTCTTTCTAACCTCTTTTGTTCTAGCACTACTCATTTCACTGAAAGTTCCAACTTTCGTCCCTTGTGCTACTTCTCAAACCCTTTGTTGCCAATTTAGTTAGAGATATTTGAAGCCCTTTCCATGGCTGCCCCTGGAGAGTGATGTCCTGGTGCTTCATATATTGATGGTCTGTCTGTAAGGTACACGATAAAATGAATTGGCACACCCATAGGCATATCACTTTGTATATTGTCTGTTAAGATAAATTTCAGGAGAGTTTTTGAACAGGAGAGTGGCATGATGTGTACTTTAGGGCAATGTTTGTGCTACCTCGATGCCCCCATGAATCTACTGAGGTTTTTATTAAAATACATAATTGGATTTGGCAGTCCTGAAATGGAGCCTGATATTTTGCAGTTCTAGTAAACTTTCAGGTGCTGGTGATGTTTCTGGTACATGGAGCACACTTTTGAATACCAAGAGTTTAGAATAGGGATCTTCAAACTTCTCTGGAAAGGTCCAGATAGTAAATATTTCCAGATTTCTGGATCATATTGTTTCTGTTGTTACTGCTTGCCATTATAGCATGAAAGCAGCATTAGACAATATGTAAATGAATGGACATGGCTGTGTTCCAACACAATTAAAAAAAAAAAAAAGACATGGGCAGAAGGCTGGATTCAGCCTGCAGGCCATAGTTTGTCAATCACTGGTTTAGAAATGTCATTCGGTTGGTATTATGTAAATGAATTGGAGGGATGGAGTGGGGATTGGAGACATATAGCCTACTTAAGGGAAGGAAATGCTAATAAATACTTGTAGACTAAGGCAGAAAGATGGGAAATAGAAAGTGAAATAATTGATAGGACATGAAAGGGATGGACAAAATATGCAGAGCTGACTTCAATCTTAGATTATTTTGGGATCTTCAAGTAATAAAATAAAGCATGAATTTTCCTGGGCACATTTTTTGGGGATCAGTTTTTGGTCTGTTGCTTCCAGAATTTGACAACTTCTGTTACTGACATTCTTCTGGATTTACTAAAACCCAGAGAGCTTTATGTTCCCATTAATGACACAGAATTGGAAAATGCTTAATATGAGGTTTCAGGAGAAAAAAAAATCATTTCAATTATGTTATCTTTCTACTGTAATATGAACAGATTTGTTTTCTACATTAACTGCAGTTTTTAAAATTCAACGATTTATGGTAGATGTTAAATAACAGTTCTTCGTTTCAGGGACTTCTGGTAGGTGATAAGGTATATTCAAAACAAGCATGAAGTATTTATTGTGTTTCTGTAGTAGGTGCTTATGATTTAAAAGATAAACTTTGCAGACATGCCCCAAACTGGAGAAATTTAGGGTCTTTGTAGGGAGTGAGTGTAAGATAACTATCTTCAAGTTGAGTAATGGAGAAGGATTGACTTACGTTGCAATGCAGTGTTTCCCCAATTGAGTATCACTGAATACTAGTCCTGAAGTTAAAAATTTAGGAGACATTGCTACTTACTTCAGATTTCAGTTCAAAAAAATGACATACTTCTCCATGCTTGAATACTACCATCTAGCCCATGAAAATTAAAAATCCCGTAATATTTAACTTCCATTTTTTTCTTCAGATTTTCCCAAGAAGTCCTATAAAATCTTAGAGTTTGTGTATTTTAAAATAAGGATCTTCTCAAATTTCATGTATTATATCTGGTTGTTATGTCTTTTTAGTGCAGTGTTCTCAGAAGTTAATCACTGGACCAGCAGCATCAGCATCTTCTGGAAACTTATTAGAAATACAAATTCTCAAATTCTACCCTAGATCTACTGAATCAGAAACTCTGGAGACTCAGCCAAGCATCTGTGGTTTAACAAGCCCTCCAGCTGACTCGGGAAGCTAAAGTTTAAGAAACACTGCTTTAGTGCAATCTTGACTCCTAGTCTCAGCTGCTTAATAGAATTACCTAGTTATTTTAAGAAGACTCAGTATCAAGTGTACACCAGACCAGTTAGACTAGAATTTCTGAGTGTGAAACTCAGGCATGCATCAGTATTTCTTTCTTTCTTTTTCTTTTCTTTTTCTTTCTTTTTTTTTTTTTTTTTTTTTTTTTTTGAGATGAATTTTTGCTCTGTTGCCCACACTGGAGTGCAGTGACACAATCTTGGCTCACTGTAACCTCTGTCACCTGGTTCAAGAGATTGTCCTGCCTCAGCCTCCTGAGTAGCTGGGATTACAGGTGCATACCAATGCATCTGGCTACTTTTTTGTATTTTTAGTAGAGACGGAGTTTCATCATGTTGGCCAGGCTGGCCTTGAGCTCCAGACCTCAGGTGATCCACCTTCCTTGGTATTCCAAAGTGCTGGATATTTCTAAAGCACCCCAGGTGTTTTCACTGCACAGCCAAGACTGAAGACCCTTGCCTAGTTTTTGTTAAACTTGAACTGTCCTCCTCCCCTTTCATTGAATCACATTGACATTTGTCTTGCTAATTATCTTGTAGAAGGATCCATAATGTGTATTTGTTTGATCATATGCCTAGTTTTTGTACCCTATTGGGAATTATGTATGTCTTCTAGTGCCTTCCCAAAATAGATTTCAGCTTGAATATGCCTTGCAAGTAAAATAGATCATCTTCCATCCATCTCTTTGTATATTTTTTTCCAACCAAGTGCAACTTCTCTCTGCCACCTATTTGTTCCATCTTGCTAGGCCAGATTATTACCACCATGGTTTTCAATTCTGTATTTCATTTCCAAGTTGATTTTTTTGTAGAACATGTCTTGCGAATTTTGCCCTTTCTGGGTTTTATCAGCTATCTCCTGATAGTGTACACTTGTCTGTCTCACTTACCTTGTCTTCTGTTTCAAGCTGTGTTTTATTAGAGGATTTGTTTTCAATATCATCTGGCCATCCTGTGTGTAGAGTGGAGTCTTTGTTCTCACAGGTTTTTGTATTTTCCTTTTTTTCTCCAGCTGGTCGGTACAGATTCGCTGAGATGCCCACTCTCAAAATTGTTTCTGCAACATCTGTCCTGACAGTTACACTGAATTTCTTTTTGTTCAGATTTGCAGGACAAAGCCGTTTAGAGTGAATATGTTTCTACATTCTCACAGGTCTCAGCAGTTGACCCACTTTTTTTCAACCAAAGTTGCAGCAACTCTGCAATATTATACGATGCAGGCCACCTGCCTATGAAAGTAAATCAAAGCATCATTCTACCAGTTTGCATCCACTATAATAAAGGTAGTTGAATGTAATGAAAAGGGAAATCAGAGCCTTTGATGCCTCATGTGCTGACAGAGGGAGTGAGCCAAACAAAGTGAGTTTTTTTTTATTCTTTCATAGTAATAATCAGCATCATTAAAGGATAATTTTCACACACCAAGATGTAAAATCATGACTCTCTTACAGATATAAAATGAACACGTGTTAAAGATTTTACTTAACTCATTATTAATGAGGAAATCAGAAAGATAACAGGTTCATAGGAGAAGTCTAAGAAGCACAAAATGATATCGTGTACAGGGAGGTTGAAATGAATGTGCAAATGGAGGCCAAACTGTTTCTTCCCCCACTGGGAAAAGGGTTGAAGTCAACTGAACCCTCTACCAGATGTAATTTGTTTATAAATCTATAGACAAATTTATTTTGGATTATTTTTAGTTATTTACAACTTAGAGTTGTAACAGAGCTCTATGGAAATGAAAGGCTAAAAGCAGGTAATTTAGAAAAGTATGCTCTAAACATTGCATGGTAGACCATGGCAGATAACCCAGTAATTGTTTTTGTATTTTCAAATGTCTTCCCAGTGACAGCATTTGTAAGAAACTTGATGGCTATGAAGCAGTTTGAAATAGATGCTTTTGACCACTGCTTCAACCTAATCAGATAGTTTAGTGCCATCTTCTCATAAGTTACCTCAGGGAGGTGAGTGATGAGCATGGCTAGCCTGGTGCCAGGCACAGGATAGGTGCTCAGAAATTCATAGTTGTTGTTATAAAAGAGACAGTGTTGAGTGGGGGTTAAGAGTGAGGACTTTATAATCATTTTGTAGATTGTACCTTATTCCTTTCATCTGTACAATGCTAACAGTAATAATACCAATCTCTTAGAGTTGTTAAAAGCAGTAAATCAGTTAATTTGTATGAAGTGCAGAGAATACTGTGTACACTGTGGCCCTGAAGCCATGTGAAGAGCCCGGGGAGCCTTAGCAGAGTTGGCACCAGGGCTAGAGAAGCACAGAGGGTGATTTCTGGGTTGCGTGAGTCCCCACCACACCTACCCATCAAGTTGAAGGTCAGTGGATATCATTGTGATGGAAGGGAAGCCTGCTCATATCCTGGCTCGTAGAACTCTGTTGCTTGTTTAATCAGAGTTTTGGGGCCAGGGAACAGATGTATTTTCTTTTTCCAGGAGAGAGTGCGATTTTGAATAGACAATAGCAGAATATGTTTGTAGGGTAGGAAAGGTTTGATTGATACCTTTTCTCACCTACCATAAGAGTCATGGCCAGCACTCCTATAACAGAAAGCAGGTTAGCATGAGAAAAGCGTAACAAATTTATGTAACCAAAGTTTTTACATGGCATGTCTTCAGAAATAAAAAAACCCAAAGGCTCAGGGAAAACCATCTATTTTTATGCTTAAGTTCAGTGTAGAAAGGATAGCCAGGTGGAAATGTGATTGGACGAAAATGGAATAATCCAGTGGTAATAGACTGAGAGGACCCAGCAAGCACCTCTGGTCAGATTGTTCTTGACCTCTCCGCACAGTATTCCTTAGCCTCCAGCATAGAGCAGGACCCCTCTGGAATGAAGTCTTAGGGTCTACTGTCAGACAAGGTGGGTTAGAGAATTTCTTTATGGTCAGCTCCTACACAGAGAGATAGGGGTAGGTTAGAGTATAATTTCTAGTTTCTATGACTCACCATGGGGAAGAGAAATTCCAGTATCTATGACCTACCTTAGTAGAGAAAGGAGAGCAGGAGAAGGTCACAAAGAGACTGTTCTGAGGCCCTTTCAATCTTTCAATCTTTGAGGCCCTTCCAGTCTTTCAATTCAACATATTCAGCATAAACAAGAGATCCTGGGTTTGAAGAAAAGGAAACAAAGGATGCCAAAGCATGCCGAAGTGCCATACTCTGGATTATCATTTTCGAAGCCCCAGCATCTCATGTTATCAGTGCTGAGCCTTAAACCCAGTGTGTGTTTGATTCCAAAGCCTGTGTGTGTCTCCCAATAATATCCTAGCAACTCTTTTTTTTTTTTTTTCTCTTCAGGCTCCCTGTTACTTTCCAGGATTCAGATTTTTAGCATTTCATCCTAATTCTTTGTTCCTTTATCTACACATCCATCCATAATTTCAACCAAAATATTTCGTGCTTAGCTTGCTGTGTGCCAGGCACTGAGCCTGTAATGGTGCCTGAGAGTGGACAGAGACCCGACCCTGATGAACCTTCTAGCCGAGGGAATGAGAGACAAAGTAAGCAAACAGATGGATGAAAGGGTCACAAACTGTACTTAGTATGATGAAGGAAGGAAACAAGAGGTTGAGATAGGGAAGGAGTGATGAAGGGATACTTAAGAGTAGCCAATTAGGGTATCTTTGAGGAGGTAAAAGCTGAAATGAGACTTAAAGGATGAGAAGTGATGTCCATGGAGGCCTGGAAAATAGTTCCGTAGGCCAAGGGAATAGCAAGTGCTAAGGCCCTGAGGCAGGAACCAGCTTGGTACCTTTGAGGAGCAGGAAAGTGGCCAGTGTGACCTGGGAGTTGGAGTCAGGCAAGAGAGACAGGGTTGAAGATTTAGGTAGGGGTCAGATCTTGCGGTGCCATGGAGGAAAATTTGAATTTTAACTTATGTTAACAGATGACATCTATTGTAAGACCAACAACATGCTCATGAGAAGAATTTATTATGCCTACTGTATGCCTATCATGTAACCAGATACTTCTCACACATCATGTCATTTTCTCCCCCCACTTTGGGAGGTAGAGATTTGGAGTTGTCTTAGAGCATCTGTTTACTCTTACATTTTTAGATCGTGTTCTCTCTTCTTGAGGCAAAATGCTAGATCCTAGAAAGATGATCCCTGTTCTTAGGGAGCACACAGCGTAATAAAAACGTCTAGTAACCAAGGGTCATGCTAGCAGCTCTATGCCCTGGCTTCAGCTTTTAGCCACTCTGGGCTTCTCTTTACTCCAGTGGGGAAGTCATAATTTCCCCATTGCAGGTGATGGTGAAGATGAGAAGAATCAACAGGCAACAAGTGCCTGGGCCGGGTAGAGTCTCACTCACTGGGGGTTATTAGGAAGGTCTTGATGGTGCTCTGATCGAAGCCTGCTTACAGTGAACATGGCCAACGAGAGGCGGCAAGATCCTCTGGGAAAGGAGAGACAGGAAAGGCTTGGAAGAGGAGAGGGAACTGAATCTTGAAAGAACAGTGGGCATCCCCCAGGCAGACAAGGAGGAGGACGACAAAAATTATATTTCTCTCAAGCCTAATGCAAGATAGTCCTTGTTATGAAAATTAAGTGTGAGGAACAAATGCACCTGTGATTTTGGTAAAAAGGTGCTACACGTTGTAATTGAATGTCTAAAATTTGGACACTACTTTGTAAAAGTACTGCTTACCAGTCACTGTTCTGCATATGGTTTTAATCAAGATGAGACTCATACTAAATATAAGCTGATTCAAAGGCTTTCTGTTTCCCCAAATGTAGCACTGTCTTTTCTTCCAATAAAATAAATAAAGTATATGTCAACTTGCCCTCTAGTGACAATATTTTGTATTTCACTGAGGTTCAGAAAATAAGCTGCGCGCTAGCTCCTCCAACAATGTGATTTTCTTTTTAAAAGACAGAGGCTCATCCTGTGTAGATAATGCTCTATAAAAGAAGTAGAACACTGTAACCTCTTGCAAGTATCTTTGTGGTAGCCTATTGTGGTCACTTCTAGGCTGCTTACTCATGAAACTTTGGGCAAATTATTGAGCAAGTAACTTTGAACAAGTTACTCAGGGATATGATCTCCTCACCTCTGAAACGAGTTAGCCAGAATGCTGTGTATTTACTTTGCTGTTATGCCTATTAGAAGGCAACAATGCAAGCTTTGTGAGCACGATCACAGGGATTTTGTTTTCTACTGATCCCCTAGTGCACAGAACAGTGCCGGGCTTGTAGCTGGCACATAATGCATGTGATGTAAGAAAAATGAACAATGACAAGTATGAATATTGAAAAACATGAGTTATGGAAATTGCTGGAGTGTGGTCAAGCAGTTAGTGGATGCTTTACTACATGAGGATGTCCTCTTTTCCCTGGCTTTTGTCACTTTGTTTTTTCAATTTTGTATCAGTTAGGTTTATTTCCCTCTGGGCTGTTCGTTTTGTTTTGCTGTGTTTTTTGTTGTTGTTGTTGTTGTTGCTGTTGTTGTTGTTTTGTTAAACTATGGTGAGCCACAGTTTGAAAGAGACAAGAGGGAGTCAAGGATGAGGCTGGATTTTTTTTTTTTTAGGTTTGAAAAGCAGGTAGACAGTTTGCTAACCTTTCCTTCCAGCTGATGACATTTCAAATTTAGCCCATTCCAGTAGGCTATTTTTCTTCATGATGTGCTTTTGTGCTAAATTATACACACATGCTGGATTCTGAAAATCTACTAAATCTGTCTTATAGCTGTTCACTGGTCAGTGTCCCTTAATTCAGCAACACCCTGGGTTTTTAGGAAGGATACTCACATTTTTTCTCTTTTTAGTCACCCCGTTCATAAGTGTTTTGTTCCTTTCACCACGGGTTTATTACTCACTTCAACTTTGAAAAGCAGGACCCAGGAGGCTGTAGAGGTGAAAGAAATGCAATAGCACTTTTGCTTGCTGATGGATGAACGTGTTGCTACTTAGAGTTGAAAAAGCATCATTTTCAAGTGCTTTTTAGGAGTGTTCATGCTATGGTGTAAAGGGGAGTGAAGAAAGGAAGGGAGCAGCTCTTCATGTGTTTTTTAAGGTCTTAAGTGTCCAAATCCTTCCTTACACTGTAACACTCCTGGAGAGAAGAGAATGTGTCTTTAAGTTTCTACTCAACATCTAAAAACCCTTAGAGTTCTATCAATTTGGCAATGATAGTGAAAAGATACCCTTTGAGAAGTAGTGGTAAAGAATGGATATTGATTTATCCTTTTGATCCATGACGGTCTCCAGCTCTGAAACAAGTAATGCTTCCCAGTGGGTAGAGATGAAGTCCAAACTTCTTAACCTTGAATTTAGAGGCTTTTTGTGAACAAGCACCAAATCTTTTTGACCCCCTCTTCTAAACTTCCCTCCATGATGTTCTGCTCAAATTATGCTCCCTTACTGACCTCCAGCTAGGCTCTGTGTTTTAGAATTTTAATTACATTTATTGGTCAGGGACAGATAGGTTTTTTTTGTTTTGCTTTTTTTGTTTTTTTTGTTTTTTTTTTTTCCAACTTCTTTTTGTTTAATTTTGCAGATAGTTTTAATTGTTGGAAAAGAAATCTAAAAAGTACAAAACAGAAGATGACATTCATAATTCTACTATTTGGAATTAATCTTTGTTGGTAGTTACCCAATCACTTCCTGTTTTTAAAAATAAGTCTATGTATAATTTCTATGGTTATAATTTTTTATTGCAAAAATGATATTGAAAATAGATAATCCAAAAGAGAAGATTATCATAGATAAAGTTTTGTTTAATTACCGTTTCCAATCCCAATTCCCTCTCACATTCCCCTGAAACAGCCCCTATATTAGTTTTGTTGTATATTTTTCTAGTTCGTGTTTAGAGCAAATAATTGATGATATTATTCTATGTTTATTTTGGCTCACATAGATTGTCTCATAATGTGTGCATCCTTCCGTAATTTGCTTTTTTTATTCAAAATCTGTTTAAATGTCTAGAACAAGCTTGTCCAACCCATCACCCATGGACCACATGCAGCCCAGGATGGCTTTGAATGCAGCCCAACACAAATTTGTAAACTTTCTTAAAACATTGAGATTTTGTGTGACTTTTTTCTTTCTTTAGCTCATCAGCTATTGTTAGTGTTAGTGTATTTTCTGTATGGTCCAAGACAATTCTTTTTCTTCCAGTGTGGCCCAGGGAAGCCAAAAGATTGGATACCCCTTGTCTAGAATTATTACTGACCATCGTATGTTCTGTTTATCCATTTGCCTACTGATGGGTATTTGGGCCGTTTCCACATTTTTGCAAAGATGCAGAAAAATTTATGTGATGATTTTTATGCAGATGTGCAAATATTTCTACAGTATGCATCAAAGTGGTATTGTGCGGTCATGGTGTCTGCACATCTCAGTGTGCATGGATGTTGCTAAGTTTTCCTGTCCCTTTGCTAGCTTACATGCCCATATAGAGCGGGCAGAGGCAGAGATTTCTCAGGCTATTCCTTCTTTCTTCCCTCAAATTTCCCCAGCCTGAGATTTCCTTTATTTTTCTCTCTCGTGGAAACTGTTTTTTAAGATGCAATTTAGAGAATCTTAAATTATTAGAGTATCAGTTATTTGCTCTAAACATGAACTGGAAAAATATACAACAAAACTAATATAGGGGCTGTTTCAGGGGAATGTGAGAGGCAATCAGGATTGGAAACGGTAATTAAACAAAACTTTATCTATGATAGTCTTCTCTTTTGGATTATCTATATTCAATATCATTTTTACAATAAAAAATTATAACCATAGAAATTATACATAGACTTATGTATTTTAAAAAACAGGAAGTGATTGGCTAACTACCAACAAAGATTAATTCCAAATAGTAGAGTTATGAATGTCATCTTTTGTTTTGTACTTTTTAGATTTCTTTTTCAACAATTAAAACTGTCTGTCCCTGACCAATAAATGTAATTAAAATTCGAAAACATAGAACCTAGCTGGAGGTCAGTGAGGGAGCATAATTTGAGCAGAACATCATGGAGGGAATTTTAGAAGAAGGGGTCAAAAAGATTTGGTGCTTGTTCACAAAAGCCTCTAAATAGAGATAACATTTGTTGTATATTCCTCTCACTGGACATTAACTCTAGATTTTGACTATTTTTATTTTACTTGTTTATGTCTCTCTCCAGGTGAGTAACTAAGCTTAGAAAGCATACAGGCTGCACGCTCCTTTGTATTCCACAGAGCCTAGCCTAGTCTCTAAACCACAGTGAGTGCCAAGTACAGCAAAGCCTAGTGTTGCTTGAAATTTAGGTTTATGGCCAATTGAAAGGTGAACATCCAATATAGCGAAAATAATTCTCAATTTTAAAAATACCTGTAATATTTTGTATCTAAATTCACCACTTGGCACTTTTTCCTGTAGCATTGCACTGAGTCAATGCAGTTAATTAACATATAAAGGTGATAGACCCTATGTGTGATAAATACATCCTGTAATTTGTAAACACAGTTCACATGTATTCCTAATACACCTATTAGGAGAGGCATGCAGGAAATAAAACTGACAGTGCATACAGCAGACAAACACCCATCTTGTCTTCCTGTAGGGATACTTACGCTTGCTGACTGAAGGAGAAGGAATCACTTGAACTATCTAAAGTGCAAAGTCCCATTTTTCACCCCTACATCCCAAAACACACACACACACAGGCACACACGCACACACGCACTTTCCAGTACCCAGTCTGCTTTGTGATGTGGCCTCCCTGATCATCACCACAACACAGGCAAACACCTCCTCCTTCCTGCCCGATCTCTTTGCTCCCACTGAGAGAGAAGGAGGAGGCCGAATCAAGCAAACATGGCAATAGGCCAGCTCTTCTGTAATTGATATCCTAACTCCCTGGGACTTGATGGAAATAATTTGGTCACAAACACCTTTTTTAAGATACAGTGTCCTGCTATGTTGCTCAGGCTGGTCTTGAACTCCTAGGCTCAGGTGATCCTTCTACCTTGGCCTCCTGAGTAGCTAGAACTAAAGGTACATGACTTTCTATCACCTTTTTAAAGGCCATTTTTCACTTGCTGTTGTAGGGAACATTTTCTATGAAAGCCCCAGGAAGCAGCCTTGGTGAGGTGTTAGTGATGGAGGAAAAAAGTCTCCTGAACAAGAATAGGAATGTTCTTCTGTGCTTCCTGCACTCATAGTCCCAACTTATTCACACAGCATGGGAGAGATTGCTCATTGATTATTTTAAAATCTTTATTTTTATTTTGGTATGGCAAGAGAAGAAGATCATGCCATTGAAAATATAGCTCCTTACCCACAGATCCCAAGAGGAAGAGTGCACCACACCAAACCGGCCACATAGGAAAGCACCAAGGTCGTTCAGGAACCCCAAGGTCCTTCAGGAGACAGGGGAGATTGAAGGGAAAATGCGGGTGAGAGATTTTATTGTAATTTCTATGGGAAGGAATGGGCAAGGCCAGGTATGCAGGATTAGGATTGGCTAGTCTGAATAATTCCACTGGGCTGTGGAGTATAGAGGTTGTCTCTAGTTTTCTGGTACCTGGCCCTGGGGTGATTAAAGTCAGGGAATAGAGGCCTAGAGTGTGAAAGCCTAATCAAGGAGGTGGTGGGGATGTGGGGTGTGGATTGGTTGGTTTGCACATGACAGGTAAACTTTCAAGTGAGCTGTTTGCTATTTCTAGGAGTTGCCTAACCCTGGGAGAGGCTATTCCTCAAAGGCCAGCAAGGTCCCAGATGTCAAGGCATCAGAATACAGAAAAAAAATCAATGATATTCTCTAGGGGATATTTCCCTAGGTGTGTCTTGGTCTCAGGAATCCACGTATTACGTTTTTTGCCCTTCTGTGAAGGATATAAGTTGTTCAACGATGAGCAGTGTAAAAGGCCACAAACTGGGTATCAATAGTGGAGATGTAGAGGAATGGCTAAGAGGGCAGGCAGAGACCCTGATAGCTACACAGGTTCTGCAGGTCTGTTCCTCCCCCAAGATGCCTTCTATATCTAACTGCCAGAAACTTCATAAACTTCTCTGTTTTCACCCAAATTATTACAATTTCTAGACAGTTATTTTTGTTTTTATGAAAAGAGATGGCACAACAAAATTAGGAATGAAATCAGGGACATTACTTCCAATTCTATAGTAATTATAGGATGAAGAGGAAGTTTTATGAAAAATTTGATGCTAGCAAATTAGACCATTTAGACAAAATAGACAAATTCCTTGAAATATACAAATTACCAAAAACATCTCAAGAAAAAACAAATCTATTCATACTCATATCAAGTAAAGAAAAAAAAAACTGTTCACAAATAAAAGTCTAGGCTCAGATTGCTTCCCTAGTGAATTCTGTTAAACATTTAAGAAAAAAATAATACTAATTATATGCAAACATTTTCAGAAAAAGAAAAAGGAAACATTCCTCAACTAATTTTATGATGCCTGTATTGCCATGAAATTAAAACTGGACACAAAAGTTCTTAACAAAATTAGAAAATCAAGTCCAGAAATATATATGAAAAAATTTACCATGACCAAATGAGTTCATCTCAGGAGTTCGATATTGGTGTAACATTTGAAAATCAATTAATGTAATATACCTTATGGACAAACTAAAGGACAAAATGCCTTGTCAATACATGTAAAAAACAACTCTTGAAAAAATCTGATTCTTATTCATGATAAGAGAAAAAAAATCTAAACAATCTTAGAAGGAAATTTCCTCAACCTAATAAAGGGTATCTATGAAAATAATGCAGCTAATGTCATTTTTAATGATGAAAAAATGAATCATTCCCCTTTGATTAGAAACCAAACAAAGCTGTCCTCTCTCATGACTTCTACTCAACAATGTATAGGAGGCTCTGGTCAGTGCAAAAAGGCAAGAAAATAAAGTCATACAGATGGCAAATTTAAAAACTATCAGTATTCTTAGATGACCTAATCTTACATGTAAAAAAATACTAAGGAATCTATAAAATGGCTATAATTAATAGTTAAGTTTAGTAAGATAGGATTCAAAATAAATAAAAATCAGTTGTGTTTCTACATACTAAAAAAAAAGTCTGAAAATAAAACAGTTCTGTGTGTACATATGTAACAAACCTCCACATTGTGCACATGTACCCTAGAATTTAAAGTATAATAAAAAAACGAGTAGTTCTCACACACACCCCCCCAAAAAAAAACACAATTCAATTCACAATAATATAAACAAGGATAAAATAAACAAGAATAAATTTAACAAAATAGATGCAAGACCTGTACAGTGAAAATTATAAAACACTGCAGAAGAAAGTTAAGATTTGAATAGGGAGACATACCATGTTTATGGATTGAAATACTAGATATTTTTAAGATAACATTTCTCAAATTTGTCACTAGATTCAGTACAATATCTATCAAAATCCTAACAGGCTATTTCTGACTAGGATAAGTTTTGGTTACATTTAATAGGTGTTCCGTAGGGACTTATTTTAGACAGAGTCTCTGTCACTCAGGCTGGAGTGCAGTGGCACGATCTTGGCTCACTGCAACCTCTGCCTCCCTGGTTCAAGTAATTCTTCTGCTTCAGCCTACCAAGTAGCTAGGACTACAGGTGCCTGCCACCATGCCTAGCTATTTTTTTTTTTTTTTTGTATTTTTAGTGGAGACGGTTTTTTGCCATGTTGGTCAGGCTGTTCTCAAACTCCTGGCCTCAAGTTTCCTCCCACCTCGGCCTTCCAAAGTGCTGGGATTACAGGTATGAGCCACCATGTCTCTACGGGCCCTCTTAATACACGGATTCAAATTTTCTTATCTGTGGAAAAGTTTCTTGTAGCTTTAAATATTCATTGGGTTCCCAATCTTCATTATGTTTTCTATTTCAAGCTCAATTTAACTATTTTTCAGCTTCTTATAGCTTCATGTTTTTTCTCAGCATATCACCTAGTCTCCTCCTCTCAAATATTCCTGCTATGTAGAGCTGGCTAGAATAATTGTGGATCAGTCACCAATATTTCTTGGTTTCATTTGTGTTATTTCTTATTGGTAAATGATTATCCCAAAGAAAGGATCCAGGAAACTGGAAATGGCATTTATAACCTTTCTTGAATGTGTTAGTCAGCTTGGGCTACCATAACAAAATACCACAGACTAGGTGGCTCTAACACCAGGAATTTATTGTTTAACAGTTTTGAAGGCAGGGAGTCCTAAATCAAGGTGTTGGTGAGGATGGTTTCTCCTGAAACCCTCTCTCTGGCTGGCAGACAACTGCCGTCTCCCTGTGTTCTAACCTAGCCCTTTTCCCTGTGTGAGTTTCCTGGTGTCTCTTCCTCTTCTTCTGAAGACACAACTTCTACTGGATTAGGGTTTCATCCTTATGACCTTATGTAACCTTAATTACCCATTAAATCTTGTATCTCCAAATCTAGTCATGTTGCGGGTTAGGGACTTAACATATGAGTTTTGGAGGAAGACAAATCAGTCCATAACACTGAAGGTAAGTGTTTTCTGATGAAAGCCTCAGTGTGTTCATGACTCCCCTTCTGTGATCAATGGAGCCTTCAACTGGCTCTCCTTCCCTTGTTATTCCATGTAAGGGCACCTCAGTTTTTCCTCAAGTAGCTAACATGCTGCTTTTATTATGATTGTGTGTCAGGTACTGCTTGAAACATTATCAATATTCCCATATGTTAGATCATTTGTTACCATGGTTTTGATTTCTACCACTTCCTTTAGATTTTTTTCTTTCCTTTTTTTTTTTTTTTTTTTTTTTTTTTTTTTTTTTGAGACAGAGTCTCTCTCTGTCAACTAGGCTGGAGTGCAGTGGCATGATCTCAGTTCACCGCAACCTCCACCTCCTGGGTTCAAGCAAGCACATTCAGCTAATTTTTGTAATTTTAGTAGAGACATTTTAGTAGAGACATTTCATCACATGGGCCAGGCTGGTCTCGAACTCCTGACTCCCGATCTGCCCGACTCAGCCTCTCTAGGAGCTGGGATTAGAGGTGTGAGCAACCACGCCCAGCTTCCTTTAGAATTTTTCCTTAGCTTTTCCATCTCTGTTTTCATTCCCCATCTGTTCTTGCATGTTATTTACTTTTTTTATTGGGGCCCTGTCTTAGTCTGTCCATGATGCTGTAAAAATGGAGACTGGGTAATTGTAAACAATATTTATTTCCCACAGTTCTGGGGCTGAAAAGTCCAAGATCAAGGTGTCAGGAGGCTCAGTGTCTGCTGTGGGCTGCTCTCTCTGCTTCAAGATGTGTCATTGAATGCTGTGTCCCTTGGAAGGGATAAAAGCTGTGTCCTCATGTAGCAGAAGAGATGGAAGGGCAAAAAAAGGCTGAATGCTGTGTGAAGTCTCTTTTATAAGGGCCTTAATCCCATGTATGAGGGAGAAGCTCTCATGACCTAATGACTTCCTAAAGGCCCTACCCCTTAATACTATTACACTAAAGATTAAGTTTTAACATTAATTTTGGAGGGGACAAAACGTTTAAACCTTAGTAGGCCCTTACTATATGAATCACAGTTATTTAAAATTTCCTGTGTCACACCGACATCTGATTCTGAGGCTTGCTTTGTCTCTTAAGACTTTTGTTGTTGTTGTTTGTTTGTTGGCATGCCTTGTAATTTTTTTCTTGAAAGTCAGATACATTGTATTGAGTACTAGGAATTAAGGTAAATAGGCTATAGTGTGAGATTTCATGTTAACCGGGCTAGGAGTCAGGCTGTGTTTAATCTTTTTTGTTAACTATAAATGCTAGAGGCTTGACATTCCTTTTGAGATGTCTTTGTTTCTGTCTTCCCTATTGACTTTGAGCCTCCTTACGTTTACTACCTCAGACAGAGTTGGCACTGTGCTCTATTTACCTGTAATATGGGAGCCCTGTTGATGCAGTGGTAAGGAATGGGGAAGGAGAATGTTTTTTAACCTTCTGATTAAATCTCAGTCTTTTAGTGAGCCTGACACTGAGGGGTGTGACAGTAACAGAAGTCTCTCCAGCACTTCTGCCCCTATCCTGTACCCCTTCCCTGACTGCAATATTCTGAATGAATTTCCTTGCAGCCCTGACCCAAGTTGACTAGCTATTTACTCCTTTCGGTGAAACAGGATGGTTAGATGATACTTAACATAAAAGAAATGCGCTTCTCCAAGCTGAGATAAAGCCTCCAATATCTTTTCTGCTGTAGAGAAGGCCTTTTCTATGGATTTCATAATGGTTACTCTTCTCCTGCTTCTGACGGAGCTCAGAGAAGAGCTTTCTTGGATCTTTAGCTTGAGAATCTCATAGCGTTCCTGGAAATAAAGTCCAGAAAGGTTCTTTCTGCCAACCCAGACTGCAGCCCTCAAGCAATTAAAAACATAAAGGAAATTTTCACACAAAAATGTCTAGGTTCAGATAGTTTCACTGGTGAATTCTATTGAGGAAGAAATAATATGAATCCTATACAAACTCTTTCAAAACAAACAAACAAACAAACAAAAAACAATGAAGACCACTCCCCAACTTACTTTTTTTTTTGTTTTTCGAAATGGAGTCTTGCTGTGTCACCCAGGCTGGAGTGCAGTGGCATGATCTTGGCTCACTGAAACCTCTGCCTCCTGGGTTCAAGTGATGCTCCTACTTCAGTCTCCCAAGGAGCTGGGACTACAGGCATGCACCACCATGCCCAGATAATTATTTTTGTATTTTTAGTAGAGATGAGGTTTCACCATATTGGCCAGCCTGATCTCGAACTCTTAACCTCAGGTGATCCACCCACTGTGGCCTCCCAAGGTGCTGGGATTACAGGCATGAGGCACCATGCCCAGCCCCCAACTTTTTTTTTTTTTTTTTTTAAATAATGCCAGGATCACTGTGATATATGCTGGTCCACAATAGACCTCTAGCCATTAATCAATATGACTTTTTGAGTGTTTCTACCAGTTTGTGTCTCTGAGGACTCCTGCTCCAGACAGGCAGATCTTAGCTGTGATCCTCTATGTGCACCTGACTCTCTGGATTTCAGGATGGTGGTTTGCTCTGTGACCTCTGTTTCTCAACAGGTCCAAAATAGGACACTAGTTTTCCATATATCCAGCTTTCTCCTGTTAGAAAGATGGAAATGTTTACTTCCAAGTTCTTTTCATATCAGAGTTGAAACTGGGAACCCACATATACATTTTTGTCCTCAAACCCAAGAAGGTAGATAATGTTACTCTCCCCATTTTACAACTGTGGAATCTGAGTGCAGAGAGATTGGGATTTTGCCCATGATGGTGAGAGGTGAAGCCAGCTGGACTTCTGGGTCGGGTGGGGACTTGGAGAACTTTTCTGTCTTATGAGGATTGTAAAATTGACCAATCAGCACTCTGTAAAATGGACCAAAATGCATCAATCAGCACTCTGTAGCTAGGATTGTAAAACGCACAAATCAGTGCTTTGTGGCTAGCTAGAGGTTTGTAAAATGTTCCAATCAGCACTCTGTAAAAACGTACCAATCAGCTCTCTGTAGCTAATTAGAGGTTTGTAAAACGGACCAATCAGCACTCTATAAAATGGACCAATCAGCACTCTGTAAAATGGGACAATCAGCAAGATGTGGGTGGGGACAAATAAGAGAATAAAAGCTGGCCACCCCAGCCAGCAGTGGCAACCCGCTTGGGTCTTCTTTCATGCTGTGGAAGCTTTGTTCTTTGCTCTTGCAATAAATCTTGTTGCTGCTCAATCTTTGGGTCCATGCCATCTTTAAGAGCTGTAACACTCACCATGAAGGTCTGCGGCTCCATTCTTGAAGTCAGTGAGACCACAAACCCATTGGAAGGAACTAAATCTGGACACAATGGCACAATAGTCAGTGGCAGAGTCAGGCTTTAAATTAATTAAATTTATTTCCTTTTACTAAGTGCCCCAAATACATTCCCTGTTTTCCATGCACTAGATTAACTGCAGTAATTCTTCTTGTGGTCATTAATGCCTAGTCAATGCTGTTTTCTAGTAAGCATTAAATATAATGTTTTAAATCACTTAACCCAGTACCTGACACAAAGTAAGTGATCAATAAATAATGGAAGTGCTGTCTGTTGTTCTTATTATGTCATTTATTCCTCACAGTGACTCTAGGAGATAGAGTTCTCTACCTGCCATTTGTAGGAGAGGTACCACCCCCCAGGGTCTGTTAGAATTGGGCTGAGATATACCCTAGGCATTGCAATTTTTGAAAGCTGCTCAGAAAATTCAAATGGATAGCTAAAAGGGAGAAGCACAGCACTAAAAGGTATGTTGATCACCTCATCCCATTGGTGCCATGAGGAAGGCAGATTTACTTATTTATTTCCAAAACAGAAGCTGAAAATTTGAATCACAATGAGAAATTTCCTAACTTGAAGTTGTCTCAAACCTTATTTTTAACAATGCAGAATTCTGGAAGCTCAATATGGGACTGATACTTGCCAAGCAATATATTTGAAGTTAAATTGTGGAGACCAGTTGGCTCCCTGATTAGATTAGAACAGTGGTTCTCAAAGCATGGAACATGGAGCAACAGCATCAGGGTCACCTGGGAGGTTGTTAGAAAGGGAAATTCTCAGACCCCAGCCCAGACCCACTGAAACAGACACTCCCACTCCGGGAGTGAGGCCCAGAGCCTGCATTTCTGTCAACCCTCTAGGTAACGCTGATGCCCACTGAAGTTTGAGAACCACTGGATTTTTTATCATTTATCATTTTATCATGTTCTTCTTGCTTCCATAGTAGTAGAGGCAACCAATGAAAGAACAAAATATCATCACAACGTCAAACTTCAACTGAGCTACGAGTTTGTGGAAATATGGAGTTTCAGGAAAGACAGTTCCTCCCCTTTAAATCCAGTTTGAAATCCAAGTCAGAGAAAGCTGTACTGAAGTGCTGGCACTTTAATTTGTTCGGATCCCACCTCCGCTATTTGCATCTCAAAAAGCCTATTAAATTAGCCCAGTGCAAGATCTGCAGGAAGACCGCTACCATTTCAGCTACTTGAACTACGAAGGGAAGGGAAGGAGAGCGACTGTGGTTAGAGCATTAAAAAGAAAAGTGATATGGAAATGTATATCCCAGACTCCATAGTTTCAGTATATTCATTTCCCAGGTTAAATACACACACGTACACAAGATCATGCTCACACACATAACAAATATGCATTCGTATAAATATATGGTGTGTGTAAAATGTGTGTGTGGCGGGGAAGCATGTGGAATGTGCTATAAGAACCATGAGCAGTTGATGTAAACTCTTCAAGACAGAAAATGTTTCAGGGTACAGAATAAGAGTGCTGACAAAATCTCAAAATCAGACTAGCATGTGAATTGGGAGGCTTGACAAGAGCACATTGACACTGGCTGCTTACAGCCAGAGTGCGGTATTGCATAGTAGTTGACATTGGGTGCTTTGGATTCAGATATCCAGGATTTACCTCTTGCTTCTCTTTGAAGGCTATTTGAGTTTGGAACAAGTAACTTAACTACATCATTGGTAAAACTAGACTAATATGAAATTTTTGAAACTCTGTGTGTGTGTGTTTGTGTGTTTATGTGTTCATGGTAGCAGCCACTAGTTAGCACTTACAGGGAAAAAAACTTATTGAGAGCCTATATATCAGACACAGTGCTAAGAATTTGGGATACTGTTTGCGGTCACTTATTCAGGAAAGACAGAGGCTGGGCAAAGAATTATAGGTATACAGGGTGTTTTTAAAAAGTGAGGCTGCTATGGGATTGCAATGGGAAAATAAATCAGAGTCTGAAAGTGACTTAAACTTTAGTAAACAGTATTGGAAAGTAAATGAGAAATGCTAGGTCAGTTGCTGTTTACCTTTGATGAGTGGCAGAATCTCCTGGAATACTTGTTAGAAATGCAAAGGACTGACTTCCTCCAGTGCAAATGCCCACACCTCCAGTTGCTAACTCCTGACAGTGACTCATCTAAAAAGGCCACAGGATTATTGAGGTGTTGGAGCTGATCAGAATCTTAACTGTGGCAGTGGGTACACAAAGCTACTCAGATGATAACATTGTAGAGCATGAAACACACATGCATACATACACTTTAGGACAAATACAACTGGAAAAATCTGAATGAGAGCTTAAAAAGAATCCCGTGGACAGATCTTCTCCCTGGAGATTTGGGAGTTAGCGTGGAGTGGAGCTGGGGTATCATATTTTTTAATATCCCAGGTCATTCTAATATTGATCCAGAGTTGAGAGCCATTGTGAAGAGTAATGGAAAGCCACAGTAAGGTTTAACCAGGGATGTGTCTTGATCAGATTTTTGTTTGAACGTCACTCTGGGTATAACAAGAAAATGGAATACAGAGCGAGAACAAAGAATGAACTAGGAGGCCATTAAGGTAATCTAGGGAGTGATGATGTCTTGCAAAAGCAAAATGAGAGTAGAGATAGATATGTGGGTTTTTAATTTTTATGACTGACGTGATGTAGTAATTGACTGGCATGAGACTGCAGAAGAACAGTTTTTGAGACCCACGTGTTCTGACACTTCGGAGGAGACTGGAAGTTAAAGGAGAAAGATTCTGAAGTTAAAAGTGAAGCTTAATAAATCAATCAGAAAGAGAATCAGAAAGACTCATTGGAGTCTGTGACTTGCAAAGTCCAGAATCAAAGGAAAGGGACCAGGATGCGCCACTGAGGCCTGAACTCTACAGCCAGTGGCCAAGACAAGTGGGTTAGGGGACTTAGAATGTGACTAGGGAGTCTTGATCCTATAGCTTTCCCTAAAATCAACAAGAAGAGGACACAGCAGGGTGAAAATATTCTATTAGTATGGCTTGTTAAGAGGTAGGGTGCCCCAAGGAATGGAAGGAGGATAATTAGAAAAGGGAAAGTGAAAGTGATGAGAACTGCAAGGAGGCTAATTATAATAGCAAGGTGTGGAGTCATTATGGGCCAGTATTAGAGGGATAGCAGTGAGACTGGAAGGAAAGGGGTAATTACAAGTGGAATTATAAGGGAAAAATCAACAGGACCAGATGGCTGATTGAAAGTGGAGAGCCATGGGAAGGAGGCCAAGAGCCAAAAGGACATAGAACCATGGCAAGAGCACAGAAAAACAGGAAGTAGGATGGGGGTAGGTTCGGCAGGACAATAGAAGAGTTTGGTTTGTGATGTGTTAGTTGGAGGTGATGGTGGGGGAGAGACCTGAAGGTGCCCATTCAGGATGACAGCTAGAGAGAGGAGGCATGGGGGGGTGGCCAAAGGGTGTCCTCAGGGCAATGGCCAAGCACTAGAAGTACCCAGGTTGAACATCGTGTTTGCTCCTTGTGTTGAGTGTTGCTCTAACACAACATGAAATAGAGGAGGCTCGATTCACCAAGATTAGCAAGGATGAGGCTTTGCTAGCAGACTTCTGAGCAGTTGCAGGATGGCAGATGCTGAAGCAAACAAAAGCAGAAGTAGTCATTTGCAGTGGAGGTCTTCCATGAATACATTAGGGCAAATGCTGAAGAACTCTGGATGCCCATTAGAGGTGGCAGGGGAGGGAGCTGGCTTATGCTGCTTCTGCTACCCACCCTTACTCATTACTGCAAATCACAAGTTTTGGTGTTCAAGTTCAGGGGTTGGCAGAGTACTGCAGATATGCCAAATCCAGTTCACCCCATGTTTTTGGTAAATTGTTATTGTAACACAGCTGTGCCTGCTCATTTACATATTGTGTGTGGCTACTTTTGTGCTACAACAGAAGTTGAAGAGATGTGACAGAGACCATATGAGCCGCAAAACCTAAAACATTTACTATCTGGCCCTTTGCGGAAAATGTTTGCTGGCCTCTCCGCTAGTTCATTGGTGTCTACTCCAGTATGTGGCTTAGAGAGTCTTCAACATTACCAGTCACCTCCACCATCAATTACCCCAATACTATATTCATCTGTTCATTCCTGCCCACCAGATTATTTTCCTATACTAGGGTTGTTCAATCTTTTGGCTTTCCTGGGCCACACTGAAAGAAGAATTGTGCTGGGCCATACATAAAATACATTATCAATAGCTGATGAACTAAAAAAAAAATCACCAAGAAATCTCATAATGTTTTAAGAAAGTTTACAAATTTGTGTTGGGACACATTCAAAGCTGTCCTGGGCTGCATACGGCCTGCGGGCCGTGGGTCTGACAAACTTCCTGTATACAATCTTATTTACAATTTTATGCCGACTAAGTCCCTCAACCTGCGTGTGTGGAGCAAGTGGCTGCCCCTCAGCCTTCACTCATGTTTTCCCTACTTGGGTGGGATTGATCCTGTGATCTTTCCATTGTTACTAATTTAGAGTCAGCTCTTGACCCTTCAGGGTGAGATTCAGTTTGAGGAGAGGAGAGAAACATTCTGTCTTCCCACGTATGTGCATATCAAAGGGTTTAGCCCCAGGAGCTGCTGAGAGAGCCCAGACTCAGAATCGGTCAGGAAAGCACCAGGAGAATGTTAGGGAGATTGAGCCATGATTCCTAAACCATCAGACACCTCAGATCAACCTGAATCCTGCCCAACTTCTGGGCTTCATGGTTATGGTTATGGGAATAAATAACATCCTTCATCATTTCATTCAATTTGGACTAGGTATCCAGCGACAGGCCATATAATGTTGAAACCACCTTTGCAAAATTATAACTCAGGGAGTTATGACAGTGAAAGAAATCAGACCTAACCACCTCCATCTTGCTTCTAACTTTAAACTGTCCTTGTTCATTACTGGACATAGGCCAAACTAACTTTGCGAAGGAAATCAGTTTATGGTTTAACTCTGAAAGAAAATTGGTAACAGTCTTTTCCTGACAAGACCCCCTTCTTGCCTAGGGATGTGTCTGCCTTTGCAGGACTAACAAATTAGCTACAAGATTAGAAATTACAGTTTAGGGGTCACGGAGCCTCTGGCTTCAAGTGTCTGAACCTTCCCAAATTTCTCCTAGAGATAACGTCACTATTGTAAAACCTAGGATCAGTGCTTGAGATATTTTGCAGACCCTGCACTCAATGGATCAGCTGACCCCACCCAGACCAGCAGTCTGGCTCAGTCAGTTCTGCCATCCCACCCAGAAACAGAAGACAGCAAGAAAACCTCACTTTGACCCCTCGCTATGATTCCATCTCCAACCTGACCAATCAGTACTCTCCACTTCCCAAGCCCCTACCCACCAATGTATCTTTAAAAACTCTGATCCCTGAATACTCAGGAAACTGATTTGAGCAATAATAAAACTCCGGTCTCCCGCACAGCCAGTTGTGTGTGAATTACTCTTTCTTCATTGCAATTCCCCTGTCTTGAAAAATCAACTTTGTCTAGGCAGTGGGCAAAGTGAACCCACTGGGCAGTTAAAATGAGTCTTAAATGACTAACGTGGATACATCTAGCATAGATACATCTCAGTTTACCTTAGTAGTGCCACTGGGGGAGCCCCATCCCCTCACCAGTGCCTAGCGGGGGAACTTGTGAGAGCCTTCCTCACAGGGCTTTTCCTGGGCTCAGCCCTCTACTGTCTGCTTTGGCCTCCATCCCTGCATGTCGCTCGGAATTGCTTCTGGCCTCTGTGCCACGGTGGGGTTTATTTTCGTCAATACATGGATGTTCCTCCTGCAGGTTGGTCTTATTGGACAGCTTAGCAACAGCCTTCACTGTTCAGGTACTTGGTCTTTTCATCCAATTAAAACATCTTTGGTAAGTATCCTTTGGTTCTAAGGAGCAGCAACTGACACTAGCAGTTTTCAGGAAGAAAAAAAAGGCTTTATTATGGAAGGATACTGGGTAGCTCATATGATGGAGAGAAAAGCTGGATCATCACTACAGCTAGGAAAGGGCAGGATTCTGGAAGCTCTCGAGGATTAGTGAGCAAGAATTAACAGACATACTATTTAGGATCCAGATGTTGAAGCCACCCTAGCCTTCTTGTTCCCTTGTGTCTCTGCTCAAAATTCAAATTCCCAAAGGAAGAGAGGCCTGGGGTTACATATGAAGGCAGAGCTTTGATGGATAGACTCTCCAAAATCATTTGCAGTGGAGGAAGGATGGTTAGCCAAAAGAAATTTTGCCATGACTACCAAAAGAAGGGAAGGAGGAGGATGCACAGAAGAAGAATTGTCAGTGATAAACCTCTGCCTGATTGCACAGGGGCCACGTTCAGGGATACTTGTGTCAGTTAAATCAGCATTTCTCAAACTTTAGTATGCCTCAGGGTGGCCTGGAGGGCTTGTCACAACACAGATGCCTGGGCTTCTCACCTCCATTCTGATGCAGTTGCCCTGGGGTGAGGACCTGAGATTCTGCACTTCTAGGAAATTCTTAAAATGATACTGATTTGGCTGGTCGGAGGCACAGACTTTGAGACTCACTATCTTGTACACATTGTATTCTTTTTCAGAATTTTAGTTTAAAAAAATTCCTAGGAATAATGCATCAATGTTTGTGCTTGGAAGAAATTTAATCTCTTTTCCTTATTGTAGCTCAACAGTTTTTAACTCCATCTTTTACTTGTTAGTGCAAATTTTAGTGAATCTCTAATAGATCGCTTGATTTATAGAAGATGTTCATGGCCCAGGAAGGATTGCTGAAGGTGCTCTGGTGACATCATCTTTTTGAAGATAATGTCCGGAGAGGAAAAGTAACTTGTGTTCATTTGTTTTGCATTTGCTAAAAATTACCGGACTGGATAATTTATAAAGAAAAGTGGAGTATTTGGCTCAGGGTTCTGCAGGCTACACAGGAAGCATGATGCCGGCATGTGCTTCTGATGAGGTCTCAGGAAGCTTACAGTCATGGCGGAAGGCAACAGGAGAGCAGACATGTCACATGGTCAGAAGGGAAGGAAAAAGGAGAGTGTAAGGTGCCAGGCTCCTTTAAACAACCAGCTGTCACATGAACTCACAGAGCAAAAACTCACTCGTTACCATGGGGAGGGCACCAAGCTATTTATGAGGGATCCATCCCCCATGACCTAAATACTTTCCACCACGTCCCACCTTTAACCTTGGGGAATCACTTTTCGACATGAGATTCAGTGGGGCAAATATCTAGACAACATCATAACTTGACCAAAGATCACAGTAAAGGTTAGAAGTACAGCAGGATTTCACATCCCTGGTTCCCAGCTTTGACGATGATGGCGGTAACAGCAACGGCGGTGTGACACTGTTGCCACTGTTAGCATTCGTATGGGGCACAATAGCAGTGGTGGTTACCATTTACTGAGTTTACAGTTTGCCAGATTATGTTAAGTACTTAACATATATTCTGTAGGTCAGGGGCCGGAAAACAATGTCTGTGTCCCGTTTCGGTAAATGAATCTTCAAGTGGCACATGACCACATTCATGTGTTTGTGTATTGTCCTTTGCTGATTTTGTGCTACCATGGCAGGGTTGTGTAGTTGCAGTGGAGACTGTTTGGCCCACAAAGCCTGAAATATCTACTGCCTGGCTGTTTATGGAAAAAAATGATCTGACTCCTGCTCTGAGTCATTTCTGACATCAGCCTATAGAGTCAGCATTACTATGCTGTTTTGCTAATGAAGAGATAGAAAATCAAAGAGAAACTTGCCCTCAGATTACAAACATCATGGAGATGGGATCCAAATTAAAGTTCATCAATGTCCAAAATTTGTTTCCTGTATTTCTGCACAATCCCTGATGAATTTGGCTAATTGTGTGGACCATATCTTATTGTAGTAATATAATGGATTATAATGTGGTGACATTTTTTTCTCCTTTGAACAAAATAAAGTGACATTTTAAAACCAAATAACAAGAACTGGTCTCTGCAGGATAATCACATCACATTGGCATATTTACTTTTAAAAGTAAATTATATTTTATGGTGGTTGTTAAGTTAATGAAATTATCATACTACCAACTAAGTGGATTTTATTATCATAGGTTTTTTGCAGGGCACCTGAGCCTTGACTGGTGCCCAATGAAATAACTGATTGCCGAGAGGGAATTTGAGCCCTGAGGCCTGATTCGCCTCAGTAGCTGTATGCTTGTAGCTTGTAGCTGTAGCTGGTGCTAATTACCTCATTCAAGCAGGTGTTCTATGTTACTTTAAAAATTTCTAGCTTGATCTTTTAATTCAGGGAATTTCCATCTTTATGTTACTTCGCCGTCATATAAGAATGCTTTACTTAAAAAAAAAATATATATATATATATTTCAATGTGAGACCAGTGCTGAGAAACACTATAAAGAATGTTTTAGGCTGGGCGCGTTGGCTTACGCCTGTAATCCCAGCACTTTGGGAGTCTGAGGTGGGCAGATCACAAGGTCAGGAGTTCGATACCAGTCTGGCCAACATAGTGAAACCCTGTCTCTACTAAAAATACAAAAAATTAGTCAGGTGGTGTGGTGTGCACCTGTAATCCCAGTTACTCAGGAGGCTGAGGTGGGAGGATTGCTTGAACCTGGGAGGTGGAGGTTGCAGTGAGCTGAGATTGCGCCACTGCACTCCAGCCTGGGTGACAGAGCTAGACTCTGTCTCAAAAAAAAAAAAAAAAAAAGAAAAGAAAAGAATGCTTTTAGCAATGACATATTTGAAGTCCTGCACCCCTGGGGTTATGGTCCCCTTGGCAGCAGGCAAGTTAACAGTTTCTTACATGAATAAGCAGTCAGGGAATTTCACACATTGTCCTGAAGTTTTTATTTCCCACTCTGTACATCCATTTCTACTTTTTCTTATCACCTGGTCCACATTCACTTGACAGTCTTTAGGAAAAAGGACTACATAGTATAGATTGGGAATGTAAATTAGACACAGTCAGATACTAGTTATGGGGGCGGTGGGTGGAGAAGAAGTGAATAATCCAAAACCCGAGGAAAGCTAAAACATTGTTTCTTAATTTATTAGATAGAGAGCAGCTGCTTCTAAATTACTAGGCGTCCTGGTTAAATTGCAGATTCCTGGGCCCTACTCCAGATTTACTGAATTAGAATTTCTAGGGAGGGGGCCTGGGGAGCTATATTTTTTAAATACTATAAAGATAGTTCTTATACATACTAAGTTGTGAGAATGGAATATAGCAAGACATAAGTTTCTATTGCTGTGTGAATGTTTCTGTGTTGAAAGAGGGAAGGTAAGAAGAGCACACAGGTATATTCAGCTCACAAAATGTTCCATTCATATGTATCATGTGTTACGTATTTGCACATACACATTACTTACACATGCATCTGCATGCATACACAAGTATGTGTGTATATGTGTGTGTGTGTGTGTATATATATACACACACACTTTTTTTTTTCTTTTTGAAACAATCTCACTCTGTTGCTCAGGCTGGAGTGCAATGGTGCGATTTCGGCTCACTACAACCTCTGCCTCCTGGTTTCAAGTGATTCTCCTGCCTCAGCCTCCCAACTAGCTGGGATTACAGGCACCCACCACTATGCCTGGCTAATTTTTATATTTTTAGTAGAGACGGGGTTTCGCCATGTTGGCCAGCTGGTCTCTAACTCCTGACCTCAGGTGGTCCACCCACCTCGGCCTCCCAAAGTGCTGGGATTACAGGCGTGAGTCACCGTGCCGGCCCACACATGAGTATATTTCATGTGGTCAAGCACAAATATGCTCATACATTTGCACTGTACCTCCGTCTGCCTAGAACAAGCTCTTTGTATACCTGACTCATCTTATTCAAGTCTCAGCTCAATTGTCACTTCCACAGAAAGGCTTATCTTGACTATTGTGATAGATTTATTGCAAACAGAACCTTAATCTTCATTCCTCCTGGTATCTATGCCTTTTGCAGTGTGACTCTGCAGTTTCTTTCCTCAAGGGGTGAAGTCAGTGTCCCCTCCTCTGGAATCTAGGCTGGCCATGTAAAATTACTTTGACCAATGAGCAACCAAACTTCCAAGGTACTAGCTACAGACCTCAAAAGATACATGTCTGTCTTAATCTCTCGGAACCCTGTGGCACTATACAAACAAGTCTAGGCTAGCCAGCTGAATGATAAGACATACATGCCCAGTCATCTTATCCCAGCTGACAGTAAGCCAACCTCCAGACACAGAAGCTGAAGCCATTTTATACCATTTGGTCGTGTGTGGTCCAGAATGACAGAACTTCTTAGCTTATACCTAGCTCATGAAAAATAATAGTTGTTATTTTAAGCCACTATATCATGGGTGTGAATACAACTATCTTTTCAAAAGGCTTCACCTCATTGCATTACCACCTATATATAGTTCTCTACTTTCCTTTCATTATTGGAGATTATTTTGTCCGTTTTTTTGCCTGACTCACTCTATAAGGATATAAAGGTATTAAGGATAGTCTCTAGCTTGTTTGCTGATAAACTTCCAGTGCCTAAAACAGTGTCTGGCTGATAGCAGACACTCAGAAAATACTTATTGAATCAATAAATGCTTTCATTTAGGCATCCCTGGCAGATTCAGCTTCCTAATTCTCTATTCCTATGACTTATGTTGAATTTACTCTTGTGGGGTCTATAATGGGAGCTAATGGGAGGTTTTAATCTAGTATGTATATTGGGTTGCTAAGAAATGCCAGTTTAGGAGCCAGGTGTGGTGGTGCACACCTGTAGTCCGAGCTACTTAGGAGGTTAAGGCGGGAGGATTACTTGAGCCCAGGAGTTTAAGGCTGCTGTGAGCTATGATCGCGCCACTGCACTCCAGTCTGGGAGACAGGGTGAGACCCTGTCTCAAAGAATGTGTATGTGTATATATATTATATAGTACATATGTAGATATATGCAAAAGAAATGTCACTTTGGGAAACGAAGTAGGCTACCCTCAATGCACAAAGCCCCCAACTGAAACATACATGCTTACCTAGTATCCCAAGTAGGTCCTGCCGTATTTTGTTTTAATCCTAAATTCTGCTGCATTGGCTTCTATTGATTCTTCAGAAGTTGAGAAAATGTTTAAAAGATATTAAATCCAGAGCTTTATGTGTTCCAAGAAACTCATTGTCAGTGATACTATGTCCAAACATTATATTATTTGTTTTCCGTGCATTGAGCAGAAAATCTCATGACATGACTTATCCTTGGCAAGTACATTAAACATTGGGTCTGATTAAGCCCTTTTCTGCTGGCTACATATATCTGACAGTGTGTCTCTTCTCTGGGATACATGACTCTCTCGCCTTCTCTTCCCAATCTTTCTTCTTCCAGACCTGAGATAGTATAATGGTTGAGGGCCTGCACTTTACTCTGGAAGCTGATTTCCAAAGTTAACATAGGCCACTGCTTACTGTCTGACCTCAGGCAAATGACAGCATTTCTGGGCCCCAGTGGGGTAAGAGTACCTACCTTATAGGATATTATAAAAATAAACAATCCGAGGCAGGCGGATCACGAGGTCAGGAGATCGAGACCATCCTGGCTAACACAGTGAAACCCCGTCTCTACTAAAAATGCAAAAAATTAGCTGGGTGTGGCGGCAGGCGCCTGTAGTCCCAGCTACTTGGGAGGCTGAGGCAGGAGAATAGCGTGAACCCGGCAGGCGGAGCTTGCAGTGAGCCAAGACTGTGCCACAGCACTCCAGCCTGGGTGACTGAGCCAGACTCCATCTCAAAATAAAATAAAATTAAAATTAAATAATCTAATATATGTAAATCTCCTAAACTAGAGACTAGGAATATAGTAAATACTATGTAAGTATTAACTGATGATATTATTTTTATTGGCATTCCTTATCAGTCTTATTCCTAAGGAATAATTTGGTCAGAATTGGAAAATCAATCTTAGAATCTAAAGTTGATGACCACATTCCTATAGTGGGGCCATTAATTATGATTACTTTTAATAGTGATAATAATTACATTTGCTGTCTGCTTACCCTGTAATAGACTGGGGGCTGAAGCACTTTATATTTCTACCCACTTGATCCTTTTCACAATCACATGAGGTAGACAGGATTCTTGTCCTTTTACATATGAGATAATCAAGGCTCAGATGGGCTAAAGAACCTTGCCCCAGTTCACCCAGACAGTCAGACAGGATTCCAGCCTAGGCAGTCTGACTCAATACACCACCCAATCCTACCTACTTCTGGCTACCCATAATGGAAATAAAATATATTAAGGTAGAAACCACCTCACATAAGAGACCCGTCTTACTGACGATGCTGTTTCTGTAGAATGCTGGTCGTTTACCTTTACATAGGACTTTGCAGTTTGTGAAATGTTTCCACATGTGCTGTGTCATTCACTCCAGTCCTCACAGCAGTATAGAAAGTAAATCAGTCCACATTTTCAAAACAGAAGGAACTGAGGGCAGGAGAAACTCAGTCACTTTAATTCCCTAGCCATCAACTGATAACATTTTGATCATAATCTGGAGGCCCTACATCCAAGCCCTACCCTCTTTTGATGATGATATGCTACGCTAATATACTACGGGTGGCTATTTTGTTTGAGTTTCTTTTTCAATCTGTGAGAGTAGGAGCATATGCTGGAATACAGTTTTATAATTAGGACAGCAGACATTCCTGAAATGCATACAGGCTTAAAATATCACTCTAAAGAGGGGTTTAACCTGAGAAGTACAAAATATTTTGAGATACTTTAGATAACATATTTTCTTTATCTAGCTAACATTTTATAGGAGTCCATTTTTAAAATCTGTTAATGAAGTAAAATCATTAACTAGGTCCTAAGTTTATTTCTTGGTTGTCACAGTGTAATTTCATATGCTACAAAGACATGTTTTCTCAAAGGCTGGTTAACATAGACTTTAGATGGGAAAAAATTAATATAACTTGTTCAGATATGGTACTAAACAAATGTCTTAGTACCTTTAAGAACATTTTCTATGTTAATGTGTGCTGTGATGCTCTAGGAAGAAAGCGTATGGCCTCACAAGTTTATAAAACCTCACAAGTTTATAAAGACCATAAAAACCCCTGGGATGGGGATTGGCAAACTGGCAAACTGTAGTGTGTGGGCCAAATCCAGTCTAATGCCTGCTTTTGTTTAGTCTGTGAGCTGAACAAAATAACTTTATTATCTAATCAGTTTATTTAAACAAAGAATATACAACAGACTGTATATGGTCAATAAAGTCTAAAATATGTACTGTATGGTCTTTCATTGAAAAAATTTGTCAAACTGAACTCTACCCTGGAATGACAATATCATCACTGTTGCCCCCATCACGCTAGCTTGACTCTAAAATGGCCATCAATCCACCCTCTCTTAAACATGCATGTGAATCTTCCATCAACAGGCGGTGGCTATCCTTCCACCCCTTCAATCTGGACTGGCCTGTATGTTCTTTGACAAAGTAGAAGAGTGACACTATGGCAGTTTTGGATGTGGCCATAAAGAAACTACAGTTTTCACCTTGGTTTGTTGTCATTCTTAGTCACCATGTGAAAATGTCACTTGGCCAAGAGTGAGTAAAATCTACTTAAGCAACAAAAAGCCCTAGTACAATACAATTCGATTAACTCTCCTACATATCTGCTATTTTATATATTTTAACCTACATCTCCCCATTTCCTCTCCCTGCCCTCTACCCATAGTAACCACTATTTCATTCTCTGTGAATTTGAGCTTTTTAAAAAAATATTGTTGTTGCAAAAAACAAGTAACTACTTAAGATGATAAATATGTTCATCTGTTTCACTCTAGTAACCATTTTACTATGTGTGTGTATATATACATAACATTATGTTATAAACCTCAATTATACACAATAGCTTTTTAAAGCTATTGGAGAGGGAGAATACCCCGGACCAAATCAGCCTTCCAGCCATTCCCATCAAGGTACCAACTGTATTAGTGAAACTAGCCTAGACCTTAAAGACCAGTGCAGATGCCAAAAGCTATCACCCAACTAGTCCTGCCTGAACAGACCTCCACGATTGTGAGATATGATGAATAAGATGATATTTAAAGATACTAAATTTGGGCATAATTTGTTACATAGCAGTAACTGAAGCAGTCCTTATGTTCCTTCTCATCACTGGCTTCATCATCATTTTGCAGAGAATCTCTAGGCTAGTATCCCATGGCACTCACTTGGAGAAAAATCTGATTTTGAGAGCACAGTGCTGTCTTCAAAATTTGGTGTTTTTATTAATTTACATAGACTATTCCATGAAAGGTCTAAATTGGAATAGGTTGGCCTAGTAATAGTCATTTTGTCAAATACCATCTTATGCAGGGGACTATGTCAGGTGTGATACACCTGCAGAGATAAGATAGCAGCCCAAACATCTGAACCCCTTCATCTCATATCTCCAACCATTTCTTACATCCTCAAAGTGGAGGATTTCAAAAAGTGAAACCTCTGCTATCCAGCTGTAGTAAAATCTCTTTAGGGGGTTACAAGATCACAACATCAGGAGAAAAAGATCTCTTCATATGCACCAAAGTCCAGCACATTACAGATGTTCAATGGTAGTATCATGTCGAGGTTAATTTAAAATTCAGAAGAGCATCTTCCTTCACTCCTAGATGGTTGATACTTTCTCCCGTAGTTGACAGTTCTGCTACATAAGCCCTGCATAAGCCACAAGGTACCCTGATGGCTTGCTTCAACTTGTCACACTCCTGATTACAAATCTTTAGCATCACCACTGGCGGAGAACCCCTCATTTCTCCAGCTGTGCACATGTGCCCCTCTACAATCTAGCCCCAGCTTGCTTCCCCATCTGCTGCCTAAAAAATGTCATTGAATTTTTTATTGTTTCTAAAATGCACCATGTCCTCTCATAACTCCATGGCTTTGCACATGCTATTCCCTCTTCCCCGAATGCAAGTCCTGCTTTTCCACATAATCCATGTCTTCTCACCAAGGCACTACCATCTCCTACTCTATCTTGAAAGTTTTTTAGACTCCTCTGCAGGAAGTCTGTCTAGGTATGTATGTATACCTCTGTTATACCTCTTTTACAGTGTTTACCACAGTTGGTTAAAATTTATTTTCCCGACGTAAGCTTTGCTTATCTGGGCTCTAATTATTTTATCCATGAAATGGGTATCCTATGACTTGCCTGCAAGCTTGTTGTGAGAATTAAACCTAACGTAATAAATATTTAAGCACCTAGCATCTGCTAAGGAAAAGGCCCTTTACAAATCTTTGCTGTCTTCACTTTCTATTTATGGATGACAATCTTTCCCTTCCCCACCTCCTCCATCACATCTGAGCTGCTCAGGAGCAGACAAGACACCTCTGGTATTGTCCTATCCACAGTGCCTGGCAAAGACCACGTGCTTGGTAGGTAGGTGTTGAATGTATTGTTCCTTCTAGTCTTTTTACTTATCCTGACTAGTTACTGTATTGTTTAGGACAGCCAGCTACCTGTGGAGGAAAGTATTTAAAGAGAGAGAGAGAGAGAAAAAAAAAAAGAAAAACCCTCACTAAAAGTCTTCCATTTAGTTCAGGGGCATTATAATGTAGGGAAACACCATGGCAGATGTGGTCATTTGTCCATCCCCATTGGTGGCAACCATGCACAACACCATTTTGGTTGTAAGTTTTTTCCTGTTGGAGGGCCAAAGACAAATCTGGGCTCAGTCCGAATTCCCAAAAATGACTCAGTGCACTCCTTGCAATGGAAAAGCAACTGTGAGACATTTCACACTCACATTGTTTGCAGGAGTCCAATTGAAGGATCTTCATTGTGATTTATCCTTTCTTGTTGTGTCACTCCCACCTACACAGGGTATATATTAGAAGAATAGATGGAGGTTCAGCTTCATTTAGATGTTCTTGCCTTCCCTACGAATTGATTTTGAACTTTGTCTGTTTTATTAATGTAATTTACTGTAAATTCAGCTAAGGTTTTACTCATGAAATTTTGTTCTTCATTATCTTGTGAAATGACTTGGAGTGAACACTGAGAGAGTCACCTGGTGCCAGTTGGCTTTGTGGGCAGAAGGCAGATAGTTCACATGGGCTTTCTGGTCCTTCAGTATCCTTCAGAGTAGATGGGTGGTTGAGCTGCAGAGCAGCTGGGTGAGTCAAGTGGCTGCAAAAGCAGAAGGACCTACTCCTTGTTGCTTTCCCTTTTCTCACAGGGCCAGAGACAACAAAATTGTTTGAACTCCAGGCAGCCTCAGCTTAGGTGGCAGAAGTGTAAGTGAGTGCTAGGAGACACCAGCTGCAAAACACCAGAGAACCTAGGCCAAAGTATTCTGCAGCAGGGAGACCCATTAAAGCAAGATGGATGCTTGAGGGGCTGCAATCCCACAAGAAGTTGAGTGTGGCCATGGCCCCTCTAGTTTAAGGTAGGGTAGTGAACATCCCAAAGAGCTTGTTGCCAAGAATCTCAGAGAAAGGACCTGGGGTCGTTCATTGGAGAATCCTGCTTGTCTCCATATGAATTTCTGTTGTTGTACTCCACCATTTGTATATATAAATCCAAAACAAGTGAGTCTCTAAAAATCTGGTCCTGTAAACATATATTATAAGAGCCAGAGCTTAAATAGCTTATACACAGGTGAATACAAGTGAGAATGTTAATATTTTAAAGCTGAGCAGATACCACAAAGGGTAGGTGTAATGGAGATGAATTTGCAGGAGAAACTCCAATTTTTAAAGCCCTCTCTCCAATTTTCTTGTTTTTAAATTTCACTGTCCGTGGTTATTGTATTACCTTCAATTTCCATGATGTTGACAGGATAATCAATATGGATTTCTGAGTTCATATATTATAAAGTTGGATATTATTTGTAGTAGTAGAACATTTACTGTGACATCACTTACTGACATCTGTAAATAAGCTAAGGCACTGTCAGAAAGAGTGTTAACTGTAAATCTAGTACCCAGGAGCAGAAGGGACTGGTGCTTGACCCATGTTCTCTGGGCCCTGGCATCATAGTTGTGATGGTTAATATTGAGTGTCAACTTGATTGGCTTGAAGGATGCAAAATATTGTTCTTGGGTATGTCTGTGAGGATGTTGCCAAAGGAGATTAACATTTGAGTCAGTGGACTGGGAGAGCAGACCCACCCTCAATATGGGTGGTCACCGTCTAATCACCTGCCAGCATGGCTAGAATAAAGTAGGCAGAAGAACGTGGAAAGAGCAGACTCACTGAGTCATCTGGCCATCATCTTTTTCCCATGCTGGATGCTTCCTGACTTCAAACATGGGACTGCAAGTTCTTCAGCTTTTGGACACTTGGACTCACACCAGCGGTTTGCCAGGGTCTCTCGGGTCTTCAGCCACAGACTGAAGGTTGCACTGTTGGCTTTCCTACTTTTGAGGTTTTGGGACTTGGACTAGCTTCCTTGCTCATCAGCTTGCAGAAGGCCTATTGTGGGATGTCACCTTTGTGATATGACTCCTATCACCTTGTAATAGGAGTCAATTCTCCTAATAAACTCTCCTTCTTATATACATCTATCCTATTAGTTCTGTCCCTCTAGAGTACCCTGACTAATACAATAGTGTTTTCTGCCTAACTTAAACTTCATATATCAGCATCTGCTTCTCTGCATAAAGAATTTTTTTCTGCTGGGCAAGCCCATTCTGCATCTGCGCATGGCAGACTGACGCAGTAGAAAATTAATGCGTTCTAAGAGAAGCTCTCAATAAATAAGTAGCAGAGACTCCCTTGCCTCTGGTGGGATAATTTTGAGGTACAAATCTATGTGGTTCTCAGAGATCGCAAATAAGATTATGCTCCATTCGCTCCCAGTGATGAGCTTCTTGACAACACGCTCTGCTTTCTGGCTGCTCTTGTTTTTCTCATCTCTCCCTTTACTACTGGTGTTTCATGACATTCCCTCTCAACTAAACTATTAGTTCTCTTATTATTTCCTGAGGTTCTGGCTCTGAGGGAAACCAAACCAAAATATACTTAGTGAAAAATTATATTTAAGAGCCCATGTGCCTTGAAGGAGAGTCTAGAACCTAAAAAAATTGAGTGGTGTGGTCCCGTGAAAAGACAAAGTAACTGAAATACCAACCTTAAGAGGAAATCTATGAACACAGACTGATGGTACCAATGCACCCCAAATACACCCAATTGTGAAGAGAAGAGAAACTGGAACTACTCAAATGGAGCAGCTTTGCAGATAGATTCCTTTCTAGGATCTGATTCACAGCCTATAAAATCTGGATCTTTTATGTCCCCTAGTGTTGGGAGTGGGTGGGAAAACATACTGCTTTCCCAGCATTAAGAAGGCTCAGAGCTACCCCAGAGCTTGTACATTCTTTCTTATTCCTCTTCTTCTCTTGTTTTCAAGTCACATATGGTAGTGGAAGAAAAGTACAACAAACCACTTTTAAAGAGACTACATGGCCACTATTGGAAAAAGTTAAATAACATGACTTGTATTTTGGCATTTGAACCTAATAATAGGGATACACAATTACAGAAACTCAGCTTTAGGAGGGATATGGAGGCTCTTCTAGCCCAAAGCCTCATCTTGTACCTTCATACCTCTCTGATGGACTGTTACATACTAGGTAATTATTAAACATTTTCTAAGTGTCTATTTGAATTAAGTGTCCTTCTGACAAGCTTGAATAAAGTCCATAATTGAGAGTTGGCTCCCTTCCAGGACAATGGTCTCCATCCCCACGTATGGTAATCAGTAATCTTTCCTTTTGCTCTCCTGTGGCTTCAATTAATTCATCCTAACTCTACTACTTAGGATCCTAAATAAGAGAATTCAGTACAGCTCCATCCTTCAGTGACATCCCTTTAATCTGTTTTCTAAGAAACACATCCACTAATCTTTTAGCTGTTCATCAAGTGACTTGCTCATGAATCATTTTTGCCACATCTCTCTGAACATATCTCTCCATACTTAATTGGCCTTAAAGTATAGCTCCAGGTATTAAGTAGAGTGGAAAAGGCCACGAATGATGCTGGGGCTCTGGATTAAAGGTGATGGAACCATTCACAGGGATAGAGAACACTGAAGGAAGACCAAGTCTGGGCATGACTTTGATGAGTTTGGTTTTGGAGAGGTTGGATTTGAGATGTCTTGGAGAGATCCAAGAAGAAATACGACAAATGTATTTGGATATATTAATCCTGAACTTTAGAGGAGAGATCTCAATTGAAGAGAGACATTTATAAATCATCTGCAAATAGGTGATAAGTATGATAATTGAGGCATACAGTATATAAGAGTAAGAAGGGCAGAGGTCCTTAGTCCAGGCCTTGATGAAATCTTACATTTATTTTCTGGGTAGAGAAAAATGAATTTATTTTTAAAATGAGAAATATCAGCCAGAGAAGTAGAAGGAACTCCACGAGATTTCTATATCACAACAAATAAAATAAAAGATTATTTTAAAGATAAGGAACTGAGGCCCGGCATGGTGGCTAACACCTGTAATCCCAGCACTTTGGGAGGCTGGGGTGGGCAGATCATGAGGTTGAGAGATGGAGACCCCCCTGGCCAACATGGTGAAGCCCTGTCTCTACTAAAAATACAAAGATTAGCTGAGTGTGGTGGTACACGCCTGTAGTCTCAGCTACTTGGGAGGCTGAGGCAGGAAAATCTTTGAACCCAGGAGGCAGAGGTTGCAGTGAGCTGAGATTGTGCCATTGCACTCCAGCGTGGCAACAGAGTAAGACTCCATCTTAAATAAATAAATAAATAAATAAAATAAAATAAAATAAAATAAAAGGGACTGATCAGTACTAATGAATATCCCTGAGAAACCAAGATAGAGCTTCAAAGAATGCCCTTCAAATTTAGTGGTAAGGAAGTCTTTGATCAGCTAAGTAAGGTCATTCTTGGAAGTGAATAAAAAATTCCAAGCTTTGGTGTTTATGTATGTAAACTACTGGAGTTCTAAAACTGGCTCTAAAATCAAATCCCACAGAGAACTCTTCTGGATATTCAGACCATGGCAACACCATTTGAATCAAAATGCAAAGTACTATGCCTTATTTGAAGGCAAAGAGGCTTTTGTTAATTATGAATTCTGGTGAGTTCAGGAATTTATAAATTTTCTAGCTAACTTTCCCAAATCACGTTAGTCATTCCTTTGCTCAGAAGCCTCCTAAGCCTCACTTTTGATTATGGTACAGCTTTGTTTTATATAGATTTTGTAAGCTGCTATTCACCTTCCTTGCCTTATTCACAGTAGTTCCCCAGATCCCCTCTATGGAGCCATACCACACTTTCTCATGACCCCATGCATTTGCTCTTCTATTCCTTTTGCAAGGTACACATGTATTAGTCTGTTCTCATGCTGCTAATAAAGACACTCCTGAGACTGGATAATTTATAAAGGAAAAAGGTTTAATTGAGTCACAGTTCCACATGACTTGGGAGGTCTCACAATCATGGTAGAAGGTAAAGGAGGAGCAAAGTCATGCCTTACATGGCAGCAGGTAAAAGAGCTTATGCAGGGGAACTCCCCTTTTATAAAACCATCAGATCTCATGATATTTATTCACTATCACAAGAACAGCATGGGAAAAACCACCCCCATGATTCAGTTACCTCTCACTGGGTCCCTACCATGATATGTGGGGATTATGGGAACTACAATTCAAGATTTGGGTGGGGACACAACCAAACCATATCAATGTGCAGTAATTTTTGCATTGCTGCTGTAACAAATTGCCATAAATTTAATGCTTAAAATTATAAAAACCTGTTATCTCACAGTTCTGTAGATCAGAAGTCTAGATACAGTGTACCACAACTGGATCCTCAGTTTAGAGTCTCACAAATGCCTCAGGCTAAAATTGAGGCATTGGAAAGGGTCCATTTATTTCTGGAGACTCTGGGAATGAATCACTTCCAAGTTCATTCAGGGGATTGCTCAAATTCTGCCTCTTACAGTTGCAGGGCTGAGATCTTCATTCTCTTGTCGGCTTTTAGTTGTAGACCAACTTTTGCTCCCAGATGCTGCCCACATTCTTTCTCATGCTTTTCGTGCCCCCCTACCCCAGTCACCCAAAAATATCAGCTTGAGTCTCTCTCTGGCTTCAAATCTGTCTAACTTCTTCTCCCTTCTCTCTTGGAGTCAAGCCAAAGAAAAGCTATCGCTTTTAAGGGTTTTTATGGCTCAATTAGGCTATCTAAGGTAATCTAAAATCTGAAATAATATCTCTATTTAAAGATCTAATAAAAAATTTACAGCACCCCTTTTGACAAATTGGGTGACATTTGCAAGTTCTAGAGATTCGGGCATGGGTATGTGGTTGGTGAGATGATTCTGCCTACCATAGCATGCCTTTCTTCCCCTTTCTCCCCTCATGTGCACCAACTTAGCTTTCATTTCCTAGCAGAAATGCCACTTCCCCTATATTTAAATTTCTACTGCTATCCCCACCTCCGGGAAGAACCCATTGCTCCCTATCTGTGTCTCCTCAAACCTTTGGCCATAATTTCACTTTTATCTTATTGTATTATTCTTAAGAGTGCATTATGATCTACTGCTAGGCTATCAATGTTTTGAGGACAGTGAAAATGACTCATTTGTCTGTCTTCGCACCTTAGTGCACCAGACTGGGTTCTGTGAGATGTGTGAGGAATCCTGGGTTTTACTGCTTCATCTTCCTATTGTTCTCTGTCTTGTCTGTCTCCCTTCTTCCTGTGACTCCAAATTAATCACAACTATGAAAATGCCTCTGTTCATACACCCAGAATATATAAATCTGAGTGTTGAGTTTCCTTCTTGGATTTTTATTCAGCCCAGTGTTTCATTCCGTCTCAAATTCCCTATAAGTCAAGTGACAGAGAATCAGGATCTGCAAATCACCATTGAGTAAGCTGTTGAATAAGGTGATTGTCCTTCTAACAACCTCTTGCAATAGGTATAGACTTTCCCTCCTCCTCCTTTTAGGTTAGGAAACTCAATCATGAACAGGTAAGGAGGTTGCCTGACCTCATGAGATAGATACAGGTGAGAAAATGGGTGCTCTGAATCAAGGCTCCGAGTTTCTGGGTCCATGACACTTTTCTATCTATAGTACTTCAGCATGCATTATTTTCATATTACTCTCGTAGCCTCAAGAAAGTCTCCACTCAAGTGCCCCCTGTCATCTTTGTCACTGTAACAGCCAAGTGTGAAGTTTGGAGTTGCCTCCTGTCATCCTTTCCCTGCTGGGCCTCATGACTCCTGGATTCATTGATCCAGGTCGTACCTTTCCATCCCAGCAGGACTTTTAGATATGTCTGGTTTATTATGGTCTCCATACCTTGGTGCATCAGACCGGGATCTGTAAGATGTGTAAGGACTCTTGGATTTTAGGACAGAATTTGACAGAAGTGCAAGGCATGCACACCATCCACGCAAGGGCTTGCTAGGTCTCCTTGGAGAAAGAAGCCCTGGAAATGACCCAGAGCATTCTATATACACAAGTGTCTCAGGGAGAGGGAAAAAAGGAAAAGAAGAAAAGAGCAAGGAGCAGATTTTGCCTTGTGTTATTAAGTAGCAAACTCCTGTTTGAGTCTAGAAGGAGAATGATGCCTTGAGTCTGTCATAAAAGTTTCATTATCACTTAAATTCTAAACCTCCTTTATAATAGACAACCTTGGGAAGGGTGTGAGTTTTTTTGTTGTTTGTTGTTTTGTTTTATTTTGTTTTTTTTTGTTTTGTTTTTTTGTTTTTTTGTTTTTAACTTTCTTTTAATGTAAGTAACAAATTTTCAGTTGTTTAAAAGCTATTGTTTTCAAATTTGATTAAATTGTCGAACTTATGTGCAAATTTAGTCATCATCTACATAGCATATTATATTTTCATGGAATTTTGTGATCTGTTGGGCACCCTTTCTTCACTCCATTTGGGGAAGTGCTAGTGCAGTTTGCTTGGTTTCTCACTCTCACAGCCTATTGGTACTTTTCACATCAAGGTATATGGGATGTAACACTTAAAAATTGCCTCAGAAATTGCATTAACTGGTATTTATAGCATTAAAGGGAGATATAAAATTTTTCCATTTTTTATATAACTTTGCAATGAGTACAACTAATGGGATACAGTATTCATGAGTGCAAAGCCTCCTCCAGATAAATACAAAAATCCCATTGACTACACTGTGATTAAGGAAGAACAGGAACCAGAAAATTATAAATTTGGTGCTTACCGAAGCAAGTGCTAAAATTTCATTTTTGCTGCATATGTTCATTTTTGTGTGCAATTCTCCACTATGGAAGAATTGGAATGCACAGTGGGGGAGGTAGAGGACTGATTCTTAGATCTGGTCTGTCACTAACTAGATGTCTAGGGCCTAGGGCTGGAGATATACAAATTGTTAGTGACAGAACCACAATTAGGTTCTTTTGAGCCATATGGAAAATGCATCAATTTTAGTGGGGGTTGGATCCAACCAGGGGTCTTGAATACTTATTGGAGTAATCTTTCATTTCCCTGTCTTTAGTCTCTTCTTTTAATCTATCCTTTCTTCAAAGTAAATATAATATATGCAGAATCTATGAGCTATTATTCATGGAACTCAATCTTTTTGCTTTTGGAAGGGTTTTAAAATCATATCTGACTTGCATCATTGCCCCAGCATTACTGGGGCTTCTGGCTGAGGAGCCAAGACAGCTTTTGTGTGTGAAATGAAGGTGACTTGGATTAGGAGAGTGTGGCTGGCCCATGGCTCTGGGAGTCTCTTCACACTGCCCAGGGCACTACCACAGGCAGGGACTGTGCACACAGATGGAAAGAAGCCAGCCTGCTGGACTTCCCAAGGAACCAGAAGGCTTTTGTGCAGTTGGATGCCTTCTAGAAACTTGGTGACATGGAAGGATGAAACATTGCCCCTTGAAGAAATGGCAGCTGTTAACATAACCTGGGGGGAGTGAGGGTAACACAGGAGAGAGCACCAGCTGGAGCTGGTAGAGCAAAGTTGTGACCTTAGCATTCCTGATTCCCACTCCCTTATAGAGATGACCACCCAGATATCACCCTGTGTGCTATGTTAGAAATTCATTTCTTCTCTTGCCTCATATTCAAGATGTTATCTCTTGATATACAGCTTCTCAGAACACCCCCAGATTCTTGAGCAAGTATCATCTGTCTCCTAACAGCTATGGTGAAATATGACACTTGATTTGGAGTTAGGCAGACCTGATTTTGAAACTCTAGCTCTGCCATATCCCTAAGAATGTTTTTCAACCTGTTTTCTAGTCTTCTTCATTCATAAGGAGAAGAAGTGATAACTATGAGAGTGATCATAGCAGAAGATACCATTTATTAAATGATTACTTGATGCAAGGAATTGTAGTAAGCAGAGTATAGAGATTTTCTTTTAATTCATTAAAACAAAATCTGTGTCACAGTTGACGGCATTACCTGCATTTTGCAGATGGAAAAACTTGAGGTTTACCATACTTAAGTAATTTATATAAGACTGTCCAAACAATGGCAAAGCAACAACTGAAAGCCAGTGCCATCTGAGTTTGGTTGTTGTGTGAGTTTCCTGGGGCTGCCTTAACAGAGTACCACAAACTGGCTCAAACATGAGAAATTTATCACCTCGCAATTCTGGGGACCAGAAGTCCAAAATCAGGCCCATGCTCCCTCTAAAATATGTGGGGGAGAATCTCTGGTCTCTCTTAGTTTTTAGGGTTTGCAGACAATCTTTGGGTTCATTGACTTATTGATGCATAATTCCAGTCTCTGATGCTATCACTGCCTACCCATCCTCTCCTTTTGTGTCCAAATTTTTCTCTTCTTATAAAGACATGAGTCATATTGGATTAAGGGCCCATTCTACCCTAGTATGACTTCTTTTTAGCTAATTTTGCCTGCAACAATCCTATTTTCAAATAACATTCCATTCTGAGGTGCTGGGACTTAAGACTCCATATCTTTTTGAGAGACACAATTCTTAGAGTACAGCCTCTTGAAATGAGTGCTTTCAGGGCTGCCATGAGAAAGAAATGAAGTAATGGATGTAAAGTACCTGGTAGGCAGCAGAACTTGGGAAATGCTAATTTTTCCAATAAGATTATCTTAGGAGATAATGTGTTAATCCAAAATATGTATTCAAAAGGTAAGAATTGGAGGCATGGTGGCTGGCCAATAGGGAAACATTTTTGGACATGGAGATTTTTGATCCCCTTAAAATGTAATGGCACCAGGAAGGAATGACCTGTTTGATCTTTCTTTCAACTGAGTAGCTTAAAACACTGTAACTATTGAGTGCAAGCCCATTTCTTCCATCTTCTTCAGCAACTCTCTTTGTAAAGTTAAAAAGAAAAAACAAAGATATGAACACTTTTCTTTGACCATATGAAAAAATGTAAATGTAGACATTCCAACAAGAGGAAACATGTAAAAGCCAAGAATGTGTGTGACCAGTTTAAGCATGATGTCATGGCCAAGGAAATATGGTCCAGCCATCAAAAGGTAATTTCAAAGTAAATTATTCTCCTGCATTTCTAAATTATCATGAAGGAAAAAAGAGTCCATTGCATTATTTCCTAGAATCTCCTTCCATTTTCCATTTATTTCCCTCATGCCCCAAGCCCCTTTGCTCCTTTCTCTTCTAAACTCCATCATCATTTCCTCCCCAGGGGCTAGCCTGATGCCTCTTGTTCCTTCACTGTTGCCTCTTCGGTTTTGTTGCTTTCTCTTGATTCTTCATTTTCTACATCACAGATTCTCAAACATCCAACCTAACAATGATAGAGTCCTAAGTAAAAGTCCTGGATGATAAGAAACAAATTAGGCAAAATCCACAAACCTTTTGAGTCAGGAGAAGGAAAGGGTGTGTGGGGAATAATTGCAGTTGCTTTGCTTCCTCACATATAATAGGGAATTATGCTGGACTGCAGACGATGTTAAGCTTGATTCATGTTTCTGCCTTGCTCATTTGCCAGGAGGCTGGAAACAGGCATCTGTGGAGCATCAATTTGGTGGCCGTTGGCATATTTTCTCCATGCAAGGCACTGTGATAATCACTGAGGATGTCCAGAGACTTTGTATACTGGCATCACTCCTGTCAAGTCTGAGGCTTGAGGGCACAGTGAGTTCCCTGAGCCTCCTGGGTATGCCAGCCCTTTGAGCTAGCTCAGAGCAGCATGACATCAGAAGCAACTATTGAGGCTAGGTGCAGCACTGTACCTAAGATTCAGAATGTAACATGAAGGGATGTTCTTTGGGTTTGTGCCACAGGGTCTTAAGTGAAGTCAGAGACTTCATGAATTGCAAATTTATGAATGACACAAGTTTTGAAGGAATCGTAAAATGATTAGATTCTAGAATCAGTTTTTAAAATGATTTCTACTGGCTGGAAAACAGGTTCAACATAAGAAGAATAAATTCAAGAGGGATGAGTATAATTTCTTGAGTATAAGCCCAGAGAAAATTCTAACTAACAAATCCAAGAATGAGGGTAGAAGACATAATTTGGAAGCATCCAAGGGAACAATGACATGGAGTTTTGATTTGCTGTTGGTCCACTAATATTCCTTCATCAGGGTTATGGAGAACAAATGTAAATGTTATCTGAGATGTTGTTGATGCTCACAGAATGAACCAGCTACTTCCAGAGTATTTTGTTTAATTCTCTTTGTTGTGCTTGAAGAGAAACATGTACAAAGCTGAGCTTCTTTGGTGGAGAGCATTCTAAGTAAGTGGTAGAGACAAAACCGTCTGTGTGTAGAGAGGATGGCTTGGCCCAAGAATAAAAGACCATCAGATGTTTGGTCCAGGGTCATGCAGTCTGGCTTGATGCAAATTCAGAGTGAAGAATTAGTACCAATAAGAGATGATCTAGTAAAAGTAGACTTTAGCTTAGAGAGCAATGGTTTAAAGGCAACCTGTGTATCGACAAAGATTTTTCTGCCAGCTTAGTGTATCAGAAGCCTGTTTCTCTTGCCATGAGAAACGTCATGTTCTCCCCAGAAGGTGTAGACTCCCTCCTGTTTGGTTTCAGACAATTCACTTACAAGGCCTTGGTGTACATAAGATACTTTACCAAAGACCTAAAAAGATGAAGAAGTTTAAAGCACACAATTAAAAAATAATACTTGAAGTTCAGTGCTCTATTTCCCTCTTCCAAGTACTCCTCAGTCACCTCCAGGGTCAGGATCTACACAGTTCCTCAATCTCCCTCTCTCCCCTGCTTCCCTTTTCTCTGTCCCCTCTCTCTTCCATGTAGAGATACCTGGTGGTGTCTCTTCTTGTCTTATTTCTTGTCAATCCTTGTGCCCAGGATCTCACCTGCTTCCTCAGGTGAGGAGCTTCTCAAGGTTTGCCTAAAGAGAATATTACCTCTCTATAAGGATTGCTGGTGCAAGCCATCATACTAATTCATTGTTTCACTCATTCCATTTACAAGTTGAATTCTGTGAAAGTGAATTGAGCTGCTTCAAAAAGTGCCAGCTTCCTCAAAGGGAGACTGATGAGAAGAGCTTGTACATCATCTGAGTGACCACCCATCTAGAATCTGGTAGTTGTGCTTCAAAGTTCCATTGAATGGTGGGACTTGGTTGGTCTCCAAAATGACCCTTAGTCCTGACAGACCATTATTCTCTAATATAGGTCTAAGTTATGAGTGACTGATCATTTCTTTGTGTGGACCGTAAGGCAACTTGGTGGGGGCCACTGCTATATTGATTAGGATTATTCGTTCATCAGGTATTCATTAAGCCTTCCCATGAGCCTTTTATGATTCTTGTAATGCTGTAGTGTAAAATATTTTCTCATGGAAAATAAGGCCTGTGTGCCCTCTTATTTAACAAAACAACACATTGCACAGGAGGGATTCACGTGGGTCTTTCAGAAAGACCCATGGTGGAAGTTTAGTGGGAAAGAAACTTACTCTCACAGAAGGAGCCAGGCTTACGTAACTTTTGGCATTGTTCATTGTGGTCATGTGTTTCCAGATTCCTATTCTTTCCTAGTGAGCCATGGGATTAAGACCACTCTGGCCAAAATTTCTAAGTTTTATATCCTGTTTGTACTGTGCTGTATGGTGACTTCGTGATCATGCATTCAAGTTGTATCATTGTCAGTAACATTCACAGAGCCCATAGGTTGGCAGAATTGACAATGTCATCTCAGGAAGCTCTCCCATGGAGGAATTACAAACGCAATAGAGTAATTCTCCCCCTTTAGAAACAAGGGATGTGTATCCAAGTGTTCTCATTGTTCAATTCCCACCTATGAATGAGAACATGCAGTGTTTGGTTTTCTGTCCTTGAGATAGTTTGCTCAGAATGATGGTTTCCAGCTATATCCATGTCCCTGCAAAGGACATAAACTCATCCTTTTTTATGGCTGCATAGTATTCTGTGGTATATATGTGCCACATTTTCTTAATCTAGTCTATCATTGATGGACATTTGGGTTGGTTCTAAGTCTTTGCTATTGTGAATAGTGCTGCAATAAACATACGTGTGCATGCATCTTTATAGCAGCGTGATTTTATAATCCTTTGGGTATATTCTCAGTAATGGGATGGCTGGATCAAATGGTATTGCTAGTTCTAGATCCTTGAGGAATCGCCACATTGTCTTCCACAATGGTTGAACTAGTTTACAGTCCCACCAACAGTGTAAAAGTGTTCCTATTTCTCCACATCCTCTCCAGCACCTATTGTTTCCTCACTTTTTAATGATTGCCATTCTAACTGGTATGAGGTGTTATCTCATTGTGGTTTTGATTTGCATTTATCTGAATTCACTTGGACACAGGGTGGGGAATGTCACACACCAGGGCCTGTCGTGGGGTGGGGGGAGGGGGAGAGATACCATTAGGAGATATACCTAATGTAAATGATGAGTTAATGGGTGCAGCACACCAACATGGCACATGTATACATATGTAACAAACCTGCAGGTGTGCACATGTACCCTAGAACTTAAAGCATGACAAAAATAAATAAGTAAAAAAAAGAAACATGGTATATGTAGCCTGTTAATGACGCAATTCCTTGAAGAAGTTATTGGAGTACATTGTATTAAAGGAATGTAGTGAGGTAAAATGACAAACAAAAATGATAAATAGCCCTTTTGTTTCAGGTAGGCAAAGCATAACCAAATAGTTAATCTTTAGGTTCCTAGAATGTAAAAACGGCAGTGCTCTTTGATTGAAAAAAAGAGAAGTGGTAACCTTAGAAGGAGAAGTGTATTTTTAAAGGCATATCAGTTTGGCTTTGGTGTGAAAATTCCTCTAGGTATTTCAGCAGGAAAAGATTTAATCCAAGGGCTTAGATGCTTACAGACTCATCTGTTAGGCTACAGGAATGGTTTGAGACTGTGCCTCAAGAAAGATACCCTCACTATGAACCAGTGAACTGTAGGTGAGGGGCCCTTCACGTTCATGGCCCCCTTCCTGGGTTCTGGGAGGTGCCCTGGCAGTTTTCTATTGAAAATGTATATGTATTTTTTTGCTTAAAGAGAATTATACAAGTAAGCATTAGCCGCCGAAACTATGGCCTGGACCCTGCCCCAGGACAATAAAGAGTCAGTCATCTTGCTACTATGTCTGGAGCCACAACTGAAGTTAGGAGCTTAAGATATCTCCTCCATAATAACTAGGACACAGAAATGAAGTCTCCAGAACTAAAGAGTGCCCTCTGCTGCTATTAAGGCTGGCTCTTGGCCCCCAAGAAGGAGAAGAATGAACCCTAAAATGCTGCTTACAGATAACTTTGTGATCCCATGACCTTATTTTCTAGGAGAAAAGACAAACAGAGCAGAAAAACAGCTATACTTTCTTTTCCTTTTATCATTTTGAAATGACTGCTTCTCAGGTAAGAAGCAATACTAGAGATATGAATATATAGTTATTCCAGCTTTCTTTTGGTTGGTTTGCAAGGTCTATTATTTTCCCTTTGTATTGGTTTCTTAAGGCTGCTGTGACAAATTGACACAAACTTGGTGACTTAACACAGCACACTTATTCTCTGACAGTTCTGAAGTCTGGAAGTCTGAAATCACAGGGTTGAAAAATCAAGGTGTTGGCCTGGCTGTGTTCCCTTCAGAGGCTCTAGGGGAGAATTGGGTCCTTGCCTCTTCTGGCTCCTACTGGCTTCTGGCATTTGACTTGTGGCTGCATCACTCCAATCTCTGTCACCATAGTCACACTGCCTCCTCTTCATCTGTCTATACACAGCAAATGTCCTTCAGCCACCCTCTTATAAAGACACATGTGATGGCGTTTGTGGCGTATCACAGAATGATATGGTTTGGCTGTGTCCTCACGCAAATCTCATCTTGACTTGTAGCTCCCATAATTCCCACATGTTGTGGGAGGGACCTGGTGAGAGATAATTGAATCATGGGGACCGTTACCCCATACTGTTCCTGTAGTAGTGAATACATCACAAGAGATCTGATGGTTTTGTAAGGGGAAATCCCTTTTGCTTGGTTCTCATTCTGTTTGCCTGCTGCCATGTAAGACATGCCTTTCACCTTTCATCATGATTGTGAGGCCTTCCCAGCCACGTGGAACTGTGAGTCCATTAAACCTCTTTTTCTTTATAAATGTTATATAAAAAGTTTTGGTGCCGCAAAAGAAATAGCACTCGAATATAAAATTTTCTTTTTAATTCTCAGCAAGACAAGTTACCTCTATAGAAGGGTGTGCTCTTACAGATGGAGCAATGGTGAGCGCACACTTGAACAAGGGAGGAGAAGGGATTCTTATCCCTGATGCACATGGCCCTGCTGCATGTGGTTCCCCTATTGGCTAGGATTAGACTGCACAGGCTAAACTAATTCCAATTGGCTAATTATGATGGGGTGAGTGCTTTGGCGGGAATCGGGGCAGAGCAGGTAGCTGGTAATCGGAATGAGTGAGGGTGGGGTAGCTGATCAGAATGAGTCAGGGTGGAATAGGTAATGGAAAAAGGTTGCCTTACAAGAAAGTTAAGTTTAAAAGTAGAAGACAAAGAATTGAACATACTGACATTAATTATTTGAAGAGAAATTTAGAACTCATATCTAACATAAATTACCCAGTCTTGGGTATGTCTTTATCAGCAGCGTGAAAATGGACGGATACATAAAGACACATGTGACAGCATTTATAGCCCACCCAGATAATCTAAGATAATTTCCCCATTTTAAGAGCTTTAATTTACTCACATCTGCACAGACACCTTTTGCAAATAAGATAACATTTACAGATTCCAGGATTAAGACCCAATATCTTTGGAGCCATTGTTCAACCTATCATACCATTCTTTTACTTGCAGCTGTTCTGTGCCCTGTATTTAAGGACCATCTCTTGCAAGCAACTTAGTTGTTTTTCTTTAAAAAAAGAAAAAAAAAAAACATCTGGCCATCTCTTCTTTCAATTGGCATACTTAACTCATTTACATTTATCAAAATTACTGATTTACTTAGGTTTAAGTCAATCATCTTACTAATTGTCTTCTTTTTGTCCTACCATTTTATGGTATTTTCCCCTTCTCTTTTCTTGCCTTCTTTTGGATGAATAAAATATTTTTTATTATGTACCACACTTCCCCAAGTTCTATATGTGTGCTTTTAAATTATGAAGACTAATTCACATGCAGAATCTTAGCTGCAAAGGCATCTGGGAAATGTATCATTTAACTTTTCCAGCCTGCCAGTCAGAGGAAGCATGAAATGTAGTTGAGAGGCATTTCACAGCAGCCAACACACATAGTGAGTGAACAGTGCTGTGACTTTTCCCACTTACCCCTGCCATCATTACATAGCATGAGTCACACTGTGTGTTTCCAAGCTTTCCAGTACAGAATACACAGCTTCAGGGACTTAGATGGATACATATAAGCCCAGGCATTGAACTTGGTGATAGGTAGACAGAAGCATCAGGAAATCTTTTTATTTTCATAATTCTTCAGTGGTTTGCAGAGTGAAATGAACTGGGAAAATGATTGCATGGCTTCTGTTTTGACTTTGAAGGACTATCAAAAAGTCTAATAAGGTGATTAAAAATGAGAACAGAGATCAGTAAAATAAATGTAAAACACTTTCAATCAGATGATCTACACAAAGACTGAGGTCTAGGCATCTGCTTGGATGAAGATGAAAATACAATTTCTTTATCATATCTTTAGTTCTGCCTTCACTTTGGATGAAAACATATCACCTCAATTTAGGATTATACCTAATTTTAATTTCGGTTATAAAGCAGATGAGAGTGGATTGCAGCAGGAAGTGGCAGAATTAGATCCATGTTCAGTTCTTTTCCAAGACAGTTTGGCACAGAAATCACAGCCTGAAATGGAACATCTCATTGTGGTTCCTCATGTGCTAGCAATAGAAGCTGAATAGAAAATTTGCCTTAAAATACAATCCAGAATGGGAGTGAATGTGGGGACAGTTGCTGCTACCCAGAGAGCAGGCAGGCTTCTGAAACAACCTAATGATCTGTGCAACATGGATTGGAGTGGTCCTTGCCAACCCTGATGTTTTCCTGTGCTGAGTTTTAGTTAAACAACTCTGGGGATGGTATACACTTAAGCAGCCTTCCAAAGACAGCTCTGTGGAAAATACCCTGCCCAGACCATCCGCTCTGTGGAATTCTCATTGAGATTTCCTTCAGAGTCTGCACATGAGCCTCTCTTTGCCCTCTGTTTAAACATTTAAATTCTGAGCAAGTATTACAGAATTTAATATGTTGTTTAGAGATCTCCAAGATTTTTCTTATTGGCATTAGTGACTATGTACTAAGTCCTTGTTACCTGCCAGTTTAAAGAAGTTGCTAGGAGTATGACATCTCCTGGGATATTTAGTTTGAGAGTTTTCTCAGCCAAATGCATTTTCAGTAACTTACTTCTTTTATCTACTCTACAGTTGGAAGCAGCCAACATTCAGAAGGGGCTAGGTGATGTGCTTGGGGCCAAAAATTATAAAGCCTCAGGAAGAGGGAGGTCTGTAGCTTTTTTAAAATGTTTTTTTGCTTGGATCATGAGTGTGAAGTCTGGAAATGCAACAGTCATTTCATGAATGTGAGGATGAAAGTCACATGCATCAAAGGGAGAGCAAAGCAGGAAAATAAAAATAATCCAGGTTCTTGACATCTTCCTTAACCAGCTACAACAGACCTCAACTGTTTGTCTGCAGACTTTACCTTGTTTCTGAAAAATAAATCCTTGTATGTTCACTGAGTTTTCTGTTGCTTGCAGCCAAATGCAATCCTATTTGGTACACTTTGTTGAATATTTTAAACTTCTTTTCAGATTTTTACTCTTCCATGCAGATGCTTCCTCAATAACAGCTCCTCACCCAGTTCTCCCCTACACATCCCACCTCACATCACTATACTGACCCACTGACGTGCCCATCCCCAACCCCATAACCCCCAATGTTTAAAATTTTTAACATTTTCATGCGTGTCTGGCATATATTATTTCAACTACATGATTCCTTTAAAAACATGGGAGGAAAAATAGAATTCATTTAAAATGAAGATATTTCTGTGTAACTCCAAATATGCCTGAAAAAAAAAATAGCTCATTAGAGGTTGGACTTTTCTCTCTCTAATATTTTCATATAAGGGTTTGAAGCATATAAATGTAGAAAAACTATACAGTGAATACTCATACATGACACATAATTTCCACAGTTTGCATGTCACTGTATTTGTGTTACTGCATGACTCTCACTTAAACTATCATCACAGGAGAGTTGATCATCTAAGTGCCACTCGCAATAGATGGGTAGAACTTCATGTTTGTAAGTATCAAGGAATCTTTAAAAAGTATTTGGAGTTCTACGTTCCAGAGATATATACTTGGACTTGTTTAGATGTAAGACCACTGAGCTTGGGGTAAAACATTACTTTCCTACCCCTTCAAGGGCACAATTTTCAAAGTGTGATCCTTCCTGAACAGGATCAGCAATAGGTACTTGCTAAAATGCAAATGTTGGGTTCCATTCCACTGCTACGAAATTAGAAGCACTGTGCATGGGCCCAGCAACTTGTCTTTGAACAAGCCTTCTATCTTAGTCCATTTGAGCTGCAATAATGAAAAACAGTAGACTAGTTAGCTTATAAACAGCAGAAATGTATTTCTTACAGTTCTGGAGACTGGGCAGTCTAAGATCACGGCATTAGCAGATTTGGTGTCTGGTGAGGGCTCACTTCCTGGCTTAAGAAGGTACCTTCTCTCTGTGTCCTTATGTAGTTAAAAGGCCAAGACAGCTCTCTGGGGCCTCTTTTATAAGGTCATAATCCCAGTCATGAAGGCACTCATCTCATGACCTAATCACTTTCCAAAAGGCCCCATGTCCTAATACCATCACCCTGGGAATTAGGATTTCAACGTATTAATTTGGGGAAAACACAAATATTCATATCATAGCATCTTCCAAGGGGATTCTGATGTTCCTTAAAGGCTGAATATTAGAAATCAACTGTGCCATGGTAGGTGGTTGGAGGTAAATGGACGGCTTGTATTACCCATTCCTTCTATAATTAATAGTCTTTGAAATATGCTACACAGTTTTTTCCTTATAAACATCATCATGTCAGAGAGCTTGTTAACATAATAAGAAAAAGAAAGTACAATCCTATTGGTTCCACTGGATTCTCTGCCTGTATGGCTTTTGTAGATCAGGTACACCCCTATTGCAAAATCTTCCTGGATATTGATTATCTTCATTAGTGTAATTGATCTGGTTGTCTGTGTAAAATGTAAAGCAACGGGCTGGTAAGTATATCAGCCACTCCTTCTGAATTGCAAATGAGCTGGGGACAGGCGTGGCCTTATTTTCCACATATGACAATTTAGGGGGAATTCCTGCTTGTATATCATTAGTCATTTTTACTTTTGAGCCTCTGTGCAAAGAGAGTGAGAAAATGAAGTGTATGTAATTCTAGGATATGGTAACATTTAGATTCCAGTTATTCGAATGTCAGAAATCTTGGTCTGAAAGCTTTTTGTTCCAAATAAATGTACATACACCCTAGTGAGTCATGCATGTCATTGTCAATGTGAACGAGAATTTTCAGAAGGACAACACATAGATGAGCATGGGGAAATGAGAAGTATTAAGAAATCTTTAAGAAAAATTTATGCTCATATCTGCAAGTTCTCTCCAGAGATATAGATATAAACTTGTTCACATATGAAAGCCCTGGGCTTAATTTTGACCTATCCTAAATTTCTTCCATTCATGAGAAAAAGAAAAAGGTCTATTATTAGGTTAGTGCAAAAGTAATTGCTTCTCTTGCCATTTTTCTCTTTCATGGAGAAAAGCTATAGCTTTCATTATTCATGGCTTCTTTAAAAGTAATGGCATTAATTTCATCAAAAGTAATGGCAAAAGAAGCAGTTACTTTTGCACCAGGCTAGTATTTCAGAATGGGATAATTGAAGGGGTCCAGGTTAGGGGAACTGACCATTGCAGTGTGCCTAGGATTAGGGGATTACTAAAAAGCTGAACTTCCACTACCCACACCAGGATAATCCCGGGTGAAACTAGAACGTAGGTCACCTTTGTGAGGGTCAGAGGAGGAGCCTGATCTACATAACAATGAATGTTTCCTGGATCTTTCATTTCTCTATGGTAGGTTATTGTTGCAGACCTGAGGTCCTGCCAGTAGCCTGGATGTCTGACTTTAATTGTTTTTTTTAACATTTATTTTAAATTCAGGGATACAATAGCAGGTTTATCACATATGTAAACTTATGTCATGGGGGCCTGCTGTACAGATTATTTCATCATCCAGGTATGAAGCCTAGTACCTGTTATTTTTTCTGATTCTCTTCCTCCTCTCACCCTCCAAGAGGCCCCAGTGTGTGTTGTTCCCTCTATGTGTCCATTTATTTTCATCATTTAGCTCCCACTTTTAAGTGAGAGCAAGTAACACTTGGTTTTCTGTTCCTGTGTTAGTTCACTAAGAATGATGACCTCCAACTCTATCCATGTCCCTGAAAAGGGCATGATCTCTTTTATGGCTATGTAGTATTCCTTGGTGTATATGTACCACATTTTCTTTATCCAGTCTGTTATTTATGGGCATTTGGGTTGATTCCATGTCTGAGCTATTGTGAATAGTGCTGCAATGAACACACATATCTCTTTAAAACAGAATAATTTATATTCCTTTGGGTATACACCCAGTAGTGGGATTGCCGGGTTGAATGGTATTGCTGTTTTTAGGTGTCTGAGGAATCACTGCACTGTCTTCCACAATGGCTGAACTATTTACAATCTCACCAACAGTGTATAAGTGTCCTTTTACACCACAATCTCGTAATTTTAATCTTTTAGGGATCACCAGATAGAAGCACAGGATTCATGTTTCTGTATAGGACAAACCACAATGTCAGGCTGATGAAACAAAGGACTGAGGCTTATAAAGGGTCATAATTTTCTCTCTTTCATGGAGAAAAGCTATAGCTTTCACTATTCATGGCTTCTTAATCATGAGAATGAAAATGATACTAAAGATAAAAGAGATCCAGGTGATCTGCCTGTTGTTGACCTGGTGGCTCTGACCCTCTTTCATAAATACACACAGACTCCGAGCACCCCTCCTCCACCCTCCTAGAGCTTCTGGGGTGCCTTAGAAAAGAAAGTTTATTTTGATTTGCGAGTCCTGCATTCAAGCTTTGGCTCTTCTACTTACAAGCTGTAAATACAGGGTGATTGGCATAATTAACTCCATAGTTCCTCAGTTTTCTCTTCTGGTCAAGTGGGAATAGAACCACATTTTTAACAGAATTGATGGGACAGAGACAGTGGCTATGATGGAGATTTGTTAACTCCTAAGTCGTTTGTAGGAGAATGGCTCAGTAAATGATCTGAGAAGCACAATAATCATTATTTATAGATGTAGAGGAGGAAAATTAGAATCTTAGTTGTAATTATTATGTACGTATTTTGTGTGTTGCCTGAAAGGCATTTGAGGTAGACATTTCTTATGTGAAGCACTGTCATGCTTGGTCCACATGCACTCTTCTTTATGTTTTAATAATATAATTAGAACTTGCTAACCTATCCCCAGCCCAATAACTATAATAGTACCAGTAATTCATATCCATCTGTGTACTTCTTTCTTATACCATCTTCTTTTTTTTTTTTTTTTCCAAGAGGTAACTATGGTCCTGAATTTTATAGTCTTTTAGGACTTACAGATAGTCTTTTAGGAAATCCAATTTATAGTACTGGATTTCACCCAATACTATGTTACTATGATTTATGCAATGATTGCATTGTTCCACTCCTGCATAGTATTCTATTGCATGACTGCACTGTGGCTTATCTACTTTCCTGTCAATGAATTTTAGGCTGTTTGCAGGTTTTTGTCATTACAAACAGTACTATTACAAATACACTTAGACATGTCTCCTGGGGCACTTAGAAAAAGCATCTCTTGGGTCAATGCTGAGCAGGAGAGCTGAGTTGCTGGGGCTTAGAGAACATAAATGTTCAACTTTATGAGATGGAAATTGCTTGCCAGTGGTGGTACTAATGAATACTCAGATAAACACTATATGAGATTCCTTTTATTTATTTATTTATTTATTTATTTATTTATTTATTTATTTATTTGAGATAGAGCTTGCTCTGTTACCCAGGCTGGAGTGCAGTGGCACAATCTTGGCTCACTGCAACCTTTGCCTCCCGGGTTCCAGAGATTTTTCCATCTCAGCCTCTCAAGTAGCTGGGAATACAAGCAAGTGCCACCAAATCCAGCAAATTTTTTTGTGTGTTTTTAATAGATACAGAGTTTCCCCATGTTGGCCCAGCTAGTCTCGAACTCCTGGCCTCAGGTGATCTCCTTGGCCTCCCAAAGTGCTGGGATTACAGGTGTGAGCCACTGTGCCTGGCTCCATTTTTTTTTTTTTTTTTTAACATTGCCAGTTAAACCAGTATCAAATATTCTTTTACTGTCATCTTGATTTACATTTCCCTGCTTTCTAATGAAGTTGAGCATCTCTTTATATGTTCATTAGTCATATAATTTCCTTTTCTGTGAAGTGCCTGTCCTTTTTTCTATTGAGTTATTTGTCTTTATCTTCCTGATTTGTAGGGGATATGTAGATATATATTTCCAATATGTTATTTGCGTGTGTGTGTGTGTGTGTGTACATTCCATATACACATATAGTGTCTTTTTAGCCTGGGGGTGCTATAAAAAGGTGCGTAAACAGGGTGACTTATAAACAACAGAAATTTATTTCTCACAGTTCTAGAGACAGGAAGTCTGCAATTAGGGTGTTGGCATGGAGGGGTTCTGGTGAGGACCTCTTCCCAGATGCAGATTGCCTACTTATCGTACCCTCACATGGCAGAGAGCAGAATAGAGCAAGTAAGCTCTCTGATATCTAAAGGACCCTCATGACTGCATCTAATCCTAATCATGTCCTGGAGGACCTGCCTCCTAATAACATCATGTTGGAGGGTAGAGGTTCAACACATGAATTTTAGGTGGGCACACATACATATATGCAACACACACTCCTAAAGCATATGTTCCATGAGCATATGTATGTTTAGTCCTACCATATATCCCTAATGTAATCCTTTATTGGTAGAGGTATTGCAAATATCTTCTGTATTAGTTCATTTTCATATGGCTATAAAGAAATACCTGAGGCTGGGTAATTTGTGGAGGAAAGAGATTTAATTGATTCACAGTTCTGCATGACTTGAGGATTTCAGGAAACTTACAATCATGGCAGAAGGCAAAGGGGAAGCAAGCTTGGACCTTCTCACGTGGTGGAAGAAGGAAAAAGAGTCACCGGAGAAGAACCCTTTATAAAACCATTCGATCTCATGAGAACTCACTCACTATCACAAGAACAGCATGGGGGAACTGGCCCCATGATCCAATCACCTCCCACCGGGTTTCTCCCTTGACACGTGGAGAGTGTGAGGATTACAATTCGAGATGGGACTCCAGTAGGGACACAGCCAAACCATAGCATCTTCTCGTGGGTTGTATCTTTATTTCCACTTTCTCCAAAATAGTTTTTGATGAACACTAGCCTTGTTTTTAATGTAATCAAAATTTTCAATTGTTCCTTTTATGGTTAACTCTCTTTTTGTCTTTTCAAAGGAAAATATATATAAAAATCTTATTCTGGTTAGGGGTTTATTACTTTATATATTCAATGTCAGAAAGATACTTCCCCAAATTTTTTATGAAAGGCTTTTTGTTTCTCTTTTGACATTTTTATTCTCAGTCCATCTGGAATTGATGGGTTTTGTGTATCATAAGAGCAAAAATTCCAATTTTTTTTTCACATGATTAAGTGCTTTCTGAAATTTCTATCATATAACAAAGATTCGTGTGTATAACTTCCTCCGTGGGTCTCATTCTGACCCACTGGGGGTATTAGCTTCTCTAGGAATATGTGCTGGGAACAGGTAAGAGCTAGAACTCTAACCTGGAGTGGTTGGGAGTGGCTCTGGTTCCTAATTTGCAGCTTTCATGCAATTCTTAGTCCCCAGTAACCATGTTTATCTCAATAATATGCCCTGGGGACATATAAACATATATTAATACCTAGGTCTTCCCCCCAGATTTCTGCTTTAGTTTGTCTGGCATGAAGCCTGTACATCAGCATTTTTCAAAAGCCCTCAGGCAATTTGATTGTAGCTGCAGGGTTCAGAGCAGCTGCTCTCGAGTTTGTGTCCAGAGATGACTTTGAGTTGGGAGCTAGCATCCTTTGTGTGCTATTTGCCAGTTTAGCAGAAATCCAGTGAATGGCTTTAAAACTAACTTTTCCCTCTGAGCATAAATATAGCACATGCATGTTGCAAAGGAAATGGAAAGTAAAGGGATAAAATTGAGTAAATAATAATTCATAATTGCATAAACCATTTTGTTTATTTCTTTCAAGCTTTTTCTTGGCATGTGTATGTGCATTTATGTAGTTGAGATCATCTTGAAAATAACTGAGTTCTTCTCTATAACATTCATTCTTCTGAATCACTTTCAGTGCTGTTTAATAGTCAATCTTAGCATAATTATTATGTTCTGTCCACACATAAGCTTCTCTTGTTAAAAAAAAAAAAAAAAGTCTGATTTCATTCTGGTTAGGGTTTTATTACTTTATATATGTTGACTGTGATTGCTACTCTTGAGCAAATAAGAAATCATGTTCTAGGCATTTTAATTTAGTGATTAATAGTATAGAGTTCTGGGCCAATGACATATGAGTTCAAATTCCAGCTTTGCCATTTATCAACTGTGTGACATGAAAATTATTATGCCACTCTGTCCTTTCATTAAAATTAGGATAATATTAGTCCCCAAATAGAACTGTTTTCTTTCAGGTTTAAATGGGGTGATGGATATGAATTGTTCGGCACAGTGCTGAGTACATTTCTCTCTATACTGTCTCTATGAACCAAACGTCTGGGTAGTTCCAAAGGCAGCTCTGCCTCATTGGCTCAAAGACCAGTCTGATTTGCCTGACCCAGTTTTACTTAGTTAAAAATGCTCACTGGGAGGATGGCCATTACTAAGATGCACTCGGTCATTGTTCAGCTCAGTAGCCAGATGCAGATTTTGCAGGATAGCCCTGTTTGTTAGAAGAAGAAGGTTAAAAAAATATGCCAATTACTCCAACAATGGATGCTGCTAGCTGGCTGGCTGACTCAAAGTTAGAATAATTGCTCCCTAGGAAAACACTAGTTCCCTTTCTCATAGTGAATAGTTTTCTGCAGTTGAGAGAAAGCAATTTCTCAACTGTGGAGCCAGGTGTGTGGACAGCTGGGAATCTGCCTGCTTGGATCTTCATGTCTTTCTGGAGCCCTCAGGATGGTGGGCTAAAGCATAAAGTAATATCAAACAAAATAAAGCATTGGAACATCCAAGTTTTTTAAATAGAAGTGAGGGCACAGTAGAGAAACAGAAGAAATACAGTAAGGAAAGTACAACCCTGCGTTGGAGTGTTCTTCAGTGGATCTGATTGTACATCTAGCAGCAGTCACCACTGGATAAAAGTGGAGAATCTGAGAAATGCTGGCCATATCCTTTAGAATGCCAGCTCCCTATGGCAGGGGATTTGGTTTCTTATGTAACCTCTGTGTCTTCAGGAATGAAGAATGGTGCCTGATATATTGTAAGTGCTCAACACATTTGTTGATTAAATGTCCTGCCACTTTCTATTACTATAACCAAGGGCCAGTTAAGAGAAAATAATTGCTTTTCTGAATCTTATTTGAACCAGCAAGGAGGACCTAGAGAGGAGGAATCTTGGAAGAAAAGACCAATGTTATCAGCACTCCTTAGCCACGGGATAGTGGCCTGGACATAGCCAAATGGGCAGGTGATGCTTTGGAGAGACAGATTTTAAAAAGGCAAAAGTAACTGTGGTAATGAACTTGAGAGCAGAAACAGGAAGACAGCAGATCCAAGGGAAAGAGAAGGCACTTAGGAGTAGAATTCTCAATCTCTGGTCGTGACCCCAGGGATGAAGAACAGAGAAATGATTTAAAGAGATAAATGTAAATACATAGCAAACTTTCCATGGAGCCAGGTTTGAACCACATGCTACAAAAGCTGGTGGAGAGGGGGCAGGAGTAAATGCAGATTCCTGTAAAACAGTGACAAGAGACTACTGGGGTAGTGTCAGGAAGCCTAAAGTCCAGGAGTGGAGGTTTGCAAGATATTTGAGTCAATGATAATATTAGGTTTGGGTTTTGGTTTTCTTTTTCTTTTCTTTTTTTTTCTTGATTTTTTTTTTAACCTTGTGTGCAAGGTATATGTTGGAAGAGCAGTTTGGTTGCTTGGATTTTTCCAAAGTATGATCTCTGGACCACAAGCAGCATCGCCATCATCTGGGAGATTGTTAGGAATGCAAATTATCAGCCCCATCCTAGAGAAATTGAGTCAAACTCTGGGAATGGGACCAACACTGTTATTATAAACCCCCTAGGAAATCTTAATGCTCATTGAAGTTTGAGACCCACTAGTGTGGAATATTAATCCTCATCCCTCTACACATTAAAATCACCTGGGAAGCTTGCAGAGAAAAAAATGTCCAGGCCTTATCCCAGACCAATTAAATTGATTCTTTGGAGTAGGGTCTAGCCACAGGCATATTTTAAAACTTCAGGGTGAATCTAATGTACAATCCAGGTCGAAAGTCAAACTCTAGTTCAGGGAGAAGCAGTGTGATCATCCCAGAGAGTTTATTAAAAATGCAAAATCCTGGGCCCTTCTTGCTGCATCAGAATCTACATTTTTACCAAGATCTCCAGGTGATTCACAGACACATTAAAATTTCAAAAGCATTTGTATATGATAAAAGTTATAGGGAAGAAATTAGAATTTGTATTTTCCCTCCACCTTCTCTCTATTGGTGGATTTACTGACTTCTTTTAAAGAGGAAAGGTACTAGACAGGAAAAGGAAAGACAAACTCAGTGGTGTATAAGTCACAAAGGAGTGAAGGTTCCAGGTAAGTAGGCAAGTACCAGGTAGAGCACATGAATGAGAGAACTGGGTGCTCTGTACAACTGACTTAGTTAGTGGAGTTGCCTACAAGTCTTTGGCCATTACGCACGTTACCAGATAGCTAAGCAATATGCAAACAAAATAAATGCACCAGGTAAAATTCAGAGCCAGCAACCAATTTGTGATTTCAGGCATTGGTAAGTTTGTAAGTATGAAGATAAGTTTGCCATGTATGCTGTGAGATATACCCTGTCCTCTCCCCTTGAGAAGTCTTGTAGAATGGGAAATTTGCTCAGTCTGGAGGTGGGTACAAGACTTCAAAGGGGGAAAAGCCTTGGGAATAATGTATGAACTTGATTTGATTCTCTGGCAGGATTCCAGTGAAGAGTATCAGGCAGATTATCCTGTCAACACTTGGAGAGAATAAAAGGGAACCCTGAGCATTTCAAGGTTAATTGATAATATTATTGGCCTGATTTCTTTCCTTTTGTGATGGAAAGTCAGAGAAATGTTGTATATACAGGTGTCTTCAGTTTCACAACATATGATAGATGCCCCTTGTCTTGGCATATTTTACTATTACTATGTACAAAAGAAAATAATAGACTGGTTGTTCCTGTAGTATTTTGGGTATTGTAAATGGAAAAATAACTAAACCTATACCTATCTAATGATGATGAATACACCAAAGTCACTGGTCTCTGATAGAAATTTCCAGGGTCCTATTCTATGCACCATCATCTTCCAGAATGTTATCAGTACCTTAGCTGATGATTGGCAAGGTGGGATTATCACTGGAACCGAAGTTGGAAGAGTGGAAAACGTATATGCATATTAGGATCTAAACAGACACTGAAGACAGGACATGATAAAGCAAATTTCATGAAAGGATAAATTATAGAGGAAAAATGTCAAATGGGGAATGATATGGCAATAACAATTGGCAGAGGGATTATGGGATTTTAGTCCACTGGAGCCTGGTTAGTTCATTTGTGCAGCTCCCAAATGCACTGATGGATACCTTAGGCTGCCTTAACTGTGTTCACAGCAATAGAGTGATTCTTCCCTCTACATGGAGCTTAGTTCCTGCCTCCAACATGCTTTACATTATTATGTTTAGTCTTGATTAGCACACATTGAAAGCAAAGCTAGCATTCTGGAACAAGTCCATAGAGTCAGTTGGTTAATGAAAGTACTTGAATTCATTTCCTACTGCCACTGTAGAGGTGAATATACAGAGAATCCCAAGGGTGCATGGATTAACCAATACTGCAGAGCTGGTAAGTAGTGGAGCTTAGTGCTCTAACGCAGGCATTCTGATCCTGAATCCATGTGCCTTCCTACTGTAACACCTCCCTGTCCTCTCCCTTCTTCCTTCAGATGAAAGTGTTTGTGATTCAGAATATCTGTCTATCAAGTTCCCACTTCACTTCTCAAGAAGACTTATTCATTTTCCAATTAAAAGAAACCCCATCCAACAGCAGTAGCTTCTCCCTTACTACTGAGGCTGAGTGTAAAACGTGCATATCTTTTCTTTCCTCTTGGTTACCTGAGTCTTTTTGGCCCTTAATGTCCCAACTGTAGTCCTTCCTGATGTGGGGCTGGCTACAACTATTTGGCAGCACAGGCTCCTTCAGCCCTCCCTCGATATTCTTGAGCTCTTTCACTTCATCTGTTCATTCTTGCTTGCACAGATTTATTTGCAAATATTTATGGAGTGCCGACTACTTGTGTTACAGGTAATTAGACAGGCATGGGCCAGGGGAGAGGGGGCAGGAGAGGGCTTTCCCCCCACCTACCAGGAATGTCAGGCAGTTATCAGGTTATGGTTCAATAGTTATCCCATTGCCTCTCTAAAAATGATAATTTGGTAGCTGGCACCTGTGAAAGACTAGCTCCTGATGGTCCACAGCTGTCACAGTAAAGTGTTAATTAAATGCAGACACCAGGGAGAGGCAACTTCCCGGTATGCACATTAAAAGAAAAAATGTTGGAGTATAACCTTCTGGGGGCACTCCACCAGAAAAGGGAAGCAAGCCTCAGAAGAGCATGCATACAACTTTCTAACTTAGGGCACATGCTCACTTCCCAGGGGCAAGGAGGGCACTGTGCATGCGGGGAGCCCACCCTAAGGGAAGTATTACGGGAAAGGGTCTCAAGACACTGGGAGTAGATCATCCTGTAAAGTCTTAGGATCCAGGTTAAACACTGCACTTGACCTTCATGGTCCCTTTTTCCAAGTGTACTTTCCTTTCTTTCCTGCTGTAAAGCTTTTAAAACTAAATGTCCATTTCTGCTCTGAAACTTGCTTCGGTCTCTTTCTCTACCTTATGCCCCCCAGTGGAATTCTTTATTCTGAGGAGGCAAGAACTGAAGTTGCTGCCGACATGTATGAATTCGCTGCTGGTAATTCAGATACCTTCCACCCCTAACACGTGTTAAGCATTGTTTTAAGTGCTTGGATATTACGGTGAGCAAAACGGAATATCTGATCTCCTGGTGAATACTGCAGAAGGAGACTGATGAAAACAAGAAAGCAAATCTGAAAAGTCAGATAATCGTTAAGTGTTGTAAAGAAAAATGAAGCAGGTTAATGGATTCACTGGGATCCTGGGTGGAGGACTGTACTTTTAGATATGGTCAGGAAAGACCTTAGATGTGATGTTTAAGCAGAAACTGGAAATAAATGAGGATATTGAATCATGCAGATATTTTGGGGGAGAGTGTGTTAGGCAAGAGAATGATGAAATGTCAAGACTTTGAGGTGGGGTATACCTGGTAGAGTTGTAGAGCAAGGAGACCTGCGTACTTGAGGGAAGTGGGTATTTGTTGTGCTGCCTGGTATTGATAATGTTACCCAATCTATCTGTTCTACGGCTACAGCCACACCTTAACTACTGGGTTGGAGATTAGCGTTGTGGAAGATGATTAGAACTGCATTTTGAGGACAAAATACATTGATATATAAGGTATACATTGTAATATATGTAGTATGCATAAAGTATGTAAAGTATATTATATATATATGAATAACAATTCCTTATAAATAGTGCTGCAGAAGTTTTAATCATTGTTGCTATCAAGATCATTATCTCAATTTGCCCCGGGAATCCAGAGGAAAAGCAAAGGTCTTTGAAAGTAACACTTTCCAATTCTAAATGGAATTGCTTTTGCTACTGCCTGAATGCATGGTTGTACATTTGAGTACTTGGGAAATAACGTAATTTCTTTTTGAAAGAAATGATTTCTACCACATGCCACAACATAGCCTGGCTTGCCCATGTACTCTTTTAGATTCTGTTTCCATGTCTGGAATGGAAAGCATAGCACACTTGATTTTATTTTTAAAACAAAATATAGCAACCATAATGATGTTGATGCTGGCAATCATAGCTATGGTGGTCATAATAGCTAACATGTATGGAGAGTTAACCATTTGCCAGGCACTGGTGCTATGTCCCATTAATGGATTTTCTCTTAGCCCTCATAATACTATGAGACAGGTAGCATGATTAACCTGTCATCTGCCTGAGGAAATGGAGGATTCAGAATGTTTACATAACACTTCTCCAAGGAGAGTTAGCAGGAGAAGGAGCCTGGTTTTACACCAGTTTGGCCTATGACTTGGAAATGTGGATCACCCAAAACTCATTTCTGCTTTGATTTCTATTTTCCTATGGTCTATTGGTTGAAGGGTATTTAAGGAGTATGGAAAATGGGGAAATACATTTGATTTTCTTTAGTAGGATGTTGAAAAGAAAGAATTTCTAGTGTCTCTAAGCACATTGCTTGAGCTGTGGGAGCTAAGGGACAGTAGGGAAGAGTTTGGTCAATGCCAAAGATGAGATGCAGGTATGAGTTTTATTAGTCACAGCAGAAAATAAGTCAAAGCTAGATCCACCATAGAACCTTTAAATACATTTTACTGTTTGGGGCCCAGTCCTGAGTATTAGGAACCAATGTTCGCCTCTGCAAATAGAGAATCTTCTGAGTTCCTGATGACCCAAGGTGCGATGAATTCATACTGAGGATACTTCCTGCAGTTGAGTTTTGAGAATCCCAAGTCTTAATCTCACTAATGACAACATGGTCAGCATATTTGTTTGCAAATACAAAGGCACCATAATAGCTATATTTACTTATGTCCTTTGGATAAATTCTGCAGAAATAATGATCTCTTCACTAAATTGCCCCCACACTATTATTTGCTTAAGCTAATATTTCCTCTTCATTTTCCTCTTCCCTTCTGATGTTTTTGATAACTTGCTGAGAAACACCTGGAGTTATCAGGTCTCAACTTCAATTATGAAGAAAAAAAATTGCATGGACTTTGTGATAGTACTTTTTCTATGAGACAACATAGCATCTCTGGGTTTTTAATATGCCTTTCAGAAATGGCTGTAGTTGTGAGGTAAAGCATGTTACTTCAAAAAGTTGGGCTGTCCATATGGCCCTCTCACTTAGGACTTTATGAAATACACTGTATCTAAAAGGGGAAAAACAACTGAAAATATTTATTGCAGAAAATAAAAAAGTTAACCAAATTATTTTATTGATACATTCTTGGACAATATCACAGAATTGAAAGAGAATGGAAAGAGGGAATTTTTCAGCAAGGGTTGTTTTTTCCACTAAATTGGCACATAAGCAGCAAGATTAACGAAAGTACTTGTTACAAACAGTAAAAAACATACATGCTTTTTTCTAAAGTCCTTATCACACTGATCAGTCAAAGGGGGCATGAACAAAACCTCAAGACATGAAAAATCCATATTCTTTCCTTCAAACAGCTTAATAATTATTAAAATTATTACAAAATATTCATATACCCTAATTAAAATAACAAAAGAGAACACAAATACAAATATTGAACATAATAAACATGTACTGTAAAATACATTACTGGCATGCATTCCAAAGATCAAGACCTCTATTCAGTTCAGCCAATAACTTCCTTTTATGTAACCTATCATGTACCAAAGATAGGTAGGGCATACTTTCTCAGCACAGTTTTTGGTCTTTAAACATCTTTTTTGTCTTAAAAAAAAACATGATGTGCAGTGGTACTATAATAATTATACAGTCATGTACAGATGTACTTTTTTAATCTGCCAAGATTGCTTTAAAATTTTAATCATTTTAAAATTTTTCCAAATATTCCACCGTCTGAGAGAATAGGGCTCTATGAAAACAAGGCATTCGAAAACAAACAGTGAACCAAGGTACGACATCAGATGGCAAAGTGCAAAAGTCCTCACAAACTGTACAGAAAATTTCAAAACCTTGCAACCTAGAAGTACATACGTAATAAGACAGGTCAGCCCCAAAACGGTCCTGTGGCTCTCACGGTCCATTCTAAAGAGCCGGGGCGGGACTTGAGTTTCAACACTCCCTTTGGTAGGGAAGGTCCAAAATTGCAGCCGAGTTGGCAGTGCTGATGTCAGTGACTTATTAAGCCAAGATAAAGTAAGGATATTTCATAAAGCAGCTGTTTAGGTCACTTGGATCCTCTAACATTGGTCTCCCAGCCGGGGAAGCTCCTCCGGTGATGGGAAGCGGGTAGGACCAAAGAGTCCTGTGCCAGGTTGGGTGACAAAATAACTGAGGGTCTTCTTCCTCCATGGTTCCATGGAATGGAACAGGTTAGATAACCAGGTTATTATAACTGACATACTTCTTTTTTGCAGCAGGGCCTGAAAGAAAAATTAGAAAATGTGAGTTGCAGTAATAACCCTGTTTGCAAAGGTAGAAATAGAATTAGAACTTTTCACTTGAGGTACAGAGTCAAAGTGGGGTGATACAGCTCTGAAGAACACACACAGACAACTTTGGATTCCTCTGACTGTAAGGCTTTGGCCACCAAAATTTGTGGTTCCCAGTGAGTCTCAAATCATCTGTGTTCTCTTCTCTGATATGTCTCCAGCTTCCCTCTTTATAATCTATTAATAAATTTATTTGTTAACAAATAAATGTGTTAGCAATGCTTAATAATAATAAACAAATGTTTATTAATAAACAATATGTATTAAACAATAACAATATGTGGCTTAAACAAATGTTTAATAAATGTTTATTAATAAATTTATTTGTTTATTTGTTATGCTTTCTAATCAACCAACCCTTAAAGGGTTCACTCACATTGTGGTATATTTCTTTGTGTGCTCTTCTCACAGACCTTTTAATAATAACTGGCCTTTGCTTGGAAAAGGCCAAGTTGCTTGGGTCACTGAAATTAATTGAGGTTGAATGCAGATTAGGTCAGAGTGTCTTCTTCAGTGCTGATTCACACAATCAAATGACTACAGATTGACTTATAGAGTGTTAACAGTAAGTTGTAAATGGTCGTTTGCAGAACTATTTCCATTAAGATGTAAAGCCCACTTAAACCTGTCAGGTGTCTGACACATACACACTCTACATTTGTTTTCCTTAAATGTAGAAATTATTTTTCTACTTGGTAGGGTAATTTCAGGACTCACCTTCACTCACTCACTCAGGCAGTAAATATGTATCTACCGTATTGCAGCCACAGGGCTAGGCACTGATGACCAGCCAATGAGCACAGCAGATTTCATGTCCTCATGCTGGAAATAAAGACACAAGGATCCCAGAGTGTGCCTTTGCTTTAGGTTCTGGTCCTCAATACCAAGTCATACAGTTGCAATGATGTGATATGTTCTGTATTCACTAAATCTTGGTAGTTTTGCATCAGTTTCTGTTGGGCACAAAGTAACTTTTGTGTAGCATTTACTGATGGCTTATTTTGCTTACTGTTTTTAAATTCTAAATAGAAGTGTTCACTCAAGACAGAAATGTCAAGAGCTCTTCAAGAACTCTTAAGTAGGGATGCATATACAATTTTGGAGGAACAGAGAAGTCATATTAACATACTAAGAGAGAGTTTGTCTTTAAACTTTGAATAATACAAGTAGTATGTTACAGGTGCTTGCATGATTATAGATATTACACAGAATACTGTACACTATACAACAAGCCTGGTCTTCTTTCCTGGATTAAAAATTGGGACTCTCTGACAAACTTTGACTTGAAGACTCATTTTTATTTGAAACTCATTTCTATATTAAACCATATTGCATTTATTAACTAAAATACAAAAAGATAAATAAGAATAGAATTTTATGAAATCCAGGGCCTCCTGGAAAATCTGGTGATGAGAATTGGGTCATGATATGTCCTCATTTGATGAACACATAGCCTCAATAATGCTCAGATCTTCCAAGAAGTTTCCCATTATCCCAGTGTTGTCTTCAACAATATTCTTGGTTTGGGTACAAGGAGGAAAACTTTCAAAAGATGTTTCTTGCCTCTGAATCTTATTTTCAGTGTCATAACTAGAAGACCTCAGCTGACAGTTGCAAGCAATAGTCACAGCATGCCTTGTCAAATGCCAACCACTAATTATCCTTAGGACAAAAGAAGGGGGAAAAAAACCCCCGAAAACCCAGAAGCTGATCTGAATACCTGAGACCACCTTTATTGTGTGAATAATTAAGACTGTTTTCTGTAGCATAACACTCTAGTGAAAACAAAAGTGAATTTCCTTACATTGGTTACTATAAAACACTAATTTCTCAGGAAGAGTTTTTACCAAAAGAATAAGTAGGTTAGAACTATCAAGCTGAGCTAGGATTAAATTAAAATCATGATCAGGTTATGTTTAAAAAAATTGGATATAAAAATAAAGGCATTCCATTGATGCTTTGCTTGGATTATCTTCTTGTGTTCTGTGTAGCCTTGAGATGAGCACTGTTTATGATCGCCATTTTACATAGGAAGGGTCTGAGCCTCAGAGGAACAAGCATTCCAAAACTAGGCTGCCTGATGGTTGAATCTTTATTTCTGTCTTCATACTATAGTAGGAAGACAGTACTGCAGTTGGACTCACCTGACCTGGGTTCTGATTCGGCTGTGTCACTTACTTGAATGTGACCTTGCCCAGTGTCTTCATAATGAACTCCTTGTAGCCTTTGTAAAACTGGGAGAGGCCAGGTGCGGTGGCTCACGCCTGTAATCCCAGCGCTTGGGAGGCCGAGATGGGTGGATCACCTGAGGCCAGAAGTTCAAGACCAGCCTGGTCAACATGGTGAAACCTTGTCTCTACTAAATATACATAAAATTAACCAGGCGTGGTGGTGGACACCTGTAATCCCAGCTACTCGGGAGGCTGAAGCAGGAGAATCACTTGAACCCATGAGGCAGAGGTTGCAGTGAGCTGAGATTGAGCTCCAGCCTGCACAACAAGAGTGAAACTTTGTCTCAAAAAAAAAAAATTGGGGAGAATAATTGTTACCTGGTGTACTGTTGATATCACCAATGTACACAATACCCCAGTTTCTCATCTGGGAATATAATGTATAAATGTATTTTTAAATTACAAAGTTCTATGCAAATGATAAGCCTCAGTACATGCTTTCTTTGCAGAATTGCTACGAACATTGCCCCAAAATTATAATGAAGTTTATGCAGGTCCTAGAAGGGCAATGTGTGTACTTTTCACAGCAATGTCCAGTGTATTATGTTTATTTTTAAACCATTCTAGTCCTGTGAGTAAATAAAATAAGTGCCTGTGGTGTCTGGTAATTCCATTTATTTGACTAGCAATGTAGTTTATGGTCAGGAAAGAAAATTACTGAGCTCAAAATAGTTGTGCAATGAAGCACTTGCTGAGGAAATATACTTTTTATTTTAAAATAATATGTTTTTCTCTTATAAAGTTACAGATTTTAAAGAAGAATTGTAGTATATGGCATTGTCCTAATTAACTTTTGGTTATATCTGCTTATCTACATAAGTAGTTCTCAAAACAAGGTATCTTGAAGAGCCAATATTTACAGTGAGGTAGTGTTAAGAATACTGGTTTGTGAAATGAATTACTAATATACCATTGCTATTTAAGAAAGGTGAGACATTCCAACTCATTCTTGATGTCTCGTCAAAATCTACACTCAATATGACATTAACTTTATTGAACTTCTTATTTTCTCTTTGCTTTCCTCTGAGTTTTTTTGTCTTACAAAAATTTCATTCCTTGAAGTGCATTCTATTGAACATGCATAACCCAGATTCAAGGAAGTGAAGAAAAAAATAGAAAAGAAAGCCTCATAGATATTATGTTGGGAAACACTGAATAAGTGATATTAAACAGTACTCTTTCCTGTTTCCACCCCATATTTAGTTTTTTTATATTTTAAGTAATAAGAAATATTGTAGCTCATTAACTGTATACTATGTGTTCTCCTCAGCTCTTTTTGAAGAATGTGTGCATAGATGTGTATGTGAATAAGAACATGTATGAAGTGATTTAAACATCCAAAAAGGATAAAAACAAAATATAACAAAATATTATATAAGCCCTGAATATAACACATTAACATACTGACATCTTGATTTAGGTGCCCCTCCATCCGCTCATAGGAAATACAATGCAATCAAAGCCCTTGACACTCCACGTTCCTCCCCGTCCCCCATAGTATCTACTATACTGAACTTGGGATGTGTCCTATAGCTACTACAGTAGTTGTCCATAAATTATAGATAGTATTGATTTCTGTGTTTTAAGTTGTGCAAATTATTCCATGCATATCCACTTGAAATCTGGTTTCATATAACATTGTGTTTTTAAGATTTACTTACATTGATTTAATAATCATAGTAACTATATAGCTTTCTATATATTAATATTAGCATAACAGATTTTCTGTAACTCTTTTCCTATTGATAGACTCTACTTTGTAATGTTTTTGAAATAAGCAATGCTAGAGTGGATGATACCTGCAAAACAATATTTTTAACAGAGTTGAATGACAATGCTATAGGGCAAGATAAAATATTTGTCATGTATTTAACTGACAAAGGATTGATATCTAAAATTTTTAACTTATGCGAAGGAATAAATAAGAGACAATCTAATTTTTAAAAACATAGATTCAAGATAAATAGACAATTTGTAGATGAAGAAATATAAATAAAAAATGTTCAACCTCATCAACTAGAGAAATGCAAATTAAAACATTAATAAGATAGCATTTCATGCCTGTACCATTACAAAAGAAAAAGTGAGCTAATACCAAGCATTGGTGGGTGTGAAAAAGTGAGAACTCTCAGACAACACTCAGGTATAAATATAAGTTGGTAAATTTATATGGGAGAGCCATTTGGAAATATCTAGAAAACCTAAAGCTATGCATGCCACTGAGTCAGCAATTTCACTTCTAGATCTAGACCTGAGACACTTTCACATGTACACATACACATGCTTAGGATTTCAAAAGCCTTTAACATAACAATTTTCTCTGTGATTCTCCAAGAAAAAATTCTTTTATAGAAGCTAGGCACATAAAGGAACAAAGTGGGCCAGGTATAAGATATTCAGGAAAGATGCAGACCATAGTGAACTAGAAATCACCTGCCCCATCAAAAAGGCATAATTATGTGGGATGTTACCACAATAGGAAGATAGTACATTTTTTGAGGAGAAGCTTGACTGTATAATTTTATGTAAAAGTTCAATTTTTCACTCAGCCATCCAACAAATATTTATTGAGCAGGTATTATGTGTTGGGCTCTATTCGAAGCATTAGAAATACCTCAGTTTTTAATAAAAGTTTTAATATCATATTAAAACCATTTAGCAAGTCAAAAAAGAAATAGAGACCAGAGGCTAGACAACATTGCTAGGCTGCTTGTTTTCAACTCTGTGATCCTGTCTGCACTCAGTTCCTCAAATGTGCTTGATTATAAAGCACCCTCTCCTGCTCGCCTTTTTAGTGGATCATTTTGCATTCTATAAGAACATACTTTTGGAAATACATGGGGATACTTCTTAAACCTTAACCCTGTCTATCACTTCAGTCATTTGTAAACCTCACTCAACTTCTGAATATTGGTTTATTGCCTGATAGAACTTTGTTCAAACTAACTTTTCTATGAACTCATTCAAAGCACTGTCTGTGCCTCTTCCCTCACCAACTCTGCTAACTAACGCTTTCCTATCAAACGGGATTCATAGTTGTTATTTTCTTATAAATATTTCAACTGGGAGGGATTCTTTATATTATGGTTTGCAGTTTCTAAAACAAAAAGGAAATACTTTTTGGTAATTACTTCTGTAGTCAATGGCCTGTTTCCTGCCTGTTCATTTTATTAGTAAATTGCCCTTAGCCCATCACTTAATAGCAAAAGAGTAGATGTTATCTTCAACATCTCAATTCTCATTTGAGATTTCAAAAAAGCTACTAAACTTCCTGTATTTTACAAAGAAGCATTTCATTTTATAATGATCTCCCTTAAATCCTTTTTTAAATTTACTACTCAGTGTAGCACATTACTCTACTTGAGAAGATACAAAGCTGCACAAGAATGAAGAACATGACTACCAAAAAATTGAGACATTCCCAATTATACCAGTTCAACTCTGAACTATAAAACAATGGAGACTTTCTACATCTCCCAAGAGAAGGTGAGGCTATTGCTCATATGTTTGGTACCTGGATTTGTTGACACAAGAAACTTGTCAGGGATAAAAACATGATCAGTCAGAAAAATAACTCAGTATTTCAAATCACCATAATTTCCAATCCAGTGGCAAAAACTCCCAAATTTGGATTTCTGTTGATCTACTCAGCCATTCATCTAACAAAATATTATTTCACACATATTAAATACCAGGAACTTTAATACATGCTAACATTAAAAGCAGACATGGGAATCTGCAAGCTGTTTAACATTTACTCACTTCTCATTCATCGTATATTCAGATTATTTAACAAATATTTATATGAAGCTGCTGTGTGTCATCAGCAAGGGATTGGCATATCCTTTTTTTTCTACTCAATGAGATAAAGATAAGTCATGAATTTATAAACTAAACTCACACTGAGAGGAACCCCCCCAAAGCAAATTGGCACGCCTCCCTAATGCTGAATAAGGGAGATAAGGTCAGTGGATGGCGAGGCAGCAAACCTGTTACCATATTTGGAGACAATAGTGATCCAGTTCAAAAGAATGGAGAAGCATCAGCCTAGATAACCTTAGAGAAAATGTGTGAAGTGTTTGCCCCATTTGTACCAGGGACAGAGAAATGAGTCAGATACAGTCTTTATTGTTATAGAACTTATATGATAATGCAAAAAACTATTACATATCTGTGATGAGTACTTAAAAGATATTTTACAAAGACTAATTTTGTCTTGGAAGAGGATATACTGGGCTAAGCCCAGGAAGGCTTTTCAGTGGAAGTGGCATTGATTTGGACCATGCAGTGTGAGACAATTTAAGAAGAGGGTAGGGCAATATAAAGGTACACTTCGTTTCCAAAGGTACATGGAGAGGAGGGTCAGAGAGTGCTGGAAGTCAAGGTTGGAAAGGTACACAGGGCCACATAAATTACTTCAATATATAAAACTTCAATAAACCTGCAGATTGTCATAACAAATTCAGGGTATTGTCAGAGGCATCTGAACCAGAGCAACTCCACCTTGCATAGGGACTGGGTAAAATAAGGCCGAGTCCTTCTGGGCTGCATTCCCAGGAGGTTAAGTTACTCTAATGATAGAGGCAGGAGGCAGAGAAATGCCTAGGCAGATAGGGAAAGGTTCCCGGAAAATCTGACCCGCCCCACAGGTGTTTACAACAGATGTTTCGTGCAGACAAGGGGGCAGTGGACTGGAGACCCACGTGCACTGGGGGAATGGGGTGGAGCCACCAGAAACAAATATCTTATTCAGGGGAAGAGCCTAGCCTTTTCGGCTCCTGTGTGGTGACCCTGGTATTCAGTTTGTGAGGTGGAAACCCACGTGCAGGACCCCTCTCTTTTTTGAGAGCTTTCCTTTCACTTAATAAATTCTGCCCTTCTCACCCTTCAGTGTGTTCATGTGCCTAATTCTTCCTGGTTGTGAGATAAGAACCTCAGCTGAACTAAGGAGCAAAAATCCTACATCACTAAGTCACAGGATGAGATAGGAGGTTGGCACAAGATACACATCATAAAGACCTTGCTGATAAAATAGCATACAGTAAGGCCAAATCCCACCAAAACAAAGACAGTGACGAAAGTGACCTCTGGTCATCCTCGCTGCTGCCCTCCCACCAGTTTACAAATGCCATGACAACATCAGGAGGTTACTCTATATGGTCTAAAAAGGGGAGGAATGAATAATCCACTCCTTGTTTAGCAGATAATCAAGAAATAACCATAAAAATGGGCAACCAGGCTGCTCTGCCTATGGAATAGCCATTCTTCATTTTACTTTCTTAGTAAACTTGCTTTCTCTTTGCACTGTGGACTCACCCTGAATTCTTTCTTGTGTGAAAGCCAAGAACCCTCTCTTGGGGTCTGGATCAGAGAGTATCAGTAACAGTCTGGTTCAGTACCAGTGCCAGAAACAGAAGAATGAACAAGGCAAAATTTCTGTGATTATTTAGCTTTCTAATGGAGGTTCTCATAAAAAGCCTTTAATGCTAAAGCAGTGGTACTTGAGAAGCCACAGGGAAATACTAACGATTTTGAAGAGGATCTTCACACTTGCTTTTCCCTCTCTGTAATGTCCTTCTCTGCCCTTTTTCCTTAATTGGTTTCCTGTTCTTCGCTCTGGTTGGTTTTAGTTTCTACTCACTTGCTCCAAGTGGCCTTTCCTATCCCTCCAGACAAGTGAGATGTTCCTGCTCTACCCTCTCATGACCTCTCTACTATTCCTTCCTCTTATACAACCAGGGTGAAGTACTAATTTCTCATATGTGTCTCCAACATTAGAACTTTAAGTATCAGGATGGTAGACACAGTGTTCTAGTGCTTGGGAAGTGTGCAATATATAGTTGGTGCTCAATATTTTTGGGATGTGTTACCATAGAGGAGCCTTTTGTAACTGCCCTTCCTGCCCACTGCATAAAGAAAGGCCACGGCATGGTAGTAGAGAAAGAGCTTAATACGGGAGGCTGAGGCAGGAGAATGGCGTGAACCTGGAAGGCGGAGCTTGCAGTGAGCCGAGATCGTGCCACTGCACTCCAGCCTGGGCGACAAAGCGAGACTCCGTCTCAAAAACAAGCAAACGAAAAACATACGAGATGGAGTTTGCACTCATATCATCTCATGCAAAGCTCACAGGTTAGGGATTTTTCAGAGACAGTTTAAGGAAAGGGGTGGGAGTGGCAAGGTAGCAGGTGCTTGCCGCTGATTGGTTGGGACAGAGATGAAATAGTGGGCCAAAGCTGTCTTCGTGAGGACTAAATTGCTTCTGGGTGGGGAGTGAAGGGGCTGGTGATCGAGGGGGAGCCATGAGTGTCAGACATGCAAAACAAACAGAAAAGATATCTCAAAAGGCCAGTCTACAATCGTGATGTTATTTGCAGATGTAATTGGGGGAAGTTGCATGTCTTAGAACTCTGGAATAATGACTGACAATCATGCATGTCTGAGCCTTAGCAGGACTCAGCCTCCTCTCCCTCTCCTCCTCCTAGCCTGGTGGTCTCCCGTTAGCTTTACAAAAGTGGTTGAGTTTTGGGCAAGGCTTATTATCATTTAAATTGTAGCCTAAATGTCTTCCAAAGTTAGCTTGGCCCAATAGCCCAGCAATAATTAAGGCAAAGGCCAGATGGGGTTGAGTTAGCTCGCTTACTGTTAGAATTTTCTCACTGATATAACTTTTGCAAATGCAGTTTCACTTTGCTCTCTGAAGTCATTGTCAGCTCTAGGAGGGTCTTAGAGATGAATAGAACAAAAAAATATATGTGGGAACTTCATGAGCTTTGCCATCCTTTTTTTCCATCCCTTTTCTCAGTATTCTCCTATGGGTTTTTGTAGTCAAAGCTAACCATTATTATAACTCCTCAGATTTCCTTTGGAACTTTTAAACCACAGTATTCTTTTTTTTTTCCCCCTTCTGTTTGCATCTAAACATGGCCAAAACAGCCTGGCTAAATTGAGAAATCAATGTTCAGTTCTGTCATGAAAAGAGTACATGAACATTCTAGTGTTTCCTTAAAAACAAACAAACAAAAAAACCTAATTTGTACTTTAAGATGTAAAGCATCAAACAGAGGTTTATATCGTTCTTAAATGGCATATTTGAAACAAATGGACAAAGTCTCTGTCTTAAAACATCTTTAAGCTTGGCTAAGTTAAAATCTAGGTAATTTGCTGCTGTATATGTTTTATTTTGGAAAAAAACAGATATGCATTAAATTACCACATCAGATTTCTACTTTTTCTTATGCACTTTGGGCATTGAAAAGCTTTTGTGCATTTTACAATTTCAATATATTATAGATGCGAGCAATCTGGAGCATATTATGAATGCAGTGCAATCATACATCAAAGATCGAAGCTGTGAACCAAAGTCGGTCTTAAGGCTAATGTTACAAATAAGGCAATAGTGACAAAATAGCAGCAGAGTAGTACTTAGTGTTCCTGGATGAAAAGCTCCTGCTGAAATCCAGGTCTTGCTATTTTTGGATGGGGCATTCATAGTCTCTTCATTCATTCCTTAATACATTTATTGAACTTTTACTAAGAGCTCACAGTGTACTAGTATAGCCTGGCTATAAACTAGTGGCACAGAGGTAAGGGAAAATAGTCTGTATCCTTGAACAGTTTCTGGTTCAGTACAATTCAACATGTATCTGTTGAGCACCTACTATTTGTCAGATACTGTTTTAGGCAATAGGGATGTAGCCATGTTACTGGGCAGGTTCAGTCCCTGCTTTCATGGAGCTTAAATTCAACTTGGAAAGACAGATCTTAAACAAACAAACAAACAACAACAACAACAACAAAATAACAGGCCAGGTGCAGTGGCTCACGCCTGTAATCCCAGCACTTTGGGAGGCCAAGGTGGTCGGATCACAAAGTCAACAGATCGAAACCAGCCTGTCCAATATGGTGAAACCCCATCTCTACTAAAAATACAAAAATTAGCCAGGTGTGGTGGTGGGCACCTGTAATCCCAGCTATTCAGGGGGCCAAGGCAGGAGAATTGCTTGAACCTGGGAGGTGGAGGTTGCAGTGAGCTGAGATCGTGCCACTGCACTCCAGCCTGGGTGACAGAGCAAGACTTCATCTAAAAAGAAAAAATGCCAAAAAAACAAAAAAATCAGTCAGGTGTGGTGGCATGCACCTGTAGTCCCAGCTACTCAGGAGGCTGAGGCAGGAGAATCCCTTGAATCTAGGAGGTGGAGGTTGCAGTGAGCTGAGATTGCTGCATTGCACTCCAGCTTGGCAACAGAGCGAGACTCCGTCTCAAAAACAAACAAACAAAAAAAACCAAAAGTAGATGCAGCCAATTCTCTTTATTCACGGCACTGATATTCTATAAAGTCACCACAAACATTGAATTACTGAATACTGAACCACTGCTTCTAGAGCAAAATACGGCGTTAGTTACCTATACCCCTCCATTCGCAACATAACCTTATTTTATGTATATGTTCGGTTAAAAACACTTTATTATTACATATTGTTGACTCATTAATATTGAAATCAGAGCTGACGAATGCCTATACAAAGTTTCTCTAACACAGGTACTTTCTCCTGAAGGCATGACACATCATAGCCTTCTTGCACTTAGGAATATAACACAGCACTTTAGTATTTGTACGGGAGTTATTTTAAACTGCAAAACCACCAACCAAAATCACAGGTGTTAGACTGAGAAAAGGACACTTGTTCAAATATGAGAGCTGAAACCAGAAGGTAGGGCATCATCCTTTTTGACCTCAACTGCAAATGTGTGCATTGGATGTTTCAAATAGTTGGTGCACTGCACATTCCTGTGAATGACTGTGAAAATGCTGTAAGTATTGAGGTTGACGTTACCAATCAATTTCAGCGTGTAGGTGAATTTGCAAATATAAAACTTACTAATACTGAGAATCAACTGCATTATAATGTCATAGAATCCCCAAAACTATGAAAAAAACAGCCCGAGGGCATTATGCTGAGGTTGCTGTCCAAGGCACAGAGAGGATGACTCTTTCTTACTTATCTCCATAGGTAGGAGGTGCCAATTACAAGAAAGAAGACCAGCTAGGAACGGATGGAATAATTAGGACTATATGTTAAGTGAAATTCCAAGTCAGTACTACAGGGCGGTTCTAAATAAGCATATAGAGACGCCGCTGCTTTCAGCAACACCATGTGAGGTGGCAGGCCAGTTCTTCCTAACAGTCATACAGACAGGCCTCCATAGCACTCTGGTTATACAGGCAAACTTCCACAGCACCTGCCTTCACACTAAGTTAATAATTAGACCTAGGGAAATCAATGCCCGGGCACCAAAGCCAGAAATGAAACATGTTTGGTAAGAGCCTTGCTCAGGCTTCTCCTGAGACCTGGGGTAAGTCAAGATAATAAAGATAGTCCTATGCTCCTTGTACCAGGACCCATCTTGGGTTGAATACATTGCTGGGGTGCTTGAAGTAACTTTCCAGACCCAAGTTGTAGGTAACATAAGATAGAAGTAATCACTCCATTACCAGGGCCCTCATAGGTTAAGTAGATTTAGGGGATAATTCTGGCCTCTGACCTTTTAGTTACAACAAAATCAATCAGGCATAGACAACGGTGAGTACGATACTGCACGTAGGCATATAGTTTGAAATATATATAAGCACCGGAAAAACTTTACAATTGTGAGTTGGTCTGGTGAATTATCTCTGACCTTCTCTCTGAACCTGGTTACAGACATAAACTCTCCTCTTTCCCAGTTTGTCTGCATCTTGTTATTGGGCCACAAGAACACACAGCCAGACCCGGTTTGGTCTGGGAACAATGTCCTTTTATGAAAGCATCTTTGAGGCTGGAGCTACTTTTTCTTTTCTTTGTTGTCAATGTGAGAAGGGCATGTGTGTGCCATCACAGTCAAGTCCTGTTAGGTTCAGTGGCTTCTTGTTTTGACTGCAGATCTCAGAGGACCAAGAGGGCTCAAAGGAGAGGAAACCAGAAAGCTTCCTGGCTAGGAAAAGAGAAGAGATGAAGGGAACCTTAACTATTTTTCCTTTCTTGAAATCCAACTAGGCTTAACCTGACAGGCAAAAGACAGAACCTCAGAGTTGCAGCTCTGTCTAGGATTAAAGATGGCTGGAATGTTGCAAGGATTGTGTATTTTGGGATCCTGGCCATGGGAGATGGAAAGGTTGGGACCTAGGACAGATAGAAGTCAGACAAAGCTCAACCAATATAAAACAAATATCTACTAAGTTTTAAGTACAGGTTGCTGGGGATACAGAGGGAGTAAGATGTCTTTGTACTCAAAGATTTAACAGACCAGAAGCCTGTATGGTTAAACTGGTTTGGCACAGACTGTGAAGTTTGAGAATGTAAGTCACTTCTCATACATAGGCTTCTCCTGTGTATGAAACTGACCAGCTCACACTCAGACTGGAATACAATGTGTCAGTCTCAACACTAGAACTCTGGAGTTACAGTTCCTTTTGTGTTCTGCTTACATTTCATATATATTTGTTAATTTATTTAATAGCTACTCCTCTGAGTCAAAGAAACTAAAATTAAAACAACAGTGAATTTCAGGGTGTCTTATTGTTTTTTGTTTTAATGTGAACAAGAATCATTTTAAAAAATTTAAATAGTCTATGATTTAGTACAAGCAACATGCATTTGAAAAAAAGTATTAAGAATGTTAAAAAAAGGACCCTGTTATCTGCATTAAGATGTTCATGATGATGTACAATATAATTTGCAATTTTAAATAACCCAAATGCCTAACATTAGAGGGTGATTAAATTCTAATACATTCTTTTGATGGAGCATTTTAAACCTGCCAAAGGTGATAATGATGATTAAGACTAGGGAGCAACATGGACAATGCTTATGCTATATTGTTAATAACATTTAATACAAAAGGACAGGTTTGAAAATTGCAAGTATTCTGTAATTAAATCTGCATCAAAAATATTAAAGAAAATAAAACAAATTTTTAAAAGCCATAAGAAAATGGGTGACCTTTTCAAATATTTCAACACTGTAAAAGACAAAATAAAACGTTGTGAGACTGTTTCAGATTACAGGAGACTGAAGAAACAAAAAGATTAAAAATGCCTGATCCTTGATTACAACACAGATTTTTTTTAAAGGAAACAGCCATATTGGGAAAATAATATATTGACTTTATAGCAAAAATAATACATCAATATTAAATTTATTAGATGAGAAATGGTATTGAGGTTTTGTAGGACAACGTTGTTCCTAGGAGGAACATGCTGAAGTATTCAGGAGTGTTAGAGTCATGATGTCTGCAACTTGCTTATAAACAGCTATATGGGGAAAACCTCTGTGTGTGTGTGTATATATATATATATATATATATATACACATATATATATCTATAGAGAGAGAAAGAGGAGAAAATGAATATAGCAAAATGTTAGTGAATGGTGATTACATGTTGTTCCTCATTTCAATGTATTTGTAAGTTCTAAACTTCTCAAAATAAAACATAGGGAGAAATGACTTATAAAGCTCTATTAGGGTAGTTGAATTATACTTTTTTTACATTTTACTTTGTACATTTTACTTTTTTAACTACATTTTCTATAATGCTATATTTTTATATTGAAAGTAAATTAATTTTTTTTTAAATGACAAGATATAGGTAGATGACAGTGACCATCTCCGAGGCCTGAATAGCCACATCCCTTTTCTTCTTTTTCTAGGGTTGCTTTAGAATGAAGGGAATTTCTTGTTCTGCAAATTTTGTCCTATGGGCTCCTGCAAAGTAATCTCTGAAGAGGCCTCTAAGGGGTGACTCTCCTACACAATGTAATCCCCCCATTTTGTTTTCTGTCACTGTTTTTGTTAGATTGACCAATAATTTAAAACCACTGTTATAAATTCTGACTCATTATTAATTATAAAATGACCCTTTCTTCCAGGCTTTTGGGAAAATAGCTCTAAGAATTTTGTCTAGTCTTCATTTTTATCCCCCCATACAACGTGTACCTACCTTATGTAATAAATGGCCTCCTAAAATATTTTCTGAGGCATTCATATGTTGAATACACTTATGAGAGACTTCTCCCCCTAACGTCAGAGTGGAATTTTGTTTTTCCAATAAAGTATCTCTATTTAGCTGTTTTATAACTTTAGCTTTTAAACTATGTAAATCATGATGTCATATCCCAGAAGGAGAAAGTGCTGGAATGGATTGGTAATGTCTGTTGAAAGTGGGAAGTGGACAGCACTAGCCAGGTAATGGACTAATCTGGACTAAGTCATGTATCTCTCAGTACACTGGAACTCGTTGGCTTGGCTTATCCTCAGAAGAAACCCTGGTGGGCACACCTTTCTACAGAGGGTTGGCTTCCTTCCCACAGGGGAGTATCATTGAGATGCAGTGATAAGTAGAAGTGAAAATGTAAACACCGTGCCCTGGGTCAGAAGGATAATCAATACCTATGACCTTTCCTAGCTCTTCCAAGCCAAGGCCTTTACTTCTGTGTGTGTGTGTGCCTGTGTGATGTCTCAGGAGTTGATTTATTTAAAGGATGGAGAAAATATAGAAATGGAAGGAAGAAGTGGAAGAGAATTCTGAGTCTGGCCCCAGGGTTCATACAGACAAAGTTACTTCTACATAAAACCCAGGCCAAAAGTATCCACAAGAGAGGAAAAGAGGCTGTGGAGGCAGTGATACCCTCTAACTATCTGTTCTGGAATGTTCTTCCCCAAGATATCCCCAAAGATGGCTGTTTCTCTTTCTTCAGGATTAAATTTCTCCTCCTTGGAGAGGCCCTCCTTTATACCCTCCGTAAAACAGCACTTGCCAACCCCCAATTGCTCCCTAGTTAACTACAGCTTATTTTTCATCACATCACTATCACTCTCTGAAGTGTTCTAATTTGTTTATATTTCAATGTATTTTCTTGTCTGCCCTCTGGAATGTAAACTGCTCGTGTCTTGTCTTGATGAAAATTATATCCACAGGAGTTAGAACTGTGGGTTATTGCCTGAAGCTAGGAGTTTGAGAATAGCCTGGGCACTAAAGTAAGACCCCATCTCTGTAATAATAATAATAATAATAATAATAATAATAACAACAACAACAACAAACAAAAAACCACAGCTGGACATGGTGTCAAGTGCCTGTGGTCCCAGCTACTTGGGGAGGATGAGGCAGGAGGATCGAGTGAGCTCAAGAATTCAAGGCTGCCGTGAGTGAGCTTTGATTGTGCCACTGCGCTCTAGCCTGGCGACAGAGTGAGACCCTGTCTCTAAAGAAACAAAAAGACAAAAATAATGGAATGCGTAAAAGGTGAGAGATCCTTGGTTTGGGATTAGTAGGAAATAATGACAAACAGGCCCCAACTCAACATTCTGTCTTATATTCCTTAAAACTGGTGCCTTTGACTGTATGCTTTCAGCTGGGATTTTCATCTCCTTTTTGAGATAGATGCAAAGTGGCGAGGAAACTGACAATGCTGTCCTTATCTGCTTCCATTAGTAGGGACAGTCTCTGATCCTCCTAGCCGTTGAGCAATTCTTCTAGTTACCCAATCAGGGGAAAAAAATAGTTATTTATTGCAGGGAATAATGAAGAGTATCTAAAATTATTGACTGAGGGAAATAGAAAAGAGACTGTATTCTGATAAAGTATGGATGGGACAGGTCCCTAAGAATTCCATGCCTGAATTAGGAGAGTGGCTTCTACTGGACAAATGAAAGAGTACACTAGAAATCGGTTATGGCTGTGGATGTTTCAAGCATGGTTAGTTGAGGGAAGAAATTGAGGGCATCTGTGGCATGGGCCTCACTAACCAAAATGTCCTTGCTCCGTTGTTGCTTTCTCATGGACAGAGCATTTGACACAGTGGTTAATACAGGCAGGCATGGTTCTGCAACTCTGGGCACCTATGGCTGATCAGAGCGACACAGCCTGTACCCAGACATATTAGGCTCACAACAGTTCCGTATTTTCCATCTTCACTGTTCTCTATGGACATGCTTTCTGTCCTCTTCATTTCTCATGCATGGTACCAGTCTGTTGCTTTGAAGCTAGCTTAAATTCCAGGTAGGAGATGGTTGATTGATATTGGCTCTCCAATAAGTATATTAGATTCAAGGAGTTGCAGACTACTTAAAATATTTTAGGGATATATATCAAGTTCCTTATTTTTTATTTTAAAAAAAAGTTTTTTGGAGTGGGGCGCTCTCACTCTGTTGTCCAGGCTGGAGTGCAGTGGCCCAATTATAGTTCACTACAACCTCAAACTCCTGGGTTCAAGCCATCCTTCCACCACAGCTTCCCAAGTAACTGAGACTACAGATGCATGCCACCATGCCTGACTCATTTTTAAATTTGTTGTAGAGATGGGATATGTTGCCTAGGCTCTTGTTGAAATCTTGGTCTCAAGTCATCCTCCCATGTCAGCCCCCAAAGTGCCGGGATTACTGGTGTGAGCCACGTGTGCCATCGTGTCCTACCTAAATTCCTTATTTCAGATTGATGGGGTTATAGCCTTGCCTTAAACATATTCTGCTTGCTGTGGTGATGTCTAGTGGACCTGCCCACACTGTCCATTCCTCTTTGCACTTAGGGCCAGACAACTTGTGACGTAATTTGAGGGATCTAATAGGAGCCTGGAATTCCCATCACTAGAATTTAGCAAGGGTCTTACAGAAGTGATCACTTAGCTGGACTGAAGGCAATGAGTCTGGAAAGACTAGATTGAGGAAGCTTAGGAGTTCCTTCCATTAGGAGCAATAAAGAGATCTTGAGGATGAGACCACAAGCTGGGTATTGAATGATATTAGAGAATTACTGTTAATTAGGTTGGATATGATAATGGTATTATGATTATGTTGGAGAATTGCTGTATTTTGTGATAAGCTAAAATAATTTGGAGTACTGGTATCTGTAGGTAACTCTAAAATGTTTAAAGACAAAAATACATAGGTATAGATGAAGCAAACATGGTAAAACCTTAGTTAAATCTTGGTGGTGGACGATACTACTGTTCTTTCTACTTTTCTGAATGTTTGAAGTCTTATGATAAAAAAATTTGAAACTTCTTGTCTCCAAAGCAAAATTTATGCTTCACAACTTTTCTGGAGCTTGTCTCACTTTTATCTCCTAACATCTACGACCAAGAATTAATACTGTCAAGGCAGTCTTCTCTATGTATCTTGAGTGCCACTGCACTCCAGCCTGGGTGACAGAGTGAGATCCTGTCTCTAATTCAGGAGTGATCATCAAAATAGCCACCAGGATGAAAGAGCAATGGGAAAACACAAGGGGCCAGGCATGGTGGCTCACACCTGTAATCCCAACATTTTGGGAGGCCGAGGTGGCAGATCATTTGAGCTCAGGAGTTTGAGACCAGCCTGGCCAACATGGTGAACCCCTGTCTCTACTAAAAATACAAAATTTAGCCAGGCATGGTGGTGCATGGGTGTGGTCCCAGCTACTTGGGAGTCTAAGGCAGAACAATCTCTTAAACCCAGGAGGCAGAGATTGCAGTGAGCCAAGATCACCATTGCACTTCAGCCTAGGCAACGGAGCAAGACAAAGAGACACAAAGATTGTCAACATTCAGCTGTATGATCCTGGCCAAGTTACTTTATCTCTTCATGCCTTGATTTTCTCATCTGAAAAATGGACAAAGTAATAGTACTATAGTATAACAACTCTAGGTTGTTCTAAGGATTGAAGGACTTATCGTATTTAAGGAACTTAGAACAGGGCTTGGTAAAATTTGTAATCAATATATTTTAGCTATGCTTAATATTCTGAATGCATTTGGAGAATTTCTCTGCACATGCATATAACACTGACACGTGTTTGCAAGTACTTTTCCCTTGACAGAAAGGGGTCCTTCTAAAGCAGGTCAGCCTGCCTATAAAATGAAACTAAATTTGTTTGGTTTTTGGACACTGTTAGGGTGCCAGCAACTGTCCTTGAGAAGGTTTAAGGAGATGTCAGAGCACCTAGTGCCTTTCATCCATTCATTGAAACAGGAACCTGTCAAATTATTGTCAACATGTTTCCACTTCCATCCACGCATACTGCCATCATTAGCCACTGTTCCACCTCTGTGAAAGTGTGAAGTCAAAATCCTGTGCTTTGAGAGGTTGTATTGTTTAAGTGGACTCAAAGGGGAAAGCAGGGAATTGGCAAAAATGACAGTTTCTTATTCTATGGAATAGTATTGCACACATAATCAATGGCCCCTGCTAGTCTCTCATACAACTATGTCAACCCTGTGCAATATTGGAACTCGGAATCATTGAGTTTGAGAACCTCATTGTGGTGATGTTACACCATTTGCAAAATCAGTCACTGGAGACTATAAATGAGCATTTGTTTATCTATTTTCTCCATTTTAGTTTAATAAATTGGATATCTACTGATTAGTGCTGGAAGAATATCAGTTAGATTAGCTGAAGTAAGTTTATTCACTACTCAATTTTGCAGTGAAGAATTGATCTGTGTCTGCATTGATAAAGTGAAGACCGGGACAACTACCAAGCTGATTCTGTTGAAATGACTACAACCAAAGCTATCCATGCACATCTCTGGCATATGTCTGCACCTACACATTGAGCCCATATGGCCCAGGTTGGTTATCAAAAAGACTCAGCAGTTATCACTCAGAATCCCACATTCCCCCGGAAACTTTATGTATCCAACACCCAAAACAACTTGTTACATCTCAAAAAGGAATCTACCTTATACAATTTGACCAAAACCTGAAAACTGTGTGGGATGAATCTTCATGAAAAAAACCAATATTGCCAAAATAATGAAACACCAAAAATATTTTCTCTTGATAGTTTTTGTTCTTAGAAATTAAGAGGTTAAATATGGATCCTGTGAAGAACTTAAGCATGAGCCCTAGATGATGCAATAAACAGTACAAACAGTTGTGCTCTGAATGTAGTAGCATCTGTTGAGCATTTATTATGTGCTAGACATAGTGCTAAGCATTTCATATTCACGGGCCCTTTTAATCCTTCCAGCAAGCTCTGTGCAGCAGGTACCAGCATTATCTCTACTTTACCAAAGTAGATCTGAGCCTAAGAGAGGTTAAAGAACACATCCAATGCAATTTCAGATATCCCCACCTTTTCTGAATCACGGTTTTGGTAAAACAAGAGAGGGCTATGAGAGGAGGGACTGACATCAGGAGACAGAGGTAATTCTCATTCAACAAACATTTTCCAGCTGTCTACTATGGGCCAGACACGGGTGGATAGTAAGTGCCAAAAAGTCATGGACAACATCATTGTTGCTCAGTTCTTTTTATCTTTAGCACCTATCACCTCTTGATTTCTTTTCTGAAATTCTATCTCCCCAGCTTCCATGAATGTTCAAGTTGTTGCAGGAAGCTGCAAATGCTGTGAAGTACTCAGGGAGTATTGGTGGTAGAATTGTTAGCATGGATATTTAGATTCCGGGAGACTGAGGAGCCCTTTTTAGGCAGTGATATCCCCTGGCAGCAAAGCCTGGCAGGTAAGATTCCACTGTTCAACATCACCTTCCTTCTCCCTGAGAGGACCAGTGCAGGACACACTTTGAAACATAAATGCAGGATTTGTTTGGGTTTGGAGGGAAGATCTGAAATAAAGAATATAATCACAGGCCAAATTTAAATTTCTCTTGAAATTTTGAGAAATGGTTATGGCTGGAGGAAAAAAAAATTTGAAGATTGCCAAACCTTTACATTTATCAAAAAAAGAAGATGGTATTGCCTAGGTCACGATGTGAGAGGCAGTATGAAGTCATAGTTAAGGTGAGGCTGCTCATGTCAAAGTTCCTGGATTTAAATCCCAGCTTTGCTGTGATCTTGTGAGAGATCATCAAGTCTCAGGTTTCTTGCCTTTAAACTGTCTATAAGATGAGGAAAATGATAATAGTGATTGTTGGGAGGATCCACTGTGATGCTGTATGTGAAGTGTGTAGTATAGTGCTGGACATTTAAGAATATACTCTTATTATGACCATCATCACCACCACCACTACTACTACTACCGTTATCTTTATTTACTTTACGATTCCACCATCATAATTATTATCAAAAGTTAGTCATCTGTATGAGACAATGGAATTCAGAAGAGTGACCATATGAAAACTCAACTGGAAGTCCCTCTTTTATAGGCTGAACTCCTTTTGTAGGTTATCATTTCTTTTTTTCTTTCTTTCTTTTGTGTGTGTGTGTGTGTGTGTGTGTGTGTGTGTGTGTGTGTGTGTGTCACCCAGGTTGGAGTGCAGTGGCAGAATCTCGGCTCACTGTAAGCTCTGCCTCCCGGGTTCACGCCATTCTCCTGCCTTAGTCTCCCGAGCAGCTGGGACTACAGGTGCCTGCCACCATGCCCGGCTAATATTTTGTATTTTTAGTAGAGACGGGGTTTCACTGTGTTAGTCAGGATGGTCTCAATCTCTGACCTCGTGATCCACCCGTCTCAGCCTCCCAAAGTGCTGGGATTACAGGCGTGAGCCACCACGCCCGGCCATAGTTCATCATTTTAACATGAAATTGATGTAAGACGGGATTGCCAGCTTTTGCTATTCCTTACGAGAGAGGTCTAAACTCTGAAATTGATCTTCAATACAGTCCCTTAGGCCTTTCGTGAGGAGGAGTTTTCCCAAACTGTGATAGTATGTAAGAAGACTATATTTTTGCAGAGAAAACACAGGAGCACAGTTACATATCACATATACATATCTTCATATCACTTCATCTATCTCTAGATTATTGAGTTTGGATAAAGAAACCTTTTACTTTTGGAGAAACTTCCAGTTTTTGGTGGCAGCAACATGGGTAATTCTTAATATCCAGGCTGTCTAGGAGAAGCAGGGTTGTTGTGTTACTTGGGAGAAAAACACTATCGTTTCTGCAAGTACTTCCAAATAGCGTTCCCTGGGATAGTCACCATACCCTGGGGTCTGTCACCTCAAGCCATCATAAAGTTCACACCATTACCACAACCACCCATCTCATTGGGAGAATGAGGTAAAATATCAGGCAATAAATATTTACAAGATCTCCAATATGAATCATATTATACCAGGTTCTAGTGCTGTGATAGATGCACAAATATATGAGGCATAGCATCAGCCTTCAAGGGACTTCTAAGCTGGGACAAGAACTAAACCACCTATGAGCATACCAAGGTCTCCAATGTCAGCAAGATTATCACCAAAGACCCTGCTGTTCTAGAGTGAGTGACGTCTGAAAAATGACCTTATGCCCAGGGAGTTGTTTTCCTGAAGCAGACTTAGAGGCCAATATGTCAACCACCTCCCAACTAGGAAGTCTGGACTGTTAACTTGGCAGACGGTCTTTGGACAAGTCTCCTCCCCAGGTAGGCCTGGTCTTCTGGATGGGTAGCTTTTGGCTTTTTTAAATTTCTATTTTTATGTCTGATTCTACTCTTGCTGTGCTGTGGGTGAGGTGTCTCAATTTCCAACTCCCTGGTATCTAAGTGAATAATTTTCTCTTTTTTGGTTGTATTCTATTAATGCCATATTTCCAAGTCTGAGCTCTCCTAGAGGCTGGGGATTATTTTTCTGCAATCTTTTTAATGCTGCCTGGGTCCAAGGCCTTCTCTTTTGTTATACCTAAACCCTTTATAAACAGTCAGTGAGTTATAGGGTTCATTTGTTTATTGTGAGAAAAATATACAGGGGAGGGAAGAATGGGATGAAGCTGTACAGGTCTCAAGGACTATTTGAAATGGAAAGGAAAGGCATTATATTACATGGTTGATGAAAGAGAGTTTCCTTAATAATAGTGATAGTTAACATTTATAGAGTGCGTCCTATGCGCAGACATGGTATTAAGTGCTATGCACAGACTGCCTCATCAACTCCCTGAGAAGATGCTTTCATTCTCTCATTTTGCAGATGGGAAAAGAGAGGCACAGAGAGATTAAGTATAACTCCCAAGGCCCCAAGGTTGGCTTAGCTAGGCCATCTGACTCCAGAGTTCATGTCTGAACCCTGCAAACCTCTTCTTTTAATAAGAGATGTCAGTCTTGCTAGTCCACATCATCTTGGAAAATGGAAATATTGTAAGGCAGAAGGGTGAAGGAACTGAGCAGGTTAAATGACATGTAAGGTCCTTTCTTCTGAAATGTACTACCATACCTCTGATGCCACAGTGAGTGATTCTGATAAAACACAGGAATGGGTTTGAAAAGCAGATAACAGAGTTTGTCCATAGTAAGCATCTTTGGCAGAATTTCCTATCTTGAATACTCTCTCCTTCCTCCCTGCCTCTAAGAGACCTCATACTGGGGCATAGAATCTCATTTCCATCTAGTACTAGAGACTCTCCCTTCCTGTTGCTGGTGGGCCATTGCACCTGGCTAGCTAGAGGTTGCCAACAGATATCAAGAAACAAAGACATATCAGTTGATGGGACAGGAGTTTTATTTATCTTTGGCCACCTTGTATTTGAATCCAGGTTACCATTTAGCTGGTTATAACTTCTAATTTCTGCTTTTGAAATAGTATATCCATTGCCTCTCTAAATACCAGTTCAGAGAGATGATGGATTGAAACAATCATAATATGAAAACTCTATGGCTGGATGGCTGACTCTGTTTCCTGGTGGAGAAAAAATATATACCAGCATTTTCTAGACCTTCCACAACCACCTGTGGAATTTTTTTAAAAATCAACCTAATTTTAGTTTTCTAAAATTTCAGTCAGCAAGAAGGTTGTGCTGTGGTTCTGTCTACTGGAAAATAAGTTTGTGTGTGATTTAATTTTTTTTTAAGAAGTAAGTTTTGGAAGTCTTTTCTGTCTGTTTTTTGGTGATTTCAAAATGAAAACTAAAATTGATCCATCTATAATTCATCCATTTTTAGATGGGAAAGAAGAAAATGTATCAAAGTCACCATTTTGAAGAAAAAAAAAAAAAGGAAGGGAAAAAGTATCTAGTTTGAAGAAATTAAGACAATCCCAGGAAGATGTGCAGTATTCCATCCTTCCACACTTAGAGTCTTTGTACAGTTAGCACCAGTGGTCAGAAAAGTGAACCAGAGGCCCTTTCAGAATTCCCACCTGAGCAAAAATAGGTTAAATAACACTCAGCCTGCCTCATCAAGTAAACAGAGTAGAATGATATATTTTTGAAAATAAGGATTTCAATCATGTGAAATGAAACAATGGGAGGATTCAGGAAACCCCAGGTCAACCAGAAAATTCAATAAATCTCAAACACACAATTTCCCTTGCTCACTCCTTAAAGTGTTATTGGAATTGGTTTGAATGAATCTGCTTACTTTTCAACTGACTATACTGATGTCCTGTAAATACAGCCCAAATATCAATTTCTATAACAGAGCCAACCATAAAAACAAAATCAGCAGCATCATTCAACCCATGGGAGTAGGATGTCCAAATGTTATGTATTCAGGCTAGACTGGGGCTGTTTATTTCATTCTATTTTTGCATCATCTGTGACACTCTATGAAAAAACTCAACTACTGCTTTGTCCGTGCCATATTTTCTTTTTCATAAAAACCTATAGATGCTTTCCCATTTCTTAATATATGCCCCTGGCTTTGAAATGTTGACAAGTAAAGTACTAAATATTGGTATCACTTTTGCTGGAAATAGCATTGGATAATGTTCAATTTACAAACTCTAATCTATATTCTGAAAAGTATTATTTTCCCTGTAGGCAGAAAGAAAGGAAAATGAGGGCAATAAATGTATCCCAGCCCTTAGGTTATGGAACAAGTTAGTTATGGAATGACTGTGGGGAATTGCTGGCCAAAGGAGTGGATGCTTTGTAATGGATTGTAAGAAGGAGACAGCTTGTGTGCCAGTAGCAGAATGCAAATGGACGTAGATACAGCCATCCCAAGTGTCTCTGAACAAGGAAAACATCCCTCACAGCATGATTAGAAAGCTCTCTTTTGGCCAAAGCTCCAGATCTTTGAATTAGACATTGGCTTTTCTCAGATACCCCTGCATTTAAGACAGGTGATAGGTTCCTTGGGAGGGGAGAGCCTGGTGGTGCAGGAGAGAAGGCTGGCAAGGAATTAGATGGGGGTGAGGATAACACTGGGGAGGAGAACCTGGCTTGGGTTAGGGAATGGCTGCTGAATCCCTGCAACCTCTTTTTAGGAGGAGGTGGAGATGAGCAGAGCGGGAGAAGAGACAAAAACCCACAGTGGGAAGTGAAGAAGAAATAAGAGAGAGACAAATGCTTCAAAAACTAAAGAAGGCTGAATTTGAAACCTTTATGTTACATTTTTTTCTCTCTGTGTATGCCAGATATATGAGTGGAATGTTCATATGTGAGATTCAGGAACCCAAATGTAGGGGGTCTGGATCCCTGTTCTGCCATTTAACTGTGTGACCTTTGGCAGGCTGGTTAACCTCTCTGTATATTCAATAAGAGTTTATTTAACTCTTTAATAAGAATAACAATGGAACCTACTTATCGAGTGGTTCTGAGGATTATATAAGTACTTAGTAAACACAGACACTTAGCAGACATTTAGTAAGCACTTGCTATTAGTATGTCAGTCCTTGATAAATATATGTTACCATCTCTTTCCTCCGTTGCTTTTTGTTTTTAATTTGTTTTGAGACAGGGTCATGCTATGGTGTGGAGTGCAGGGGCACGATGATGGCTCACTGAAGCCTTGAACTCCTGGGTTCAAGCGATCCTTTTGCCTCAGCCTCCTAAGTAGTTGGGACTACAGGCACATGCCTCCATGTCTGACTAAATTTTTATTCATTTATTTTTTATTTTTGTAGAGATGGGGTCTTGCTATGTTGACCAGGCTGTTTTTGAACTCCTGGCCTCAAGTAATCCTCCTCCCTTGCCCCCACAAAGTATTGGGATTGCAGGTGTGAGCCACTGCACCCAGCCACCATTGCTTTCTTTTTGTCATAGAGTAGAAGATGTGGTACAGATAATTTCCTATTGGGTCATGCAGTGAGAATTCCTTTAATCCTTACTAAAGCTGAAAGTGAGAAGAATCGACTATTTTTCTCCCAAATTGAAAGGCATGTTTATGTTCCTGCAAGAGCCTTGAATGCCATGCTTTTGGCAAGGAGAAGCCTTGGTTCAGCCATTGCTTTGGCTGGGAGGAGAAGCTACCAGATGGGTGACTGTTCATTGCTATTGGCATGAGAACAAGATCAATTTAGCATTTTGCACCTGCAAACCTTCATAGGTGGGAACAAAGCTATGTTCCAGTTCAACACTTTTGCACCAATAGACCTCTGGTCTGTGATGGTGTCCTTTGGACTTGGAAGGAAATGGACTCTGTTACAGGACCCAAACTGTTCTTGGATAGAGGATTTATCCACAGAGGAAGTTATGTGCTGGTGAGCTCTTGGCTGATACAACCAGGCTGCTGAGTAGATATATGCACACAAAGTCAGCGTTAGGCAGATTGGGAGAGAAAACTTGTGCCAAAGAGCACATTTCAAACTGTAATGTGTAGAGAAGTCACCTGGGGATCTTGCTGGAATGCAGATTCTGACTCAATCTGCAATGGAGCCTAAATGAATGCATTTCTGACAAGCCCCTGGTGACACTGATGCTGCTGGTCAACAATCCAAACATTCAATGTAGCGAGGTAATAGGGGACATTTCTAGAAATTCATGTCATTGTCAAGTTCTGTTTATCACTCTTGGCCTTGTTGGCACACACAATTTAGAAGAGAACTGGCACTTTTCACATGACTGTTTAAATCTGGAAATTTGAGATAACTGAAGAGAACCAGTTGGATTTTATTCTTTGTTTTGAGATTGGAAAGAGTTACCTCAGTTGTCCTACTCTTTACTACATATGTGTGAAAAGGCCTTGTGCAAATATCTTCTCCCTCACTTTGATTTGTTTAATAAAACCTTCAATTAATTCCAAGCCTTCAGGATGGCACAGATCTGTGGAGTGTTTTGTTCTCCATCCCAGTTTCTTCCACTAGATAACCTTGGCAATACATATTCATTGAAATGGGATTTAAACAACTCAAAACACAAAAACAGAAATGCATGCTTAGCTGAGATTGGTTTTGCCTTTCAATTTTGCATCACAATGCCTGATGCAAGTGGTTCCCTCTGCTTACTTTCAGTAAAGAAGAGACTCTGTGGATGGTTCTTAGGAATGCCCTTCTTTTTATTCTCATCAGCTACTTGACTAAATGTGTGCTTCCCCTTCTCAGGCAATGTGTGGGTGGATGTCTCAAGGCGAACTCAACCCATTGCTTTAAAAAAAAAAAATCCATGGCTCTTCCAATTGAGAGCAACCCAGGAGCAAACTCTGTTTTATACCTTTCTTTCTTTTGCAGTTTTACAATTATTATGCTGTTAACATGCATTATTCAAATAATTTTATTTGATACTAATCCCTGAACTACTCTCTGAGCTGGCTATTAATGTCCCTCTTTTAAAATGAGAAAACCCAAATTCTGATCAGAGAATTCATTCAAGAGTGCTGTAGAAAGTGGAGGTAGAACCTGGATTTACACTCATATCTGCTCTAGAGCTCTAAACTCTTACTACTACTTGGAGTTTGACAGGGGCCACATTATAGATTGAATTGTGTCCCCTGAAAAGATATAATGAATCCTGGCCAGGCATGGTGGCTCACATCTGTAATCTCAGCACTTTGGGAGGCCAAGGCAGGTGGGATCACTTGAGGTCAGGAGTTCGAGACCAGCCTGACCAACCTGGTGAAACTCCATCTCTACTGAAAATACAAAAATTAGCCAGGCATGGTAGCGGGCGCCTGTAATCTCAGCTACTCGGGAGGTTGAGGAAGAAGAATTGCTTGAACCTGGAGGCAGAGGTTGCAGTGAGCCAAGATCTCACCACTTGCACTCCAGCCTGGGTGACAAAGCAAGACTGTCTCAAAAAAAAAAAAAAAAAAACAAAAACAAAACAAAAAAACCATTTCTATTCCTCTATCTGTGAATATGACCTTATTCAGAAGTAGGGTCTTTGCAGATATAACCAAGTTAAAATGAAATCATACTGGATGAGGGTGGGCCCTAATCTAGTGATTGACATCCTTATAAGAAGAGGAAAACGTGGACACAGGCAGATGGGCACAGAGTGGGAAGGCCATGTGAATGAAGACAGAAGCAGAGATGGGAATGATGCAGCTACAAGCCAAGAATCGAAAGAACAAGAAGGACCTCTACTAGAGGCTTCAGAGGAGGCACAGCCCTGCTGCCCCCTTGATTTCAGACTTCTAGCCTTCGGAACTGTATCCAGTTCATTACACTTTCTTTAAGTAACACAGGGAAAGTAATAGAGGCCAGGATTATACACGCAAACCTTTGTTAAGTGTGTAGATCTTAGGTTAAGTGTTCTTACCACAAAAAAATTAACAAAAAATTAAACAAAAATCAAAACAAAACCAAATACTTAACGAGGATGAGATTTAAGGAAACCAGTGGCGGTGGGGCCTGTTATTAAGTGAAAAGGTACTTAGATCTACAGCAATTCAGGAAAGAAGGAAGGAGAGAAAATTTAGTTGAGGGTGGGAGAAGAGGGAAGGATCCAAAGAAAAAGTGCAAGGATAAGAGAAGGAGAGGGAGGAGGGAGAGAGAGAAAGTCATATTTACACAATAGGCCTTTCTGCTGGGTGCAGCCTAGGATGCCACCAGGTCAGGGCCCCAGCACAGTCCTACAGCCCCCACCCAATCTATGTTAACAAGGTATCTAATAAAGGCATACACTTCATAGGTCTTATTTCTATATTACACATTATGAGAAAGGTGTGGTTTACTTTCATTCATTTTTATAAATGTGAAAAGTGAGGCCTAGAAAGGTTTACTTGCCCAAAGCTTCCTAAATGGCAGAAGATGGAGCTGGGTCCCTTCTGTCTAGCACTCCCCTCCACTGCCCCTGGCACGGGGAACAGGAAGGCATGCCCCGCTAATGAGATTGAGTTTCTCCTGGAGTGCTCATAAGTCAAAGGCAAAAGACCTGTGGTGGGTACAGTGCAGTCTGCTACGGCTCAGTCATATGTCATAATGACAGAAATGCTCCTTTTATGACAGTCACTAACTGCAGAAACCTTGAAATATCTTCTTGGGCCTATTCATTGGTTTAGTTACAGTGTAGCTCAAGTGGGTACAGGCAGAACAGGAGGTAAGCTGACTGTCTTTGTGCTCACCGTTTTGGGAGCATATGAAACACCTTGGAGTGGCTTGTCAGGTTCTGCTCTTCACAGGCATTCCCCGTTTGGAAGGAGCTCATCTTTGAAAGGCGCGCATGGGGCCGCATGTGAAACACACAGGCGAGGCATCGGGAGAACTAAAAGAACGCGGATAGGGAGCCATGGCCCAAGATCGGTGGTTGATTCATTGATTCAGAGTACAAAGCTTTGGTGCCCTCTGAGTTCCAGGCACCACGCCTTTGAGAAATGCTATAACTGGAGTTAGAGGTGACTTAGGTCACATTACACTTTGGATTACAAGGCTCCGATGGCTTCGCCTTAATCTTTGGAACAGAGACTGAATTCTTCTCACTGCCAAGTGGGCCGGTTTCTACCTGCAACTCTGACCTCATTTTGTTCCACTTTCCTGCTCGCTCACTACACTAGCCTCCTTGCCATTTGGGTGCCCACTAAATCTGTACCTGCCTCAGGGCCTTTGCACTTGGTGTACGTGAATCCTATCTTCACTGCCCGAAATACCTTCCCAGGTATCTTCCCATGGTTTGTGTTTGTGCCTTCTCATCATTCAGTCTCATCTCAAATGTCACTTCCTTGGTGACATCTTATCTAAAATAGCAACCCCCACTCACAGTCTATCTTGATACACTGCCCTTATGATTTTCTGCATACACATGCTTTATTTATCTTTCTTTCTCATTAAAATGTAAGTGCCACTTGGGTAAGGATTTATCATGGATACCACTGTGTCTAATACTTAGGGACCACTTGCCAATGATGGGTTGAATAAATGAAACAGAGCAACCAGAATAAAAGTGTGAGAGAGGTAGGTTCACGGCTGTGTGAGTGCATAGGAGGGACATTCCTGTCTTAGGTAGTTAAGATCAAAGACATGCCCAGAGAAGGTGACTCTAAGCAGAGTGCTGAAGGCAACGTGAGCTTGAGACAGGTGAAAAAGGTGGGGAGGATCTTGGCAGAGAGAGTGGTACATTCGCAGGGATAAATACTATTTCACATGATGGGGTGGAGATTATGGCATTAAGAATTGGGGAGATAAGACTAGGGCAAGATCTTTCAAGAGTTTTATACCCTGTGTTGATGAGTTTGGGTCAATATATTCTATGCAGTGAAGGAAAAAGCCCAGCATCTTCTGGTTTGTGAAGTTTACTGGGGCAGAACTAATGCCTCAACTTTCCTCCACCCTGTCATTTCTTAGTTAGAAGCTGAGAAATGAGGGTCAGTGGAGACAGACAATCAGGCTGTATTTTCAGAAATACTCGGTGGAGCCTCAGATTTATCCTCTGGTATGGGGCTCAGGTTGGTTTCCTGATATGCTCCTTGTGCACCGTCTGGCAAGGTTCCAGGAATGTGAGCGACAAGGCAAAACAAGGCACCCTGAAATTACCTATAATGAAAATGACTGGTAATCTCCAGCGATTACTGTGTTTGTGAGTGACAGGGCTGCACTTTGTGCAAAATCTTTTGCTACAGCAAAAACAGGTCCTGTGGCATTTTCAAGTTGAGGTTTTTGGAGTTTTGTTTTTAATGAAAATAGCTTCAGATCTTTAGCATTATGCATTCTTTTGCCTTCATAATGATTCTGATTACAGATATCTAATGTACTTTTTGAAGAGATATGTGTGTAAGTCTTTAAAAATATAAACCCAAGTTAAAATGAAAGCAATAGCATAATTCTTATACTATTAAGAACAGTATACATTTTATACTATAGTATTATGTTTATATATAATAATACATACACACTCTCTCTATATACATACTTATGCATAGTACTTATATACTATATTTATAATACCAAGCAGTGGGACAGCGTTCAGATTCCAGAAGTCCCACCCACGGCCTGTCTGAACTCTTGGAGCAACCACAAGTCACAGGAAAAAAGGGAGCTTGGGTCAGGAGGACGCCTAATGTGCATTCCAAGGCTGAAATATGGGGAATGAAAGGTGGACCTGGGTAGCCTAATCATCTGTCTCCACTGATACTCATTGTCTTCTGTGGAAGGCAGCTTCCTGTAATGGAGATAAGGGGTCTAGAAATAATCGGGCACATTCCCTGCTCCCCAACTCTAGAAACACAAGTTCTTCCAAACCAATGCAAGGAGTTTTGGGCTGTGTTTATTTTTCCTCGAGTTTGAGAACACGGAACTGCTTATTGAAAGCAGAAATCTTCACAATTGTTTGGAAACCTTACTCAAAGGAGGCCTACTAGGAAAACTAAAATATACAGTGAATGATGGGGAACTTGTGGTTGACACAGAGAGGAGGAGCCCACTCAGCCACCCACATCCCCTCACTCTCTGGTCCACTTCCTGGTGACCCTATGCCATTTTTCTATCAAAGTTTGTAAACAAGAAATACATGCCTGCATGCATACACATAATTTTAAAATTATATATAACATATTTTATATAATTATTTTTTACATTTGTGTATGTATAAATTGTTTAATTTTGACTAAAACATAAATGCCACATGAGTAAGGACTTATCATGGACACCATCCTGTCCAATACTTAGGGACCACTTGCCAAAGATGGATTCAATAAGTGAAACAGGACAATCACAAAAAGTTGAGATTTTTTCAGAGGATGGATGTTGCCTTTGACTACAGAGGTGGTGGAAGGAAGTGGAAGGAGATAAACAATGTTATCAGAGGTACAAGCCATAAGACGTGGTGATTGAATTGACTTTCAATTCTACTTTTCCACAGTCTTCAAAGTCTCAATTGTGTGTGCATACACACAATTTTTAAATTATATATAATATATTTTATGTAATATTTCTATTTTTATATTTGTTTATATTTATGTATAAATTACATTTATTTTTTCTGATAAAGAAATTTTACCCTAACCCCAAGCCAACTCACATCTCATCTGAGGTACTTCCCTGGGATCCTACCAGGCTGCTGAGAGAGCTAGGGAATATCAACCATAGGATGTCGAGATGTCATGCTATACGAGTGACTGGTTACCAACCTCTACTACTGCCTTCAAACTCTCCATCCCAATTGGTGCCTGTCCCTCTTCCTGGCAAATTCCTTTGCTCTTATAAATGAAAGTTTAGGTTCGCTCTCCAAACCCTATTACCTTCCTGTCCCTGTACCTGCATAAGGTTAAATACACCTTACCCTTTGTGTTCTCCAACAGACCATGATCTTCCTCTCTGGCAACCCCTGATCACTTCGAGACACGGATCAGGTGTCACCTCTCTCAGGAAGCCTCCTCTGACTCCCTTAGGCAGAATGAGGACCTTTCTTCTCCCTGGGCCTACAGCACTCTGTGCTTTCCGTGCAACCGGTCAGTCTACCACATTTGTGATATTGTTTTTTTGCCATGTTTGCTTTTCTATGCTATTATTTGATGACTGTTTTCTGTATATTAACCTTAAATCAACTCATAGTTTTAAGGAAACTAGGCTTTATATAACAAAGTATATGAAAGCACATGTTCAAAAATAAAATAAACGAGACAAAAACCTCACAAAGCCAAAACCTAGCTAGATGGTATTGGGATTGAAGGTTTGAAAAAAAAAAAAAAAAGATTTGGTGAGGCAAATAAAATGACAGAAACCAGTTATATCCTGTAAAATCCTATTATTATATGAAATTAACCAAGATGAGTGTTCCATGATATTCCCAATTTTATAAGTACTCAAAATTCAATCTCTGAATTTGGAAGTTAAAAAAACCCTTGCTTTATAGAGCATGGAAAGTTAAAAAAAAAAAAAAAAAAAAAGGAAAGCTTTACAGCAATATGTTCTATTGTGGTGCCACAAAAGTGAACTCTGGTAAGAATGAAGTTAAATGGCAAACGGGGCAAACTATGAGCATACAGCACAGGAGAGCACGGTAAGTAGACATGTGCAATGGTTCCGGCTTGGCCAGAGAAGCCATAGTTAAAGAGAAGACCAAGAGAGCTTGGAATTTTTGTGGCAGAGACAACAAGTAGTAGACTAGTTCCTGGGGATGTTTTGGAGGCATCTGGTGTAAGATATTTTGGAAATTTCTGGTGATCCTAAAGACTCCACCATCTGCTGGTGTTTTGTAAATAATATTTTCATTTGTCTTTAAAATAAATGGTTTCAATTATTTAGAATAGTAGATGTCAGGCCAGTGACTGTACCAACTTAACATGGTGCTCTTGATGATTGTGTTGTCACTTAAGCATTATTCAAGAGTCAGTCTCCATGGAAACTACCCGATTGTAATGAATGGCAAAGCATACGTGGGCAGTCATGCTAAACAGGAAATCATCCTGCCTGTCAGTTCCCTGGTGAGTTTTCCTCAGATACAGGAAGGGAAGACCTTAGAATCTGGCCCATTAACTGACTCAGTGGGCAAGAAATGACTAAACCAAGAAACTCAGAATATGGAGAAAGGTTAAAATGCTGAAATGTAGCCCAACTTCCTTTTTTATCAATCTTCTCAAGAAATGCATTTTTCTCCTAGGTGGTCACAGGAAGTAGGATTTTTGAGGCTAGCAAGGAAGGAAAGATAGAGAAAGTAGTTTTCTATCTAAGTGGTGCAAAACTTAGTTCTGGGCAAGGTCATATGTAACCTCAGTTAATTTAAGCTGCTTATTATGAGAAAAGTAGCATCGTTTTTATAAGCTTATACTCTCATTTCAATGCAGTATTGATTTTTAACTTCATTTCCACTACTAGTCACATAAATCATTTATTTTTGATGTTATTGGTATATTATACATAAAGAATTTAACCTTTCCCAAAGAGAGGTCTGGCTCCTTGGAGACGATCTTTGCTGGTCTGGGTGCCTCCTCCTAGCCAGATAGTGACAATGCGATTTAGGGTGGTGGTTGGTCATGCAAAAAATACCGCATTGTGAGTTATGGCAGAAGCTTTGGTTCACATGGTGTCAGTCAGCCTAAAGACTGAGTTCAACCACATAGGCAATTAATCAATCATGCAAATATAATGGAGCACCAATAAACACTCAGAATACTGAGACTCAGTGAGCTTTCCTGATTAGCAATACTCTGTGCATACTGTCACACAAAGATACAGAAAAGTAACATGTCTATGACTCCATATGGAGAGGACTCCACATTTGATACTTCGCTTGGACCCTGTCCCATGCACTTCCCTTGGTAGATTTTAATCTATATCCTTTCCCTGTAATAAATTGTATTGTTAGTATAACAGCTTTCGTTGAATTTTGTGAGTCCTTCTAAGCAAATTACCAAAACTTAGGGTAGTTTTGAAAAATCTCCTCCCCAAACTTGCAACTGGGGATGGTCTTAGGGTGTGTTACTTTTAAAGTTTGTAGCTTGCCTAAATTCTTCACATACATACAAACTACAACCTTCTGCATAGGGTCATACATATAATATATAGACAGCTGGAGATATCTTTGTAAAGATCTCAAAATAATTGGCCTTGTGTATTGGAGAAATTTCCCTGTACTCCACAGTACAGATAAATGAGCAAAAAGACAATCAACTGAATTTGGGCAATACGGCTTTACAAAGATACAACCAACCTACTTGTTTTTTCTATGTCTAGGGCTATAGAAGTCAATCTGGGTATGTAGGTAAGCTCTGAAGTTCAAGTCAGAGGGATTTATTATGGGTGGTAAAGTGGAATTGAAAGTTAATTCATCGCCAGTGTTGTTGCTTTTACCTCTGATACACTGTTTATCTCCTTCCACTTCTGTCCTTCTCTACCAACGCCTCCATAGTCAAAGCCAACATTGATACCTCAACTTATGAAATATTTCCAAGCTGAATTGTTCCATGTGGCAGCTAAAGTGATTTAGATACATAATTTAGATCATAGTGCTCTTTATCTTCTCACCTTCTGTGATTAAAACTCTTAAATGTCCTCCCAGTGCTCTTAGAATAAAGTCAAAACATTCCTGAATTGGTCTGCAAATATTGGTGCCACTTGATGCATATTAATTTCCCAGGCTTTTTCTTGAACCACACTTCCTGAGGCTCTCTTATCTCTGGTCACACTGGCCTTTCTTTGATCTTTCACATTTAGCATACTCCTACAGCATGGTCTTTGCACAAGTTCTCTTTGTCTAGCTTTCCCACCCACTTTGTGTTTATTAATGCCTACACATTGTTCACACAAACCTTTCTTTTAAGAAAGTTGCTTTTGATCTCTGTAGCTTTGTTTCATAATTCCTTCTACTTCTTATTCAGAGGTTTTTCACAGTTGCAGTTTTGTATTTGTTATCAATTGGTAACCTGTGTCCCCAGCTAGAATGAGTGGTTTGGATTTGGGTGGATCCATGGTTCTGCACTTTTCACAATGACCTCATGTCATTTTGATGCAGGTAGGCTTCAGACTAAACTTTGTTTAGATAATGATAGTGGGGTAGGATGCTAGCAGCTGACACTCTGAAATTTTAATTAGAATGAGTAATTGTAGAGTAAACATTGCCACCCAGAATCATCATTTGTATCTAAGAAGTTCTTTCAGATGTTGTTTGCCCTGGTTGATTTGTCCTGATCATTTCTTTCAACAAAGAGCCCTTGACTTTCCAAGAATGACATGGGTAGGAGAGTTGGCCAAGGTGGTGCCATTTTGGGCTTCAGTAATGTGTAGAGTATATGAGATACTGATACCTCTAGACCTTGGCACAGCAAGTCAAGGCCTGGGGTAACCTTGCGCATCATGTCTAGCCACCACAAGCCTTGTATGGGGTCTTGAAGGCTTCTCAAACAGAAAAGGAACTGGCAATTTGTCCCAGGGTTTCTATAGCTAAGCAGAACAATTAATGATGTCCAGCTCTTGCCATTCTGCCATAAAGCGTGGTCAAGGAGTTTCTCTATCCACCTGGACATGAGGTTCAGTACATATGTTCTACTGCCCACGGTGGACAAGAGCCCTATGGAGCTCTAGGATATGCCCAGAGAGCCAGGCAGCTGAGGACATTAGGGAAAGATAGCTGGATGGGTATTCTGACGGGTCTAGGTCCAGCTGCAGGTCCATATATTTGTGTTCACGTATATATTGAATACTTCTTTCTATTGTAACTGATGTACCCTTTCGGTAGCATCCTGGCTATCTGCAGGACAACAGTGCAATGTATTCAGCAAATTAAAATATCATTATTTTAAAAACTTGAAAGAAAAAAAGCTTGGATAGGATTCAAAATTAATTCATATTATCAAAAGACATTTTGATATAACATTTTTTCAGTAAAAGAGAAGCTACTGGATTGTCCAAATATAAATTCAACTGTTACACATTTCTGAATTGTAGAAAAAAATACTCTCAAACTTTTTATCATTCACTCAGTGTTTTTCATTTATGTTCTCTATAAAGAATTTGAAGAGAGTATCATCAAAAAGTCTTGACCAGGAAATTTTTTATAACTCTTTTATGCATATAAATTGATGTGAAATAGCTGTTCATGAAAGCAATCCTGAGTTTTCTTTTAAAACGTTGAAAATATTAGGTTTTGAAGTTTGATACAAAATAAACGTTCAACCTCTTCTTTAAAACTTTTGGATTTAGTAATCATACTTAAAAAACAAGTGATTTTTTTTCAGCAAGCTTTACATACATTTCCCCAAATCCTCTTCAGTTTACCCAGTGTGCTTTACCAATGTTATCATGTTTTATATGCACTAAGACATGAAAAATCACTGTTTAAATAGATGCGTAGAATGGACAATCTATTAAGTCTGTTTTGTGTGCTGGTCAGTAGAACTCAGCAGAAATGATGGATGAGTTTAGAAATTGGCTGCAAGGAACAAGGGCTTCTTATTTTGGAGACCAGATAGTATGAAGGGACAGTTTCATTTTGACAACTGCTTATAGGTAATCATTTTTGAAAATGCATTTTGTATGTGGCCTCAAGATACAGAACTTGGTGCAAGCTTTGTGAAATCCATGTGACCTTAGTAACTCATACAACCTCTCTAAGCCTCCATTTCTGCAGGTGCCAAATGTATATTATAACAACTAGCTCAAGGGTAATTGTCAAGCATGGATGAATTATCTTTGTAAAATGCTTAGTATAGCACCTATACCTAGTAAGCAAATGGGAAGGACTGGGCCAGATGGGCCCAGTGGTAGTAGGTTCCCTATCACTAGAAGTATTCAAGCATATTATGGAAGATCACAGTTTTAGACTGACACAATTACAATAAAATCTTTAATAACCCTAAGATCCCCTGTGTAGCTGAAACTCCCAGATTGGAAGTGGCAGAGCCATGTCTAGAATAAACACCACAGCCATCCACCAGATTAAAAAAAAAAAGTCTTAATGTGAAATCTTTCAATGAACCCTCATAAGAATTTTTTAGTAAGAATGTTGATGAGGACCCTTGTCTTTCTTAAGAAAGAACTTACAGTAGCATGCATTGGACTTACTTGGGGGGGGGGGTTGTTAAAACACACATTAATGGATCTCATCCCCAGAGTTTCTGATTCACTAGGTCTGGAGTGGGGCCCCAAAATTTGCATTATTAATAAGTTTCCAGACATTGCCAAGACTTCTGGTCCTAAGATCAGAGTTGAGAACATTAAAGCAATGCTACATTGGAGCAATGCTTCTCAGTTCTAGCTGACATTAGATTTACTTGGGGAGATATTTAAACTTATAGCTGTATGGAAACTTACCCTAAACCCATTACATAGAATCCTGGGTGACAGAGCCCAGGCATGGCTGTATGTTAAGAGGTGTCCAAGTGATTCAAATGAGCAGTCAGTACTGAGAACCACAGAGAGAGAATATCCATATTTTAGCTAGTGATTGTCTTGCTACTAGATCCTAATGTTGGATTAATTTTTTCATTAGTTTTTGTTATGACTGTCTTTCTCTTCTGTATTTCAGTGTATTTTTTAAAATGTCACAGTGACATTTGAAAAAAGTGTTTTTGTACTCTGAGACTGTTCCAATAAGTTGCATCCCATCCTCTTCCTAATTATTCAAGAGCCGACTTACTGTTAGCAATTAGATGAAAATCTGTAGGCTGCAATTAAGATCAGTATATATGACAGTGCAAATGGACTTTGAATATTTTATTATTTATGCTTGTAATACTTTAAGTGTTTTAAATCATTGTACTAATAAGAATAACTTAAAGCATCTTTTAAGTGAAATTATAACTTGCAGTATATTTTGTTTCCTAAGACAGAAACACCTTTAGATAACAATAGCCAATTGAATTGCACCAAGTTTTCATATTTAAATTTTAGTGTAGTTATATAATGGCTCTTTGAAGCCAGATTAAAATGCTTATGACTAGTGGACTCACATCTGCCATAGGGGTTAGGTTTTTAAGTCAGCATGCATGGCAAAGGTTGTACATCGTCAAAATTTTCTTTCAGAATCCTTTAAATCTACATTATCCAGACTGTGCTCCAAAGACCAGCAGCATGGGCATCACCCAGGAGACTGTGAAAAATGTGCAGTCTCCATAACTTATTGAATCTACACCCACAGTTTAACAAGATTCTTGGGTGATGGTATGGACATTAAAATTTGAGAAGTATTGCCTTAAATTATTCATTAATCACTAAGGCCTGAGACTTCAGTAGCTGAAGAGCCCACAATTATTTACTCAGTTTCTCTTTGCAGTTTTGTTGAGGCTTCATTCTTCCTTTTGAAGTGGAGGCCTCCCTCTAGGTTGAACAAGGAAAGTAGGAAGAAGAATTATTTTCTTTACATCCTTCCCTGCTCCCTCCCTTTTCTTCTATATAGACTTCATGTGGTCCAATGCATGTTAGCTGAAAATGCATGCATTGAAACTCCATTGTCTTTTATATGATAGTGTAAAAAATGGATTGCCCATCTACCATAGGCTTGGTGACGAAGATGCAATGGCAAAGAGGAAAAAACGGTTCCCACTGTCATAGAGCTTAGTGTCTAAAATGTCTCATTGAAGATCATTAGTGATTAGCAGGCCTTCAATGCACGAAGAATACTGTGTTCTGTTCAACTTAGTGTTCAGTTTCCAAATACCTCTAGTGAAGAATATCTTCTGTTAGGAATCCCTGTGAACTGACCATCCACAGGGAGTTTTCTGGGTAAAGCATCCTACCACCAGTTTAACTACCCTCCTTCAATTCTTACTGAGGCCTGAAGGAATGACTCAAAATAAAGGCAACCACTGGTATCTTCTGTATGAGCTTCCAAAACCAGGCCTCCAGTGGCCAAGGAGAATTAATGGCATTGGGAAAGAAAAGCATCTTTGGAGAAGACTGGGCAGCATGCCAACAAGGTCCCCTCTATTGTTATGCCAAAGCTTCTCACTCATGCCCAATCCCAAGCATGTCTCAGGATGCTGGCGGTGCCAATTCCACATCTTATATCGGCAGTCTCCAAATATTCTGAACAATTTCATGCATCTGTTCCCTGGGGGAAAGGGGAAAAAGGGCTTCATTTTTCACTGCCCTCATGAGATTTTATTGTTTCCACTTTCTGGATGCTTGCTTTCTGTTAACTATCTTGAAAAAGAAAGCCTTTCACTTATGAAGGGAAGGAAAGAATGACTTGTGAGATGAGAACTGATCACCTCTTAAAACTATTTACATTCCTGCCAGCTGCTGGCTGTCCTTAAAATGCTGCAAGATACTTGTAAGTGTCCTTTATTTTCCTAACAATGTGTGGCAGATGTTTGGGGTTTCATGTCTTTAAATGCCTTTCATCAGTGCAGAAACTGCATTTCCTGGTGGCTGTTATCCCCATACAATGGCTGTTGTATAATGATTTATCGTGTTTAATCAGAAATTACAACTTGCTTCTGAATAAAAGGAACAAAGCACATATTACAGGATATTTATGACTAAATCTATTTACTATTTATGAAGAATCTAAAAGCTTAGCAATCTCCTTCAAAGACAAACTGTCAAGTTTGAAAAAACCTCCAGCTGTTTGAGATTTCAAATCCTTAGCAGAATGACTGATCTAGACTGAGGCATTCTATTTGAGTATCTTTTTTTAAACAAAGCTGTTGAAGACAATTTTCTGTTATGTATTGTCTTTACTACAACACAAGCTGAGAGCTTGGTGGTGTTCCCAGGAGAACTGCTGATGTTGAGATGCTTGAATCCTACAATTCCAGTTTCCACAGTCCTTCTGGCTGTCACTGAGACCAGAGAGATGTGTTGTTGGGAGAGGAAGGCAGGTTTCTGCCTTTAGTTCAGGGACATCCACTGAGCCCTTGTTGAAAGCAGGTTGTTGTCTTATCTGAACACAGAAGAAATTTCTAAGAGGTTCCAAAGGAGACCTGATCTCCTAAAAGTCCTAGATGATTCTGCTAAATGCTAGTTGAGAAGGGATGCCAATTTCTGAGTATCAGCTATGTATCAGATCACATCCCAGGACTTTAGCTTGTGCCATCTCACCCACTCTTGAAATAACTTGCTTACAGAGGGTCCTGTATCCCTGTGTTGACAGATGAGGCAGTTTAGATGGGAAGATGTTTGTTTCAGACTTATGCCAGGTCCAACTCCAAAGCCTATAACTCTGACCCTAGACTGGCTCTCCAGTCAAAGATGCCTCACTTGCTTCCTCTGGGATTAGAAAACTTTTCTCAGGCAATCGAGTTACTTTTTTTAAGAAAAAAAAATCTATCTTCAAAACTATAAAGTTAGCTAGAAGCTTGGAACTGCACTAGATTCAAAATGCTCATAGCAGTCTTATAAAGAGGGCTAAGAAAATAACTCTTTGTAATCCTTCCCAATGAGTTGATAAAGAAAAAAACATTAGGAGCCAAAGTAAGTAGTAGAAAAGAAAAAAAAAATACTAATTTTTGAAAATGGATGAATGTCATGATTAGTTCAGTGTTGTCTACTCACCAACAGAGGTACAGTTCAAATTAGATCCATTTGAACCATACATTTTCAAATTTAAAAAATTGTTTGATAAAAGTAACTTGTTTGTTATAGAATTTAGAAAGTACATAGGCTTTTCCTTTCCTAAGAGCTACTCTAAATACATATCCCCTTGGTTTGAAATGTGTATGTAGAGAGTTGAAGGAAGAATACTTCTATTTTTTCCCATTGTCACCGACTGTCTAGTAAATATTCCTGTAGAGATGTCTTCCCTAAAGTTTATGTAATTATGTTCACATTTACACGGTGACCTGGGGTCTGATGATAGAGCTTTTTCAGAAAACTAGGTGGTCAGTTTTTCCATAGATGTAGAATCTTCCTTACCTGAAATCAAACTTGGAGTTTTGAGCTTTCAGGTCAGGATTGACTGTAACCCAGGGACTACTAAGGTGAAGTGGTTGCCTGAACTTTTGCACTGTTCTGAGAGATTACCCTTTGCCATCTGTAGCTTTGGAATTTTTGAGCATAGATTTCTATAAAGTCTGCAGATAATCCTGCTCCTAAGCTGAGATCTCAAAGTATTGTCTCTGACAATACTTCCTGCCCTAGTGCTTCTGCATATTATATTTTCTGCTACTCCTCGGTTGTAACCCGTTGACATTTTTCTCTATATAGAGTACATTCCCATAGCCTTCAGAAGAGAATTTGGGAATATTCACAGCTTTGTTCTAATTGTTTTCTTCTGCTCTTCTCCAGGCTTACCCATCATATAGGAGCCCAGTGGTACTTAACTGGGAGTAATTGTGCCCTCAGAAAACAGTAGGCAATTTCTGGAGATGTCTTTGATGCTCAACATTGGGATGGAAGTCAAAGATGTTGCTAAACATCCTACGATGCAGTGGACAGCCCACTGCAACAAGAATTGTCCAGGCCCACATGTCAGTAGTGCCATGGTTGAAAAGGCCTGTGGTTTAGCTATACTGGAAAACAGACCTTCCACAAACACACCATGTATTTACCTACCACTGGGAAGTAGTCCATTGTTTAGAGCATGATTTCTGGGCCCAGATGGCCTGGGCTTATCTCCAAGATCCTCTAGTTATCAGCTGTGTGACTTGGAGAAAATTATTTAAAATCTCTGTACCTCAGTTTCCTTATCTGTAAAAGTAGCCTAATGATGTCTATCACATACAGTTGTGTAATTAAATGAGTTAATACATATTAAGTACACAGAATAGTGGCTGGTGCATGGGAAGAACCCAATATGTGCCACACAGCATGGCTGCCACTACTGCTGCCACTTAATGCATTTGGACTTTATTTAGGATGATCCCTCTGCCCAGAACACCCTCTCCCATATTGCCTCATCCTTTAAGCCATAGTTAGACTTTCCCCTTGCAAATGGCCCCCTTCAGTCCTCTTTACATACCTCTAGTATAAGTCAATGTATAGTACCTGGCAAGGAGTAATTTGTTCTCCCTTCTGCTTTTAATTGCAAACTCTTGGAGGAGCTGCAGCTTGTTCTATCTTGGCCTTCCATGCAGAGTCCCTAACAAGAGTAACCACTCCGTAAATTAATAGCAAACTTTTCTTTCTTTTCAGACTTAATATAACCTGTTTAGTAAGCCTCACAGGGCTATTTGTTCGAACACAACAAGCCTGGTTTTAATTGGACATTTGCAATTTCTTTATAACTCCTACAGTAATGGTGGAACCTCCTTAACAGTTGGCACTGGAAGCCGAAAGCTGAGTGACAGTGCAGAGTGTCATGCTGTTTCCTCCCTCAGACACAAGACAGACACTCATCTTCAGCTATGCCAGCCTTCTGGCTTTGGGGAGACATACACCATTAAGTGCTATGTGGAGTTAATAATTCACTCCTCTTTTAAAGCTGTCTATCTTGATTCTTTATTCTGGCCTGAGCTAGATAAGGCAACAAGTGGCTCCTCGCTGCTGCTGATCATCTATGAGTAGAAGAAACCAAAATAAATTTGTATCCTGCATTGTAAATCTGAATCGTCTATCATGAGATAACATTTGTTGTTCTCTCCTTGGCTTAAAATTAATTTTTTCAGTTCAAAAATATTACAGCTCTTTAATGAAGAAATGCTGATGCACAAAGGGATCAGAATGGGTTCTAAAACTTCTGTCACTAATACCTTGGATCATTTTCTTCACCTCTCTGAGCCTTACTTTACGCTTCTATGAATGAGGATAATGACACCTACCTCAGTGAGATACCCTGAAGATAAAATAAGATGCTGAATTTGCAAGCACATAATAAAACAAAACTACAAAATGTTACACAAGGGCAAGTTGAATACAATAGTTAATTGATGATGATGTAATTTTTAAAAATTAGGTATAGTTTTCTTTTTTGCCTATTTTGTCCTTCTGGACACAAATTCATTGATGCTGTTTTATTGAGGAGATTGGGAAGTCAATATTTATTTAAATGTATAGCTTGTATGCAAGTTCATGGAAAGAACGACATGGTTCTTTCTTTCTCAATCCCTTATCTGGCCATTTAACAGCTTGAGTTCTGTCTGGAGTGAGCACCTGAGATACTGAAGGAGGTTTATCTTTAGCTGTACTCAACCCGATTGATAGAACTGGCCTGGAACTGGGATTAAATATCTTTTACTGGCTCTTCTTACTAGCTTTCCATGCTAGTTTTAAATACAAGCTCTCCCAACATATAAACTGATAGCAGAAACTCCTCTATCTAATGTAAAATATTATTAACTATTCATGATTCACATAAAACTTCTGATAGCTGAAAAATAGCCATCTTCAGTCCCTTGCCTGTATTGTTTTTTCCTTCTGAAACATTTACAAAGCAACTGCCAGACAATGTAGCCAAGGGCTAACCATGCACAGAAAAAAATAAGACACGTCAATTTTGACTTTTTAGAAAAAGAGAATTTTCCAGCTGACACCAGAATCTCAAAGTTGGCCAATCCAAGTGAAAAGTGCTTGGAAATATTCTGTTTAAGGTTGGGTGAAGCCTCTGTTCATATCCTGGAATATTTAATTTGGCTTTTCTGTTACTGAGGAAACATGGCATGATGAGTGAATATGCACATTACTTCCATTCGGGTGGTGACTAAGAAAACCATTCTCCCTTACATACAAAGCCTTACTGTAGTCATTCTCTATGTACTGACCACAAACAAACTTGCCATCTTGCCTCCTTTTCAAGAACTAGGTTCAACTATAGAATGAATGAATAGAAAGCGTTATAAATAGCTTGTGAAAGGAATTGGGGAAACCTTCTCAACTAAGAGAACATCATTTCTGATAAACTATTTTTGTTAACTCACAGTATATACTGTACACTCTACAACGTAAATGGCTTTTTACTAGAAGCTACAAAAGAAATGGGTCCAAACACTCTTGAGAGATGTATAGATAATTCTTATAAGCAATGGAGAGTATTAAGAACAAAAGGAACTCTTTTATAAAGGACATTCTTATCCCTCTTTTTACCTTCTCTTAAGTTGTGGCTCAGTGCTATTTAATTTTTGTGATAATGGAAATGTTCTCTAACTTTGTAGTCCAATATGGGAGCTGCTAGCTATATGTGCCTGTTAAGAACCTGAAATGTGACTTGTGCAAGATTATTTAATTCTAATTAATTTAAGTAGCCACAAGTATCCAGTGGCTACTGTATGGATTGACAACTATACTTCAGTTGGTGATAGTCATTAAGGAGTAACAACAAATTATTTAGCATTCTATTACATGCCAATCACTGTTTTAAGCATCATGTCATATATATTAACTAATTTAATCCTAATAACTGCCCCATGTGGTAGTTACTAAGATTATACCAATTTTACAGATGAGAAAACTGATGCGCAGAGTAGGCAACATGGCCACATCACAATCTGGAGAATGACAAAGTTGGATTTAGAATCCAGGTATATGGGGCTCCAGCATCTTCAGTCTTAACCTGGGCACTAGACTGCTTCTCCATAAAATCATGGTTGATTTATTAACAGCAATAGTTATTGAAGACTATCCTGATCATTTTCACTATCTGATTGCGCAGAAAAGCATAGAAAGCATAAATGAAGATTTAAAAATCATATTCTCTTTGAGGACTTCAGGGCTAAAAAAAAATATGTAGACTTCCTTGGATAAGTGCCTTGAAATGATTGCATAAGATGTATCAACACACTTTGCCTACAAAAGGCCAGGCCTTGTGGCCGACTGAGTGCAGAAAAAAGGAATGTTGACCCAGCTTCTTATTGAGTGTTGTCATGGTGATTCAGCTTTAAACAAAGGTGATGCTATGTTTTTGTGCTCCAGTAACAGAGCTCAGCAATTAACTTTAGTTTTATTTAGTCTGCAACACCAGATTGGAGTCTCTTGAGAGAGGACCTTGACATAGCTTCTCACAGTACTAGCCTACAGAGGGGTGAATTCTTGGGTACATGGTAGATCCCACTTGTGCAATAAACCCAAATAACTTTTCAAAAATCAATCATTTTAATACCATGAAAAACACTTTGCTCTGTAAGTGATCACCATCACATCAATGCCATATTGCATGTGTTTCTTATCAAGGACAATTTAAAAAATAAAACTGTTTCCCAAACCTGGATGTGCATCAGAATCACTGAGAAGCTTGTTAAATACAGGTGACCTTTTGATGCCCACAAGGTTAGGGGAACAAATGATTTAAATTAGACTGAAGTATAAACTGAAATGTACTTCAGAAGGTTTGCTTTTGGCAAATTTTCTGCCATACAAAGGATTTTTAAAAATTGGTCATTGGCGTTTCCTTAAATATCTGAGTACTAACAGGTACTAATTTTTAAACCATGATGGTGAAAATGTTGAATGTATTTATGCCTAGAGTTAGGAAATATGTGTTGTGTTATGAAATTAAATGAAAACTAAGTGTGTTTAAATGTGATTTCCCAGATAGCTCATTTGACAATACAGCAAAATTTTGACTTTAAGGCACCATTGCTCCAAAAATGATCAATACTAAATAGGTTGAAGACAAGACTGGAGATGTATTGATATTTCAAGATGTATTAGAAAATCCTGCAGGTTATTCCAAACAAAAATTAGATGCAGATGGATTGCTTGACATTCTTAAACTTTATTATGTGTGTGGTACAGGAAGACAATGGGTACAAGAGACCAAATAGAAGAATATCAGATGGGAATCTCCAAAATCCTTTCCTAGAGGAAATAGAAACAGAAAATCCAGTTAATTTGAGATGATACCATCAAAACACTGATGGTTAACATTTGAATTGCCATTATGCTAAATTCTGATCTAAGTCCTTTACCTTTATTTATTTCTCACTACTACCATATGAGTTGATATTTTGCAGATAAGGAAATTTAGACACAAAGAGATGATCTTTTCTAAAGAATCAGCATTCTCTTGCTTGGCACTAATGATAAAGTTTCACCTACTGATACCTTATTTGATTTTCTTTTCCTGTAAATGGGAATGGGTCAGAACCCCCTATGAATGCTACTCTTCCTGCTGACTTGACCCAGAATAAACTGAGAATCCAGTACCCAGGAAGAGACTGGCTTTTCAGTATTGCATCACAGTAGATCACAATAGATCACAGTAGGGATCTCTTCTTCATTTGATGTCACTGATGTCTTCCTTAAATAAAACTCCTAGACAAGATTCTAGTGGGCCATGATCTCAAGACATCTCTGGTGCAATTTCCTTAATTATGCTGGAATATTAAGAGGATGTTGCTGGCATGTGATGAGAACTGCCCATGACTAAACTCATGCAAACAGGATAAGGTCTCTTTCATTCAATAAGTTCATTGGTGGGCTGGGTAGCAAAGCTTCCTTAGGACACTTAGAAGGACAGATACTTGCCTCGGACAATCACTTGACTAGATGCCAGTGCAGATGGTCAATTGCAGTTGCATTTCTCACCTGAATAAAAACAACAGCTCAAGTCTCAGTCTGGACTTTGGCAAACCACGGGAAATTAAATGCAAATGAAATTTGCAAGCATGACAAAAATGAGGGCAAGAGGAATTAAGTTCCAAGAACAAAAATGTAGCATTTTTCATGCTAACCCTAGGAGGCCAACTTAATCAAATTTTCAGCTCAGACTGATAATGACCCTGGTGGCCAGTTTCTTTGTAGAGCTTTGCGATGGCAAAAGCAGAGAGAAAAGCAGGTGATGAAGGGGTGGGGGAATTAGCTTTTCACATTTTTGTTCCAGGGATTTGCCATTTTTTAATGCTAGCAAATCTTCTGAGTTTAATTACCTTTGCTCATGTTTCCATGCCAAACTTGATTACCTTAAGCAGAGGTGAGTCTGCTTATAACCATCTGTATATGAAGACCCATGGCTTGAACTCTGAATGGCTAAACTTCACTCAGGATGACCAGTAGATGTCAAATATGATCATCAATGGATTTCAATGAATTCTGAGAATTAAACATTTCCAGTTCCAGCAGATCACGTTCTTTGTAACAGGAACTACAGTGTTTAATTTTTTAGACCATCCAAAAAAAAAAAAAAAATCCAAGAGGAAGTGAAATTATATCCAGTGGTCTTTGCAATACCATAAAGAAAAAAAAAAAAGTAAGATGCATCTCACTCCACAATGGCCCTGAAGTCAGATTATGTTTCCCTCCTTGAAACCCTGGAGGACCTATCTAATTTTTAGCAAACTGAGGGCCTCTAGAATCAACTTATGAGAACAAGAAATGATGGCGAGATAGATGATGTAGACTGAGACATTTCACCCTATTCCATTCCATTTCAGAAAAATTCATTAGAAAGACCTCTGGCCGCAAGATCTGAGTACAGGTGTCTACTCTGCCACTCATTAATGTGTGCTACTAGGAAGTTAATTCACTGCTCTACGTCAGTTTTCACAACTTTCAATAAGACCTGCCTCAACAGATAGTTGGGTACATTCTAAACTTTGCAGCAATAGTGAAAATATGATGAAAATTTCAGCATATTATTATTAAATTGCTGCAAATGATCATGATAGGCCCTTTGAAGACTGAGATGAAGGAGTCTGGCCCTCCAGGGTGGTCCCATATTTAATATAAGTGCAATAAAAGCCAAACTTCAAAGTATCAAGGAAGATCTCTGAGAAGTTTTGTTAATTGATTTTTTGGTAGGATCCTAGCTTCTAAAGGAAACCAAATGTGTTTTTATGAGCTAAAATTAAGGGAATCTGTTCCACTCAGTCATTATTCTATCACTCAAGACATACCCCAGAACTATTATTTGTACTTAAAATGCTCTTCAGCTTGCCAGCTGGCCAGGAGCTACCTGTCAAAGTTAATCACAGGTAGTGGTTCATATATCAGGTGGTATGAGCCTATCTGGCCCACAGCAGCTTTGCTGAGTGACTGATAGCCTTCTCTCTCAATTTCACCAAGCCAAAAGACTACTAATGATGCATCAAAAGGCCACAGTAAACTGTCTTGAAAATAGAAATTGTTGTACCTAGAGAAAAGCTTGCCTGACTTTATTGGCAATCCTAGATATCATGACTTCCAACTCTAAGAGTTTATGATAGACAAAAATGTAACTAAAACAAAAAAGAAAAAAGAAAGCCAATTAAAATAAAACACAGGGCCGGGCAAGGTATCTCATACCTGTAATCCCAGCACTTTGGGAGGCCGAGGTGGGTGGATCACAAGGTCAGGAGTTCGAGACCAGCCTGACCAACATGATGAAACCCCCTCTCTACTAAAAATACAAAAATTAGCCAGGCGTGGTGGTACATGCCTATAATCCCAGCTACTTGGGAGACTGAGGCAGGTGAATCACTTGAACCTGGGAGGCAGACATTGCAGTGAGCCGAGATTACGCCACTGCACTCCAGGCTGGGTGACAGGGTGAGACTCCATCTCAAATAAATAAACAAAATAAAATAAAGTAACACAGATGAGCAGAGACCAACAATGTTATCTTATGTACCCTGACATATGCACAGTCAGCCCTTACAAAAGAGAGCTTTCATATACAGAATCTCATGCGACCTCCATGGTACCTCATCAAGATTAGCTTATTTCCATCTTATTAAAGAGGAAACTGAGGATTGGAACTTATCCACAATCAGAGATCCATTAAGTGATGAAGCTTTTGCTACCCCAAGTATCAGAGTCAGGGTGGGACTTCCAGTCCAGTTTTTCTTATTCTTGGCCAGAGAAAAGGATAGCACATGCAAGGTTATGACCAATACTTGGACCAACACTTACAGAAAATGGGGTTGCTGATCCATGTCACGTTTTTCTAAGTGTTGGGTCAGCTCAGGAAGAACAAGCTTTGGAAATGTTATCTCAATCCTCTTTGTGCAAGCTGAGGTCCTCAGAGGTTACTATGAAAGAGGGCAGAGATATAAAGGGAATTGAAAACTAATCTTCAACTTCAAAAAAAATGAGAATAGTCATGTAGATCATAGAGAGAAATAATGATTACCTTTGATTCCTAGAGAAAGTTAATTTAAAGTGTAATCCAAGTTCCACTGTACAGCCAAAAAAAAAAAAAATCTGCAAAGTTGAGATACATCTTTAGTAGATGGAAACAAGTCACAAGGGTCACCTCTCTTGAATATTGGGAAGATGCTCATTCACAATAATTGGGGGAAAGAAAGATTTTGGAGATTAACTGACCTTGGTTTAGGATACACAGTGTTTTTTCAATGCAAATGATATTTGGTATCATGATAAAAGGCAAAATCTGTCCTGAATGACAGTCTCTAAGGAAATGCACTCAATAGTCAGAAAACCACCAATTTGATTGCTTATGTTTTTGTGTTTACCAAATTAGAATCTGTAACTATTTAAAGCAAATCCTTAGGATCCATGTCCAATGGAATCTTTCAAGTTCATGTGCACTTTGAAAGTATAGATATCTGTGGTCCGTGAAATAATATAGGCATAAAACTTTGTTGGTTTATAAATGGGTTTAGCACAACAAAAGAAATTAATTACACAAGCCCAGATGTAGCACTGACACCCATTTTAGGAACGGTACCTTAGAACTACACCATATTTTTGAAACCTGTGACATCAGGTTTGTACATTGTCTTTTTAGGTGGTCTTTGTGACCTTAGAGGCTTTATCTGGAAGAATATAATTCCACCTACTGAGGCTGTAGACTTATTATTGCTTTTATAATATTTATTATTGCTAATAAATATTCACTTATAAATGTTTACTGTGCATCTACCGAGTTCTAGGTAGTAGGAGCCTTTGGTATGGGAGGTATTGTGCTCCACTCATTCCAAGCACATTTTCTCACAGCCTAGTACTTACTAGCCCTTGTACTTAAAGGCACAAAGACAAAGGATATTCAGTATTACTATCCTCAGGCTGCTTCCTGCATTTCATTCCCTAAAACTATCTGCCTCAAAACCCAATAGCCTCACAGAACTGCTTTCTAGTACCAGAACGTGTCATATTCTCTTGTACTCCAGGTTCTTTGTGTATACTTTCCCCTACCTTGAGTGCCTTTCCTTTTATGGCTGCCTGGAGCCCTTTATCTTTTAAGAGCAGCTCAAGCAAAACATCCTGGGTGATGGCCTCCACCTGCAGCTTGATGGCACTTGGTATATACCTTGAGGAAGAGCCCTTGTCACCTTTGAGTCTATTACTTACCTTTGAGTCTTCCATCAGATCTGAGCTCCCTGAAGGCAGTTCATGGATGGCCCGGAGGAGAGGTGCTTGGCAAATATTTCTTTGATTGACCCAATTTAAGGATACTCAGTAAAAAATCTTGACCAGATAGGGCAGTGCAATGCATATATGTAAAACTTGACATAGTTTTTGTGACTTTGAGGTATGATGTGTACATTTCTTTATGCAAGAAATGAGAGAAGTAGCAGCCATGTAAACATTCATCCAGTTCTTTAAGTTGAAGTCAAGTTGCAGAACCAAGACGGCAGATATTAATTGGATTTTGAAGATATGCTGAGATATCAAACCTTGGCGAGAAAAATGATGGTGTCTCACAGACCTCATAGGCAGAGAGAAATATGCCAAAATGATTTATAGCTGCATTTACTCCCAAGGTGATTCAGTGTCAAAGGTCAGATAACATATATTCTTTGCTATATTTATAGTGTTTCAAAGTGAGTTTTAAGAGGAGGTGGTCTCCAGTTACAGCAGAGATATCACATTGAATGTTAAAGAGGGAGAGTCCCAACATGATACGAAAACTTGCACTGCACAGTTGCAAAAAGCTTAAAATTGCCAAATAATCCCATTCATTACAAGAAATCAAATATGATTTTTATAATATTCAATAATGGATGTCAATAATATAATTCATGTGTTTGGCATTCTCGCAAGGCTTAATTATACTCTCAAAGTTTTTTTTATCAAAATATCATCCTAGGGTGTGAAAATTTACCTCCTAACAAAACTTATTTCTTGACCCAGCCATGGTGATGATGCCAGATTAATTGTGCTTTTCATTTTGTGCCTAATTGCATTTCGACATAAATGTCATTAGGTTGATAACACTTTGCAGAGTTTTAAAATTTATAAATATTCATGTAAAGAATGCAGAAAGTATTGATTCTGCAGATGCCTGGCTGAGAGTGGTCGTCACATGAGAGTGCTTTTAAACAGAGGCATGTTATGGAATGCATTTTCAAACCAGGCTTAGGTTATGTTCCATCTGAATTTGAACCTACTTCATTCAAATCCCTATAAGCAAATATTTACTTTGCTGTAAACATTTTACTAGGCTTTGTTGGGACATGATGCCTGACACTAAGTTTTAATAGCACAGTAGTGTGAAAGTTTACTCTTGAATCTGTGATATTCTTTTTACTGTCTTGTCTCCCTGAAAGCAATCACTTAGAAATGGATTTGAACACATAACATTAAGAGACTTCTTTCATTGACCTTCCAAGTTTACTAGTCTCATTATTGACCCGAAAAAGTAAATCACCTGTTCTTTGAATTAATGTAACTTAAACCAACTTATATCCCCAATTATTTTGAAGCAGTTCTACAAAATGTTTATCTTTAATATTTAAAGTCACATTTAAGTTGGTCAGAAAAGGAGACCAAATATAATTATTATTTGCATTTGGAATACCATTGTGAAAACAAAGACGGGAAGAAATAGAATAATAAACTAATAAAAGCCCTATGATATTGACATAGGAAACAGACCAGTCCACATTATTAAGCAATTATTCCCCTCTCATGATGTGACCTCACTACGTTCTCTCATCAAAATCTTTGAAGTAAGACAGTTCTTGCTACAAGTTCGAATTTACTTCTAACCTGTATATCCTAAAAGTATTTTTTAACCAAAAGGTTGACTTAAAATATTTTCATCTGACTCCCTTTAAAACCAAAGGCATCAACTTAGAAAGGAACAAAAGAGAATTTTTAATGGATTGAGATTAAATCTATCATTTTTACCCAGGGAAAATTCCTTCTTATTTATTCTTAGTCAGTCTCATGTAAAAAGACTATTAAAGTGATGAGCTCCAGTGTTTTGACAAGCACTTGTACTACAAAAAACTTGAAATCTCACTGGAATACAGTTACATATTCACTGGGAGGAAAGAATGCCCTATTTAAAAACTAGGACAGATCATGTTGATAGGGAAAAAGGAAATAACTATGTGAACAATATACCCTAAATTAAAGACCGAGTTGCTGGCATCCATCTAAAGTCAACAGAAAATGTCATTACTCTTTGGAAGTACTCTTATCCTGTCTTACAATAAATGGATAAAAGAGAGAGAGAGCACAAGACATTATTCGTATTCAGAATTCTATTACACAAACAAAGATGGGAAGAAACAGAACAGTTATCTAAGTCCCATGTTATCAATGTAGGAAAGAGAAAGACCAGTCTACATTATTAAGCAATAGTTTCCCCCTCCCGTGGTATGACCTCACTGCTTACTCTCTTGGGATCTCTCTAGAGAGAGGTCTCTCTATTTTATAAATACAATAGGAGGTTCAGAGAAACTCAAAAGATAATGTTTTACTCAAAGCCACCACATGACTTGAATAACGTATTCCATGTTCTCTACTGTATATTTTTCCATAGTTTGGAATGCCCTGTTCCACATGGATGAGGATGCTTGCCATAGCAAGTGTTGTTTTCCACTGTCTTGTAATGTTGCTTAGGCTGAAACAGGGAGATGATAATATTCTTTCAAAGTACATTTTCTTTAGTGAGAGCCTAAAGCAATACAAAAGCCTCTGTGGTGAATCCATTATTATTCTTATGCCACCCCACTCATGTGGTTGGTTCACACATCACACAATACATCATCATTTTATCTAATCTATTTATTTGAATACCTTTGGCATTTATTGGTATTCTTGGGTATAACCAGCATTGAAATTAATCTTTAGATCTTTGTGGTCTTTCACTGACCCTTTCTCTGCTTTTGTGTGATGAGTAAAGTTGGTTCAGTATTTCTCAAAGGCAGAACTATGAGCCACAAATCATCAACATATTATCAATCCCTACCAGTAAATCTATTTATTTTCTGCAGAGAAAGAACCAAGACAATTCAGCCAGTAAACCCATTTATTTTCTGCAGAGAAGGAACCAAGACAATTTTGAGTTAAAGATGGTAAGGCCATCTGTTGCTATTTCAATGGATACATTTTAGTGTACACTTCTTTGAAGGTATTTAGTAAAAATAAACCAGAATAAATATTTCACTAGGTTTGCCTTTACTAAGCATCCCTCTTCTTTCCTTGTAGGTTTTCCACATTGCCTTCTAAACCCACAGTAGGAAATCATACATTGAGAAATACTGTGAAATAGTTTCTCACCACTGGTAGTTTTAAAGTAGAGCATGTGTCAGAATGACCAGCAACAGCTCTCTGCAATTACTGGCTAGCTGTTCAGGAAGACAAATGTGTACATACTCATAAACACATTCTTTAGAAAATTAAGCAGGCATACGACCAATGGCAGCTGCTGGCACTAAGCTTATCAAATAGATCATATTTGAAAATTTATTTCTTCCTATAGATATATTTTCAGGTAATCATGCACAGTTTCCATGGAAACATTTCTAATTCTCATTGGAGACAAGAACACATAAATAAATAAGAATTAGATTGTTTTCTTACCTTTTGGAAAGCAGTCAAAAGCTATACTGTTGGTGGGATAGTGTACCAAGTAACAGACTTTTGTACACTCTTTCTTACTGGTGGTATACAGTCTACAGGAAAAGTAAATATATAGGTATGTATAAAATAAATGTGCACATGATATTATGTTTTATTATTATTATTTTCCTTTTGGGAAAAGGCTGCGATAGAGACCATACACATTATGCCCACACTTTTGGTGGGTTCAGTAGCCTTTGGTAGACCAGGTCACCTCAATTCAGGTACCTCTGAACATGGGAGTACTGGTGCCTCTTGAGTTAAGGGAGTTGGGTTTTACTTGCTTGAGTTGAAACAGCTGAGGGAACCAGCCCAAACATAATTTATCTATCTGCTTAGAGCATTATTTTCTTCTTCTTGCCAGCCCTTTTTTCTCAGCCTAGTCCAGTCATGCTGTCCAGCCTGTGTGGTTAGTCCAAGAGGATGAAACAAGTAACATAATGTTGAGAATGTTAGGGATCCAAACAAATGGAGAAGCAAAACAAAACAAGAACCATAACAAATTAACACAGCACAGAAGTGTGTTCTAGAATTTTCTAGGAACCATTATTTGTGTAGAGTTTTGGTGCCCACATCCATTTTCCAGCAGCCTGAGTTTTCTTTCTTTTCTTTTTTTTTTTAAATAACATACCTCCTTATGTTGACAGTCCTATTTTATGTAATAAATTTATTTTGTTGAGAACAGCACAAGTTGTTATTTATGTATTTTCCTTATTGTAGATGCAAAATGGTAGCACAAGAAAAACACCATCAGAATACAATTCCATACCTTATTTCGTATTTTAGGTGCAAATTGTTATTCTTCTAACATGTGCTTCATCATACAACGTGTTAATTGGCTTAAACCAGTCTTTTATGTAGTCTATGTCCATTTTCTATCCCAGAGTGAGTTCATCAGTCATACATCTCCACATCCAAAAAAAGGGTTGTCCCTCGCTGTCCACCTGCCTGCCATCTCTAGTTGCTGCTGACCTGCCAGAATAAACTCTCTGTATCTAGCTAAGATCCCTGAAGTATTTCTCTGCACTGCTTGCAGGGCATTAGCTTAGAAAATGGATGGTAGCTTAAAAGAAAGGTAGCTTAGGGCCAGGCCTCTCTTCACTATGCACTGTGATCTTTTACCAAAGAAAGCATGAAAGCCAAAGACAATTTACAGAATATCTTCTGGTTGATACCAGTCCAGGTGAAGAAGGCTGTGGTTCTTATCCACCCATCCCAATAAAGCCATGCTGCCTCTTAGTTAATATTATCCATCCAACTTGAAAAGGATCGTCGTGGCCATCAGTAAGCCATAGCCCAAGCACAACCATGGCATCTTGTTTATCTGGCATCTACAAGTTTGCCATGAACGTACATCTGCCAAGTGAACTGCAGAGAGTGCAGGGAAACATTCCAAATTCAGGATGCAGGTGGGAGAAACAGTGTGAGGTACCCTTCTTCTTAGACAGGAATGTGAGAAGGCATCATCTTGGCCAGATATACAGCTATCCAAATGAGGCCAGGTTCTTTTAAACTTTTAGCAATGGAAGTCTTATTTGCATAAATAAAATTCAGTAAGTAGCTGAGCTACAGCCCTATGCCCTCTGAGCTTGCTGTTTTTCAATCTAAGTGCAGAGACCAGCAAGAATTGGCCCAACTGTGAATATCTAATATGCCAGCAGTGCACAAATATATTGAAATTTTGAGATTTACTTTTCGTTTATTCCACACATAATGGAGTTTTTCTTTCATACAATGGACTGTTAGCTAAGGAAGCAAACTAACAGGATAATTGTATTTCTTCAGGAAAAAAATATGGTAGTATAAATGTCTTCCTATATTAAGACAGCAAGCAAATTCATTTTATGTAGACATGTAGTTGCAGTGTGGAGTTGAATGAGTAGAAGCATGCATGCACCAGATGGCAAACTGCAGTGATGGAGCAGAGCTGTTAAAAATGAAAACACTGAAGATTGAAATACATCGAGACTAAGTGTTTAGAGCAACAATGAATAAGAGGACATTTCTGTTCTACTATTTACTTTGCAGCTCATAGTATAAACTCTGCTTCCTCTCAGACATCCTCCCTCAGAAAAAAATTGTACAGAATTTGCCTATTGGAGAGACAAATTCCTTTTTCAAGTGCATGAGTTGTTTTTGTTTGTTTTTAACCAGTCAGCTTAAATTCAGAAAATAATGTCATTTGTCTCTGTTATGACAGTTAAGATACTGGAGATAATTTTAGCTATATTTGGCATTAAACAGAATATTATAATGTTACCTAGCATAGCATAGTCATGTCTGTTTTTATTAATTGAATTTTTCACTATTGTTCTTTTCCTATTACACGTATTTTTGCCTTGCTGGGGACTGGTTTTTCAAACGTCATTGCTGTCTATGATGTTACTTTTTCCCTATTAGTGGCTCATTTTGAGATCATTTTAAATGACTCTTTGTTTGTATGTTTGTCTTATCTCAAATGTTTTATTTCTTTGAGTTGACTTTGTCCTAGATCAGTATCAACGCTAAAACTTTGGAAGCTATATCCAATGTGGACTCAACTTGAGTTTCCTAGAATAAAATCCTTCTCAATTTCTAGAGCGACACTGTCCAATACAGTAGCCACAGCCACAAGTGTGTGTTTAAATTTAAATGCAATGTAAATAAAGTTTACTTAATTAAAAACTAAGTAAAATAACAAATGTATTTCTTCAGTTGAGTAGCCATATTTGCTTACTCTATTAGACATCACACACACAAAACATGACCATCACTGCAGAAGGTACTAGTGGACAGCTTTTGTGCAGATAAGCTCTTTGGATTCTTTTTTGGGACCTTTCAGAGCTGGGTCATCAGAAACCCCAATGTTTGGAGGTACATGAATCTCCTCCTATGGTTTAGCAAATATCTAGTTAAGTTTTCATGGTGTTTTAGGGTGTGTCTACACAATAACAAAAGAGCTAAAGCAATTAAAAAAATCTTTCCAACTGGTAGTGAGAAAAAGGCTCTATTTCATTTTATTTTTCTGTATTGTTTACCTTGGCTCTATGTAGACACTTAGAGCAACAACAAAAACCCTATGAAACTTTTTCAAGGAAAGAGATACCAAATGAATTCCAAATGGAATCACTGGAATATAATTTTTGAATTAATTAGATGAGGCCTCTACCTGGGCAGCCTTCTTTGAGCTCAGGTTACTCCTGTTTTTGTAGACAAAACAAGCAATAATACGTTACAGTATGTTTAAAGAATCTCTCACCAAACATCATTATATTCAGCATATACAAACTATATAACCAAAATAACGAAACCAAAAGAGTAATTCCTGCATTGGAATTTTGACATGCCATTCATATTCTAAGAAACAGAGGAGCAAAGAGGAACAAGCGTGGGCTGAAGAGTCAGACCTGGGTTTTAGTCCAACTTCTGCTGTTAACTACATGTGTGGCTTTGGTAATGTTACTTAATCTTGTGAAGCCAAGGTTTCCTCAGTAAAATGAGAATAACAACATCTATTCTATAGATGTACTGTGAGGAGTAAGTGAGATATTCCACACAAAGCATTCCGCATAATGCCTATTTCAAAGAGTATTTTATGCTAGCATTAGCATTAATGTCAGTGTTAGCATTTTGACAACCAATGTCATACCCAAAAAAAGCCTCAACAAGGATTTCACCTTATCATTAAATAGCAACAGTAGTAATGTTTTTTGAAAGTTAATAATTCTTAAATAGCATAGTATCGAATTGTCTAAACTCAAAACTTCTAATTTCATCTTTTTTTCCCCAGTACAATTACTTCCAATTATGTTTGCTGTTTATTGACTTTGAACAGTATCTAGTTAAATTGTGTGTGTGTGTACAAAAATAAAGCTGTTATTGGAATATTTGCAAGATAAAGGTTTTATGGAATGCAAATTTGACAAAACAAACTATAATTAAAAGCCACTAATTATAAATATACATATATATATTTAACAACACAGGTATAGGTATAATAAATGCACACATATGTTCATGTAAATTCTTCTTCTTCTTCTTTTTTTTTTTTTTTTTGAGACAGAGTTTTTCTCTTGTTGCCCAGGCTGGAGTGCAATGGTGCAATCTCAGCTCACTGCAACCTGTGCCTCCTGGGTTCAAGTGATTCCCCTGCCTCAGCCTCCTGAGTAGCTGGGATTACAGGCAGGCACAACCACGCCTGGCTAATTTTGTATTTTTAGTAGAGATGGGGTTTCTTCATGTTGGTCAGGCTAGTCTCGAACTCCCGACCTCAGGTGATCCACCCACCTTGTCCTCCCAAAATGCTGGGATTATAGGAGTGAGCCACCGCACCCAGCCATAAATTCTTCTTTTGAGGATTTAGTTTTATCTACCCTGTGATGTTTAATGTACATTTAACTGCACCTTTATATCTACTATATCTTAATAAATTATGCTGAAATTTATTTCTAAGCAAAGCTTTTTGCCTCTTCAGGAATGGAAGGACACTGACATTTAGCTGATATAGTATTTTCTAGACAACATATTTTATGACACACTTATGACAAAGTCATTCTCTCTTTTATACATAATTTTATTGAGTTTTAGAAAAAGCTCAGTGATTCTTAAAGCCACATGGCTAGTAAATGGAGTGGTTTAGATTTGAACCCAGGTATGTCTCAACCCAAAGCCTCTTCCTACATCACACTGAATGTCACAGCAAGTCACCATCTACTTGCCCTCCTCTCAACTGGCCACTTGCTCTGGAGACACAACACAGCCTATCATTCATTCTGTTCCTCCCTTCTCTCAGTATGTTCCTTTAGCCTTGTCCTAGGATGTTTTCTGTCAAAAGTCAAAGTGGGGCCCACAATGTTGTTAATTAATCATGTTACTTTGTCTACATATATTCAAAATATTTCACAACTTTCACTCAACTATTCGTAAATAGAGATAGGTCAAAATCACAGTTCTTTGTGTGTAGTGTTTGTCAGGAGCAAACCCAGTTGGCTTCTTGGTTTTTATTAAAGATATCTCTCTTATTTCCAGAGCAAAAAGGATTTCCTCAAGAGTATTTAAAATTGAGACTTCCTTCTGTTTGGCATTAAGCCTTTGACAACAAGATCAGCTTCTAACTGAAATATAATATGTCATGAATGACTTAATGGATAACCTGAAATCCCTTCTGCCTTAAACAGAATAAGTATCACAAATATTTGAATCTGCCTCATTCTACATGCAACTAGCCAAAATATTCCTGGAAAACAAATCTTAAAACTAGTATTTTAAATCTGAAATGTACTCTTACCACCATATTGTTAGTAAAGCTAGCAATTAGGAATTCTAAGCATTTAACCTTTGAGCTGGTCTTGTGTTATTTACAAAGTGATAGCTATATGCCCATTTTACCTGGGGACATTTGCAGGCATGACTAAAGGGTCCTAGAGTTTTGCAGATATGCCATATAATAGCATCTTAAATCGAACGTTTTTTTCCTTAATTTCTTCCCTAAGGTTTGTCTTGCATAGAATAAAACTCTTCTCCAGTGGTATGGTAGACATTGTTTTTCCCACAGGACGATGCCATTGTCATGGTAGTATCTGGTCCTGTGTACTTGGATTAAAGTTTGACAACTTTTTCCAATTTTTATATGTTTCTAGAAGACCTGATGAGTAAAAAATAACTTTTTCAACATTCACATGCTAAAGGAAAAAAGTTATGCTTCCAAAATTCTAATTTATTCCAGTTTTATTCCTACCAGTACAGTTCATTAGGTATGGAAGTTTCCCTGACAAAAAAGTTGTTGCCTTAACAGGAAGGGTGCAAGAAAGAACAACCTGACAGGTGCATTTGTCAGTTGGAGGTTTCAGTACCAGAGGACAAGAAGCAAGGGAAGGGGGAGGCTTCACACTTCTGAAGCAGAGCCTCCAAAAGCTCCTTTCCAACAAGGAACAAAAAGAAAATGGTGGCAGGAATGAGTCAAACTCAAAAGAGCAGAAGTTAGCATTCACCAAGGCAACCCAGTCCATATGACAAGAACGATCACAGTAGTTCTCCAGAGAGGCAAGCACACCCACCCCACCTCTTCTAAAGTTTCTTGATGCAGGATGGGAAGATGAAAGAAAAGGAGAGTTACTTACTGTTTGGGTCTACATTTTCACAGAGCTCTGTCTTTGCCTCACCGTTGGGTCTGTCACTGGGTTTGTGTGACAGCCTCGATGACATGGTGGCTGCTGTGACTACCGCCTTGAAGCTTCGCTTCCGTTTCTGGACATTGAGTTCAGGGTGGAAAATGATGATGTATACTTTCGGCATGTATAGCATCCCCAGCGCCACTGACGCACTTAGGTTCATGGAGATTGTAAGCGTGGTAGTTTGTATGTAGAGCTAGGAGACACAACACACAAGGCACTATTACAAATAAAATGACTGCAGAGGGAGTCTGAACACTTAAAGTGATGTCAAGAATGACTATGGCTAAGATAAAAAGCAATCTTCAGGAATTTTGATAAATAAAGGAAAGGACAATGACTCTGCACAGTTATTGGAGAGTATATGCATATATTAATTGATTGAATGCTGTTGGGTCAATCCATGCACTAGAGAAGTCTCCTATATTAAAGTTCAGAGTAGTCTTGCCCTAGAGAAGTCTCCTATATTAAAGTTCAGAGTAGACCTTTAATCATAGTTGAAGGACTTCTAATCAGAGTGTCAGCTAAATATAAAGACATGAAGACCACAGAAATCTGTAATCTTGATTAAGGTGTAGTTAAGTTTTATCTTTCATACGTGTAAAAGAAGGTTCACGCTCCATGATTTCTTCCTACATTGAGATTCTGAGGCCTTTTGAGAAGTCTTTATCTTAATATATGTCTCTTTTTATATTGTTTTCTAGAAAGGCATACCTTTTCCCTATTTGCTGAATAGTGAGTTGAGTTTCTCTGAAAACTAAGACCTTCTTGTTTAATTCTGTCTTACAAACCACAAATGACAAGTGAACAAGACCTAGTGATGTTGGCTTGTCCACTCTTTATATTGTCAAATTACTAATGAGATGCAAAATTGTATTCTGGAGTTGGGTTATTTGCAGTTTGGATGGTGCCCCTATTTCTGTCCTTGTCTCCTATTGTTTCCTCAAGAAATCAGATCAACTAATTGCTTGCTGTCCAGTGTAAATATGAACAATTGATGGTAGAAGAACGTAGGGAAGTGTGTGATCCATAAGAGTAAAGCTATAGGCAACTTGCCTTGGTCTAGTTGTCTACAATATGCCCTACCATGATCTAGGACTCCACCACCCCACCCACAATGTGTTCAGTCATACTTGTGTTTTGCATGACTTCTAAAGGCTATTTAAATGGAACAACCAGCAACCATTGCCTTTTCTGTCCATGGAAAGCCTAGTTCCTTGACAATGGATTCAACTATGGTATTCCACAACTGTGCCTTCTTATTGATTGATGATAAAACCCCCATTCTTAAGGGAGTTCACAAGGCCCCTCATGGTTTGTGCTGGTCTACTTTTTTAGACTAATTGTCCACTACTTCCCACCTCCCTGACCCCCTGATCCCCTGTCTTGCCTTCCCAGGGTCCCATCCATTTGTGCCGTCCTTTAGTTCGTGAATGAACTGTACTCATTCGAATAACTTTTCTCCATGCCCCTTTTCTTTATTTTTGTTTTCCTATGTATGGAATTTTCCTTCTTTTCTTCTTAGCACACCCATCCTAGGCTGCCCTCACAGCCTCAAGTCTAGGCCAGCTTCTTTACTGATACGCTCTCAAAGGACTTCTTTAGATCATTTGTCTCCATTGCAATTATGCACTCAGTACCTTGATCATTTTTCTGCCCATTTTCCGGCTAGGTATTAAGTTCCATGAAGGCAGGATCTGTCTCTCTGGGACATTATTATGTCTGCGAAGAAGGCACTTGATAAATATACAATGGATAGGCTCATGTGTTTGTCTAATGGACACCTTTTTCCTACCTATAACTCACTGGTTAAACAGCCTATCTCTAAATATACAAAAATTTCCATTAGACATATTGGCTGCCTGGACATTTCTGATCTTAATTCTTCAAACTGAGGCCATACTGAAATCAAAGACAACTTTGCCATCTTGGCTGGAAAAAAATACAGTTTTCTAGCCAACATTAATTTGAATATGGATGTCTCCAAATGGTTAAAAGGAGCTACCAGCTGCTGACTATAATACATAATGAATGTAACACAGAAAGACAAAACAATGTTGAATTAATGACTCTTTAAAGTGTGAATTAGTTCATATTTTTAAAGCTCATATTTCCCTACTAGCATACCCTTAGACTTTTAATGTCATTCCACCCTGCCAGCCTACACTGTTCAAGAAAGGCTTAACATGGTCATAGGGCATTATAGACATAGGCAATTTTTGTCACCACTATCACTGTACTTATGAGAGATTTGCAAATCATGGCTTAGATGAAAAAGGAAAGGGATGTCAACAAACCTATGGGATCTTAAGTTTTGTTTCTGTTTTTCTGCTCATGAGTGAATTTTGCAGTTTATGAAATTATTCAGACTTATTAATGTAATTATAAATTATACAAGCATATATGCTTATGTATATTTGTATGTGCGTATACATATGTTTTCTTTTTTCAACTTTTAGATTCAGGGGTACATGTGCAGGTTTATTACGTGGGTATGTTACGTGATGCTGAGGTTTGGGGTATGAATAATTCCACACCCAGGTACTGAAGATAGTACCTAATGTTTAGTTTTTCAACCCTTACTCACTCTTCTATTAGCCCATAGTGTCTATTGTCATCTTTATCTCCATGACTACCCAATGTGTAGCTCTTCCTTATAAGTAAGAACATATGAGGGATGTGATTTTCTGTTTGTGTTAATTCACCTAGAAAAATGGCCTACAGTTCGACATGGTTTTGTTCTTTTTTATGGATGCATAACATTTCATGGTATAGATGTACCACATTTTCTTTATCCAGCCCACTGTTGATGCACCTAGGTTGATTCCATGTCTTTGCTATTTTGAATAGTGCCGTGAGGACGTGCGTCTTTTGGTAGAACAACTTGTTGTCTTTTGAATATGTACCCAGCAACATACATACTTTTTCTTAACAAAGACTACTTAGCAATTTAGGACTCTACAACTATGATGTTTATTTTATGAAGTGTTTATTTTCATCATTTTTAAACTAGAGACCATCAAGACTTTGATTTTCATTTAAAAAATTTTTACAGTCTCTGGTAACACTTCAAAAGTATGTGAAAACTGAAATAAACTTCACTAATCATATTTTTTCTACAGCCCCTCTACCCCTGAATCCTCTTTACACACATAGTGGATAAGAATGCAGATTCTAGAGCTAGCCTGAGTTCAATTCCCATTTACTAGTTTTGTGACCTTGGACAAATTACTTCCCCTCAGCTTCTGCATAGTGGATAAGAATGCAGATTCTAGAGCTAGCCTGAGTTCAATTCCCATTTACTAGTTTTGTGACCTTGGACAAATTACTTCCCCTCAGCTTCTGCATAGTGGATAAGAATGCAGATTCTAGAGCTAGCCTGAGTTCAATTCCCATTTACTAGTTTTGTGACCTTGGACAAATTACTTCCCCTCAGCTTCTGCATCTGCAAAATGGGTATAATAGTACCTACCTCATAATGCTGTCTTGCTTGATGATTAAATAAGTATTTATAAAGTGTTTAGTATAGAGCCTAGCACATAGTATTAATAAGTAATAAGTAAGCTTTTTTTTTTTTTGGTAAGACAAAGTCTCCCTTTGTTGCCCAGGTTGGAGTGCAGTGGCGTGATCTTACCTCACTGCAACCTCTGCCTCGTGGGTTCAAGTGATTCTCCTGCCTCAGCCTCCCGAGTAGCTGTGACTACAGGCATGTGCCACCATGCCCAGATAATTTTTAGTAGAGATGGGATTTCACCATGTTAGCCAGGATGGTCTTGATCTCCTGACCTCGTGATCCTCCCACCTCAGCCTCCCAAAGTGCTGGGATTACAGGTGTGAGCCACCACACTCAGCTGTATTTTTAAATAAGTATAGTCATGCATCACTTAATGACAGAAATGTGCTCTAAGAAATGCATTATTAGGTAATTTGTTATTGTGTAACCATCACAGTGTACTGACACAAATCTTGGTGGCATAGTCTACTAAAGTCCTAGGCTATACAGTTTAACCTACTGCTCCTAGGCGACAAACCTTTACAGCATGTTACAATCCTGAATACTGTAGGCAATTGTAATACAATGGTATTTATGTATCTAAATATAGTTAAACATAGGCCAGGTGCGGTGGCTCACGCCTGTAATCCCAGCACTTCGGAGGCCGAAGTGGGCAGATCACCTGAGGTCAGGCGTTCAAGATCAGTCTGGCCAACATGGCAAAACCCCACCAGGTGTGGTGGCAGGTGCCTGTCATCCCAGCTACTCAGGAGGCTGAGCCAGGAGAATCACTTGAAGCTGGGAGGCAGAGGTCGCTGGGAGGCAGAGGTCGCAGAGAGCAGAGATCGCACCACTGCACTCCAGCCTGGGGGACAGAGTGAGACTCCATCAAATAAATAAATAAATAAATAAATAAATAAATAAATAAAAAGAATAAGCATGATTAAATATAATCTGTTTATCAAAATCTCATTATGTGGCACATGACTATATGTAGGTATGAAGGCTAAGAAGGCTTTAGTCTACAGAGATCTCAGAGGTATTGGTCCACAGGGACCTGCTCCCACTAAGCCTAGAAGGGAAGCTAGGCTGCTGACTCTTTGGCTTTTGGTGAGGTGGGAGGCTCACATTGAAGTTATGAGTTTTCATCCCACCATCTTCTTTAGTACATTCTTTAGTAAATTATGGCATATCTATATTTAGTCCCATGGTTGTTCTTATTTTACCTGATGCTTATTGTATAATGCACTACCCTATTTAAGGTTAGGCATTTCACATCACTTTCCTTTATTTGTAATTTCTTTAGAAATGTAACAGTTGATGATCATTATCAGTTCCTTTTGTCAAAGTAGAGGTAAAGGAGTTCTTATGTACAGAGTTTTACTGAGACCAAGGGCTGTCCTCCAACTGAGCCTAATCTGATTTTGGATGTTGGAGGATCATCCCCAAAGGAAAAAAAGAGCTTCCCCACCCTGGCCAATTATGGATGGCCCAGGTCTGCGGGGAGGACATAGACTGCCTTGAGATTTCCATATCTTGATAATTAAGCCTTAATTTTATCATCAACCTAAATGAATTTCCACTCCTGGGTTAAATGTGGCTTTTCTAACACCCACTATGTATAATTTAGGTCAAATAACTGAACAGCATTTAGGTAAGGAATTCAGAGTCAAGCCAGCAAAAGTTATGTACAGTATTCTAAAATACTTTTCTTAAAAGTCTGATGTGCAGAACCCACAGCTATAACTAGTTTGTCTTTCAGTTTTATGAATTATAAAATGAAAACCATAATAGTTTGTACCTCATATGGTCACTGTGAATAAGTAACCAATTAATATATGAAAATTGTTTAGCAGAGTGCCTAGAAAATAAGTACCCATGAAATGTTATCTGTTAATATTTATTTTCTGCCAGCTTAGGTTTCTGGGGTTTAGATCTAAGGATAAGGCTTTCACTGTAACCACTTTATATATTTTAAACTTTTCATGTATAGGTTATTAAGTAATAGTGTTTATAAAATCCACTCCTATTCATGTCTAGTCAGATGGAAATGTACCAGCAAATATTCTATTAAAGTGCACAAGGATGTGGTGAATTCAATGCCAGGCAAAGCTCATTTGAACATGTTCCATGCCATTTTTTCATCTTGGCCTAAATAGTTCATTGTTGGATAAAATATGAATGCATATCACAAGATGCCTTTATTGCTTTATAAAATCGTGTAACATTTAGTGCTAGCTGAGTTCCTTGTCTAATTTTCAATTGCTAGGATGTTAAGAAATTTGAAAACTTGTTAGATAGTGCTTACAACCAACTCTGGAATTTGCCAACTCTCCTGTGTAGGTTTCAGAATCAGTTTAATTGAAGAATATTTTGAGAGATTTCAAGGAAATCTGTTAATAATTGTAATAATCATGGGTCTTCAACTTTGAAAACCAGAGTATTCTCAGTACTGTTCAAAAAAACAAAAGGAAGTCAAGAAAAAAATTCACAGGGCACAGAGATAGATATAAGACTAGAACTATCAGGAAAAACCCAATTTCACATTTTTGAGAAATCGTCTTATTACTACTGATGTCTTTAATAATTATTATATTCCATAAAAATGATGTAACAATATATGAATACTAATGAATCACCACTTTTATCTATATAAAAATTTAATTTACTCAGAAAAGTGTTATGTAGCTATTTCATGGTGTCAGACCACTGGTTTAGGGGATGATTAATGCTTGACCATATTTGTTAGATCACTGTTAGCTGTAGTTTTCAGATAGGCTGTAAATGAAATACCTTACTCTTTCACTACTTGTACATTCATCCATTTATGGGTTTACCTTTTTTTATTTTTAGTATTTTTATCTTTTTAAATCTGATCAAACTTAAACCACACTAAGTTCACCATTTTTATTGAGATACAAGTGCCTGGACTGGCCCATGTGCTGTGCACACAAGGGTGAACATGCCAGGCATGCTTCCTGCCATCAGAGAGCTACATTCTAGTTGCAGGAGGAAGGCAAGAAAGACATCTATTGTACAACATGGTGACTATAATTAATAACAATGCATTATATATTGGCAAATTGCTAAGAGAGTCGTTTTTAAGTTTCCTTACCACACACACACAAATATGTGAGATAAATGAGTATGTTAGTTTTATTTAGCCATCCCACAATGTACACATAGTATACAATTTGTATTTGTCAATTAAAACATAAATTTTCAGCCGGGTGCTTTAGCTCACTCCTGTAATCCCAGCACTTTGGGAGGCCGCGGCAGGCAGATCATGTGAGGTCAGGAGTTCAATACCAGCCTGGCCAACACAGTAAAACCCCATCTCTATTAAAAATACAAAAGTTAGCCAGGTGGGGTGGTGGGTGCCTGTAATCCCAGCTACTTAGGAGGTCGAGGCAGGAGAATTGCTTCAACCCAGAAGGCAGAGGTTGCAGCAAGTCAAGATCGTCCCACTGCATTCCAGCCTGGGTGACAAGAGTGAAACCCCATCTCCAAAAAAGAAAAAATAAAAAAATTCAACTACTAAAGAATTCATGATGCAATAATTGCTCACTAAATCATTTCTTCATAGTGTATATTGTCTCTTGCTTTTCCTTCCTCTTGTAGTGCCCTCTGCTCACTGTTCTGCCCCTGATACTCTTGTTATATTTGATGCTCAATCCACAGGCATCCTCTACATAAACCATTCCCCATCTCCCCAGTCAGGACAATTCCTTTATGTGCTCCTTTCTGAAGTTATGGCTCATATAGTACTTAACCTGGTCTGCTTAGGAGAGGTCAGTCTGTGTGCTGTGAAGTTGCTTTGAAACTGCAGATTCATCCTGAATACACTGACCTCTTAGGGAGTAATTTGAGTATACCACAAAGTTCATGTTTGTAAACATGTGATTTCCTCTGCAAGAAACACTAGGTAAACATGGTAAGCTGCTTCTTGCAGAAGTCAGCTATGTGGGAATACACAAAATGCACACTCACGCCCAGGCTTCAAGCATCTGCCTGCAAGCCTGACCCTTCCATAGTTGTACAATCAACCTCATGCAGCAATCCTTCTGGCATCCACTTCCATGAACAAACTTTAGGTCACTTTTTATCAGGTAAAGTGACACATTTATTGTAGTATTCATGGGTTTCTTAGCCATTAAACATATGCAAAATCATGCCACTATTTTTATTAGGTTCTGTCTTTTTTTTTTTTTTTTTTTTTAAGTGTCACTGATGATGTTTCTCAGTGTTGTGTCTCTAATCCGGTTTCCTGTAAGTCCTGTGTTTTCTCCTGGGAAACTTTTGAATGGCATGGTGATCTTTTAAGAACACCTATGTCATGTTTCAGAAGAAATGACTGGAAAATAAACACGATGTCTGCTGCAGGGTATCCACTTATTAAATTCTGGTAAATCAGGAAGTTCTACACTTGAAGCAAGTATTAGGTATGATCAGTATTCTTGGCATTTAGCACTGTTTCAAGAAAAGCTATTATTTGTAGTCTGTTAGTAGCATTTTTTTCTATTTGTGTGCTTCTGTTTCCTCATTACTAGACTGGAGATAACAGTAATAGCTATCTCATAACATTGTTGGGATCAAAAAATGGTCTCTATAAATACACAGAACTGTTACTAGCATGTAATAACCACTCATCAAGGATGTTAGTGTTATTGATTTATTTATTGGCTATAACATGAAATAATTTATTTTCTACACTGTTTTTTTCCATTCAATCTTAATACATTTTAAAATGATTTTCTTCTTATGAAATCCACTGAAAAACAACAGCCTGTTTTAGGGGAAAAATCTCGTTTAGTTTGCTTCCATTTTGTTTGAAAGTATATTCAAACTCCTATTTCATCTCTCATTGACTATTTTATGAGAAATAACCAGTTTTGTATGTTCCCAGGTGACAGTTGAGAATTAGGACAAAAAGGCTTTAATGGAGTCTATCAGTGGGATCGGAGACGTTTCACAATTCTCATGAAATCTCAGTGACTATGTAATAAAAATGAAAAATGTAGCCAATGTTGTCACAGTAAAGAGGAAGGGTACATTATTATCTGACAGATGTTTGAAACATTCACATTATTACATTGAAATGAAAGTTCCTGGCAGTTAAGACCAATGTTTTCTGTCTTCACTACCTATATCCATTGCTTCCTAATTAGAGTGCTCACATATTTGTGAAATAAATGTCACATAGCTGAGAATGAGCCAGAATGTTTGCAATTGGGATTCTTTCAGCCATCCTGAAGGTCAGTGCCCTTAGGGTTTTTGCTTAAGTATGAAATAATATATGATGATGGAAGAACCCAGTATATAATGGAAAATAAAAATACTGTTTTTCCCCCTGTGGGGCAGGGGCAAGAGTTTGCATCCTTTAGAATGATGATTCAAGGGAGGAAAAATATTTTTGTTGTTAAAACTATTTTCAAATGTTGGCCTTGGATTATTAGTGGTGACTTTGGGTAAGTTACTTTACTTCAGGCAAATGATAAAATCAAGATTCAATGCCAAGATGTTTGTTACTAAAATGTCCGATATAAACTCCTACCTCATTTACCATTACCACAAAGACTTCCTCACTGTTCTGAATATTAAAAGAAATCATGTGTAAAGAGTAGGTAACACAGTCCCTGTCACATAGTGGTGCCAGAAATTGCAAGTGTCATTATTAGATGGCCTCATACTCTGCAGATAATTTTTATGCTATTCTACTTAGATCTCCTAACTTTGAATAGATGCCAGATAGGTAGATAGAGATATACTCACACACCAAATAGTGTGGGACAGGCATCTGGTCATAGAATGATGTATGATTAATGGAGGCAACTAGATGAGTATTGGACAAGACCCAGTTTCACTGTGTTTTGTTTTCTCATTTAATATCTCCAGGCAGACATGATATTAAGGCTACACACAATTGCATTCTTTATTTGTATAGACGTAAGGTGAGCGCTCCAGGTGAATGCAAATCAGTTTCTGGAGCATGAGATAAGTGATTATGTTCATGCTTGAAATCACCTGCATCTCAGTGCTTTGCTCTCCTGACTGGCAGCCTGATGCGGTGTCTATTCCCAAATACTGTAATCAGAGAAATGATGTTATTCCAATTGACCACATCCTTGGAAAAGTTTAGCATTCATCCCCACCCCATGCCATCCTAATAAGCTGCAAACCATCTTGATGGCCAAGTTTTCCAGGAAAGTCACTTCTGATTTTGCTGGGCATGTGCAAGCACAGCCTACGCACTCAGTGGTACACAGAATTTCTCTTCCCTAGCAGCTCTCTGACTCCTCAATTTTGATTTCAAGATGTTTTCCCTCTCCAGTTGCAAGGTAGGAATTTTACTCTCTTATGTAGACAATATTGGGTACTATTTGCCCTGTTGTGTTATCTAAAAGGTTATTGACCATTCCTGCTGGCTTGAGAGCACTAAAAATGTTAGATCTCTGGCTTGCAGGGATTTAATGTACAAAGGCACAGCATTTTCCCTATAGTTAGCCTGGAGAGACAACTCCTGCCAGAATCCATGGGCTCCCTTTAATCCTCTGCCATATTCATGAAAATGGAACCTAACAGCCTTTTTGTAGGAAGCTATGTCAGATTCTGTCTTATAATGTGAAAATGCTGTCTTGTACCTCACTGGGGAATATATTGGGTAATATACCATTAAGTTCTGTATTACTTTACAAGTCAACCAGTAAGTTTAAAAGACATTAAATCTGAGCTTAGTCAGTTTCTAAAGATGTGAAATACTCCATTTGTATTAGTACAATGCTGTCAAATCTTGGCAAATTTTAAAGTAATCTTTATAGTGCTAATGAACATAAAAAGAGAAGAATCAAATGGAAAACACTGACATCAAATAAATAGTTAAAAAGCAAATGTCCTAAACATTTCTTGGGCCTATTCAAACTTGTAAAGGGTTCATTAAAACTAGATCCAACAGTGTCATTGACAAGAAGACAATGTCAGATTCTTACAGAAACAAAATATATTCTTATCTCAGTTTTCAAAGCCATTGACAATGGCTTTCTGATGAACTTTGACAGGTTTTGATAATTGGATTCATCCTGGCCTTCTCTTTCCTCTTGTTAGTTCTGGTTCTTCTATTTGCTGATCTTCCTCTGTTGTTTTTGGTCTGCATCTTTCCTATCTTGCCACCAAGCTATGATAGCTCCCTTCCTGCCCTTCAGCTTCCTCTTTTCACCTTGCACTAGTCCACACTTTTCTCTGTATATGTCTTCGTTTTCCTGCCTTTCCATGACCACCATTGTGGCAACATGGTTGTGGGTAGAGGCAGGCTTCCCCATTCTCCACTCTGAGTGCCTGGCACACTGAAACACCCCTAGGTAATGTGCCATATGGTGTCCCTGGCTGATGGGCAAATCACTTCAACAACTGGAACCTACGCTAGTTGAATTGCCCCATTGGGGTGACTATGCACTCAAAACCCCTCATTATGCCTCTCTGCTGTTTAATGGTTGAAGCCCAAGAAGAGCAAATAATTGAAATGACACTGTTGCACTGTTGACAAAAGTGTAAACAAGGAGTCACTCAGTCCATGCCTCTAAATGGAACATTGAGAGCTTTGAGATTGGGCAGGAAAATGATGCCCATCCTGCCAAGGCAGATGCGGTGAGAAGAGAGTAAGCCTGGTCAGGCATAGGGGCTGAGCAGTTTGATCTTTGATCTTGCCTTTGACTTTGATCTTACTTTGATCTTGCCTTCCCAAGACCCATTTCCCTTTCCTCTTGTTACCAAGGTGTTGGATCGGAGATTTCCTGACCACTCACTCTTTAGGGCCTGCAGTCAGGTTTCTATCCCCTGACCTCCTCTGAGTTTGTCTTAGACATGTTCTTTGACTCCTTGGAGAACCTGAGAGGCAGGATTCTTCTAGGTCTCATTCTTTTCTTCTTTAAAACTCTGTCCTGCTGCATTACCTTAGATTTCTACTACACTTTGAATGAAGAGAAAATTCCTTCACATGGCCCAAAGAACTCTGTGGGGTCCCCCTTCTGATTTCCCTCACCTTCTCTAAATCCCTAAAATGAGTCATGCTCCATCCATCCTGAAGCCCTCTGCACATGCTGTTCCTTCTGCCTTAGATGCTATTCCCAGCCATCTTTACCTAGCTACCTCCTACTTGTCTTTCAGGACTCAGCCTTATTTCCCTGGGGAAGCCTTTTCTGGCCTTCATGTCTAAATTATGCCCATCTTGTTTTACTTGCTTATAGGATGTATCATTTCCCTTTGTTTCGCTAATCACAATTTGTGATTACTAATCCATTGCATGTTTCTTTTATACATGTCCCCTTGCTAGACTGAACATTCCATATGTTCTATATATTGCACAGCAAAAGATAGGACAAGTGCAATAGAATTGGCATCAAGCGTGCCAGATTTGGATGCAGGCTTATGCCACTTGCTAACTGTGTCATCTCCAACATTTTATTTAATCCTGTAAGTCTGGGGTTGAATACAAAATGGAAAGTAGTAACATGTAATAGGTACAGAACCAGAATACATCGTGGAAATCAGGGATTGAGGGAGCATCTAGAAGTGATGAAATCAAAGGCATGGGCCATACTTAAATTCTCTTGCATCTTAGTACCTGGCACAAGAAACAAGTTCAATGTATGTTTGATGAATGAAGTGGTCCTCACTCATTTGAGCAATCCATGCAAAATTCGAAGTCACTCAATTTCTATCTCTCAGTTCATGATGTCTCCCACAGTCACTCTGTCCTCTTTCATATTCCTAAATATGCTATATTTCCTTCTGCCACAAGGCCTTTGCCTGTGCTTTCTTCTTCCCCTGCTATGTTCTTCTACCCCACCCACTTTGTTATCTTCTATTCATCCTTCAGAGAGCCACTTAAACTTTACTTCCTCAGAGAAGATTTTTCTAACCAAGACTAGGGAATACTGTTCTGTTAGGCAAGTTCTCAAAGCAAATTTTGCCTCCATATTTAAATGTGTATGTGTGCATAAAAGAAAGAGAGGGAGGAGGAGGAGAGTGAATACTGTATCTCCTCCACCAGGAAGCATATCTGGTTAGCTCAGCATTTTATCTCCAGTGTCTGCCACTGCGGGTGGCAAATAGAGGGGACTTAATTGGTAATGTTAAAGAAGCAAATCTTGGACACACAAACATAGAGATTCCATTTCCAATCGTTGGCTCCATACCTGGCATAATCACAGAAAACAGAGAGACAAAAGGTAGTTGGTGGGAAGGGGAAAGAGCCCGAGGCTCCCAGGGCACACACTTTCCCTGCAGTATTTCCCAAACCAGCTCAAGAGAGGAGGAGTGGACTCTGCTGTCCCGAGGGTGGCCACCTACATTTTCTCTAACTCATCTTTGATATATTCACTAAACAATAAAGCATAATTATCAATAATGACTTCTATAGAGCCTGTGACAAAAATGAAAATCCAACAACCCTACCTCTTTTGTAAAGATGGGAGCTTATCTTTCAAACAGCTTGAGCTAACACCCAGGTTAGCACCTAATTGTCTCCTCACAATAGAAAAATGAAATGGTTGCCATGACAACTCAGTGATGAGTTCAGGCATTGAAGTTTGCTGACTTTGACTTAACTGAGACCCTATATGTGTTTTGTCTTTGTCATGCTAATTTCTCCTAGAGTTTTAAAGAAATCATCAATAAATATTTTTAAAACCTGCCTTCTTTAGATAATATAAAAGTGATCTACAAAATAATTAATAAGAATGTGAGTAAATTGCTGTCTTTCCAGAACTCAGATCTCTCCATAATATCTAGGCCCATGTGTATAATTTAGGGAAAAAAAATGTTAGAAAAAGTTCTATTGTTTCATCTGACTCCTGAAATGAAACTATATGAAACTTTGATATAATTATTAAAAAATTGATGAGTTTTTTTTAAAATAAGTAATTTTAATGGCAATTTCCCTATTCAAGTTTAGCTTATGGGATCACCATACTTGTTGTGTGTTGCTGATTGGGGGAGGAAGAGAAATAAGATACAGAAATCTCCTACATAGTGTACTCAGAAATGTCAATAGGGATGTCAGGCCTACCCATCAGACTGCCTGCAGAAGTGCCTGAAAATGTTATTCTCATTTCCATGCAACTAGATGCTTATCTTGTCTCTTTCTCTTTGCTTATCTTTTCTCTTTCTCTGTTTTTTTTTTTTTTTTTTTTTTTTTTAACAGGGTCTCACTCTGTCACCCAGGCTGGAGTGAAGTAGTAGGATCATAGATCACTGCAGTCTTGGGCTCAAGTGGTCCTCCTGTCTCAGCCTCCCAAGTAGCTGCAACTACAGGCATGTGCCACCACCTCTGGCTATTTTTTTGTTTGTTTGTTTGTTTTTGTAGAGACAGAGTCTTGCTATGTTACGCAGGTGGCTTCAAACTCTGATGTTTATCATCTCTAGTGTAGGGATGATCATCTCCAACCTCATAGGTCTGCTGAGACAATCAAACAGGCATCTCAAACGATGTCAAAAATAGGGCATTCGCTGTATAACATGCCTCTCCACAAATTTTCCTTTTCTTGGGAACTGTTACCTCTACCCGGCTGCACAAATTGGAACCTTAAGTGTTATTCTTTAACACTTGTATTTCCCTCACTTTTTATACTTCATATCAGGTTTGTTTTCTGGTTGGCTAATGTTACCTGTAATATAAGTAATGCAATATATAATATATGTAATAAGAAGTAATAACAATAAAATTAATAATACCTGTAATATTTCTGGAATTTGTTCCCTTCTCATTCCAGTGCCCTCACCTGTCTCAAATATGTTTAACCAGTTAATACACCTAAAGCACAGAGACCAGTGGCTACCATTTTTAAGTTCTGAAGTTTTGGCTATTATCATTGTTATTATTGTTCTAATGCACTCGCATCATGCAGGCAATGCTATGGTAGCATCCCAACTGGTTTCGCGACATCCATTTTTTTGCCTCCTTTCAAATAATTCTGCACAGAGCAACCAGAATGATCTTTGTAAAAGCTGCAAAGCAGATCATGTGGTCCGATGTCAAACATCCTTCAAAGACTTCCCATGGCCCTATAGTATCTGGCCTGGCTATGTTTCAAATTTTTTAGCTAGTTTCTCTTGAATATGACTTATCTATCCTGGCATTCTTGGGGGATTCAAACTTAATTCCAGCAAAAGGAATTATTCTCTCTGCCCAGAATGTTTTCTGTTTGTTTGTTTTGCCTCAGTTCTCCTAACTCATTCTTCAGGTTCAACCTTCTTGCATTTTCTCTGATGAAGAAATGTAACTTGAATGACCACACGCCACCAATTTGAATTTTCTCCTGTGATGCTCCCTAACAGCAGCCTTCTCTTTTCATTCACAGTATATATAATTATCAGTAATTATCATTGCAGTCATAGATTCAGTTATCTCAAGTCCTACTCTCCCACTAGAATTTAAGCTCTGTGATGGCCAGGGGGTACACCTATCAAAAACGAAGGCTTCAAAAAATAATTTTTGAATGAATAAAGAGTATAATAATCCCAAAGTATGGTGCACATATAAAAGTCCTAATGAGTAAAACCGACCCTTTTTGAGGTGTAAATATATAATGAGTGGATTTAGAATCTTAAAGTAAATACATATAGAGAATATACATTAAAAATCCTAAGTTTGCAGAGAGGTTACATGACTTGGGAAGAGACACAGTAATCAGGAGCAAAGCTAAGAAGAAAGTTGAGGTCTCTGGGACTCTAAAGCTCACTCTACTATACAGATAGTCACTTTCAACTAAAAAGCCTATTTAATGAAAGACTAGATTGTAAAACTGTTTAATTTTTCATTCTCCACAGTTTTAATTGCCAGTACTTGGAAAAACAAACAGCTCTAAGTATTTCTAAAGGCAACTGACAAGAAAATTCTGATTCTTTACCATGGAGTGCATATTTATATATGTGTTTTATATTTAAATTCATATTTCCTATTAAGAATCATGGGCAAACATTCTCCGTATGCAGTTGAAACTGTGTCCAATTCCCTTACCAAATACAACCTTTTGTCAAGAGAATGTGTCATTGCTATCTTTTCCACCAATAGTATAAACACACCCAGGCAGATGTCCCAAATGATAAAAGGTGTGCTTGAGCAGGCAGAAAGAAAAAAGAATGAAAAATAAATAATATACAAACTAAACATTGTCTGAAACATGAACAGGTTGCAATGTCTGATGATTCTGCTGATATGTGGTTATAATATGAAATTTAGTAATTTGAGAAAATCAAGAGTAGACTAAGAAAACTAGCCATAAGGCAGGAGGGAGGAGCTTAAGCCACATAAGGAAGATGAATTGGAATTATCTGAGTTTCAAGTAAGCATTGAGTGCCCCAGTAGCTTTATAATTTTCTTTCTATGGTAGAACAGTACTACCTGTCTCTATTTATTTTCTAGCTGTTTTGCTTACATATAAGATGGAATAAAAATAGAAGACATGGGGGTTAGGGGAAGGATAGCATTAGGAGAAATACTTAATGTAGGTGATGGGTTGATGGGTGCAGCAAACCACCATGGCACGTGTATACCTATGTAACAAACCTTCACGTTCTGCACATGTATCCCAGAACTTAAAGTATAAAAAAAAAAAAAAAAAAAAAAAAACAAACAAACAAAAAAAACTAGAAGACATTTGGTAATTCCAAAGCAGAGACTTTGCCCATAATAATGCATGAGATACTCGGAAAGGTGCCCCAGATCTCCCGTGAGAAAAGTCTGACCCCTTTACAGACATACAAAATAGATCTGAGTCATGAAATACCCATATCAGAATGAGGACAAGTTGTTGGAATCCTGTGAAGTGGTATCAAGGGGATTATGAAGAGGACAAAAGAGAATTTTTTCCACAGTGACAACAAAAGTGGCAGCCTGAGGGGTGACCTCAAATGAGAAGACCCAGGCCTGTCCAGGAATTGAGGGAATTAGTTGATCTTACTCCAATCTTGGGTTGAGAATCGTGGTTGTAACCTTAAAAGAAATGACCACTTTACACATCCTTGTAGATTCTGGAAAGTTTGGCTGGATAATTATAGGGTATCTAATAATGAACTATCCATTCTGTTTCTTCCACTATAACCCTGTGGCACAGGCTTTGCACCCATTAGAGATGTTTGAGACAAGCTTTTCTTGTCCTGTGGTCATAAAAGTGAGACCAAAGTTTGCATTAAGGCGTAGTCTTAACACATATATCCCTGGTGTAGAGATGAAACCCCTGGATTCAGGTGTCAGAAATCCTAAATTCCAGTTTCCTCTCTTTCACTTAGTATTTGTGGGAATTCGTATAAAGGCGTTTAGAAATCCTTATGTCCCAATGTATTATCTTCACTTCGCCTTTGAGTCTCAGAAGCATGTCTTCTTTCTCAAGCTAACTTGTTTCTTTTTGATAAAATCCATGGCCTCCATAACATGCCATGAATTGAAGAAAGTTAAGACACATGCTGAAGAAAATTAGAATTTTGAAATAATATGTTAACCATGTATAACATTTATAAATGATTATATGTCAATTATTATAGGCAATTATTTATGCATGCCTTGTCTAAAAAGCATTAACAATATATGAAAGAAACACAGAAGCAGTGTGTTATGAATGTTGTGCCGTACCCTCCAGAGGCATTCCACCTTGAGGACCGAGGGTTCTACTGGTGCAGACGCTGGAAAATTCATCAGCTGACAGCTCTCTCTGGGAATTGCCTTGACTAAAGAGATTCAGCTTGCTTAAGTGTATGCCCCCTTCCCCTGGGCATCCTGCAAATAATGACTGGGAGATACTGGTACATAAAGGCCCGGTTCTTTGTCCCAAGTGAGACACCTCTGTAAGGCAGCTTCTGAGTTCCCTGAGGGATGCCAGCTGAGACCTGTTGAGTCTGCATCCCAGCCCAACTTCTCCATCAGCCCAATCCTAATTCTCTCCCTTCTGCCTACTGGTACTGAAACTAAGGGCATTTCCAAATACACCTCCTGCACTTGTGCTCCCTGGGAGTTTAGCCAGAATCAGAGTATCACTTAGAACCCTCATGGGCATCTCAGTTCTAATTAGAATCAAGAATATTCTAAATATAATTTATTCTGTAACTCCCCTTCCAAGCACTTACCTCAATGATCAGCTGAGCACCCTACAACATTTACAGCAAGTACTAAGTCACATCAGCATCTCTCAGAAAAGCCACCTCCTCTCCCCAGAACTTGTTCCTGCATTCCTATGACTATGAACTGAAACATCCCCATCTCACTTTTTTTTTTTTTTTTTTTTTGAGACGGAGTCTCTGTCGCCCAGGCTGGAGTGCGGTGGCACGATCTCGGCTCACTGCAAGCTCCGCCTCCCGGGTTCACGCCATTCTCCTGCCTCAGCCTCCCGAGTAGCTGGGACTACAGGTGCCTGCCACCGCACCTGGCTAATTTTTTGTATTTTTAGTAGAGATGGGGTTTTACCATGGTCTCAATCTCCTGACCTTGTGATCCACTCACCTTGGCCTCCCAAAGTGCTGGGATTACAGGCGTGAGCCACCATGCCCGGCCCCCCATCTCACTTTTTGTGCCTAGATACATGTAAGCATATACAATACATATATTTTCCCCAAATTTTTATTTTGAATACTTTACAATTTTTCAGAAAATTTGACATAGGACAAAGAACATCTGTATACTCTTCATGCAGATTCACCATCTGTTCATTTCCTGCTAAAATGGTTTTATCTTTACTCTTTTTGCTGAACTATTTAAAAGTCATGTACATTATAATACTTCACACTTTATTTCTGTATGCATCACCTAAGAAATAGACACTTTTGTATATAACCACAGTACCATTATCACACCTAAGAAATTTTACAGTAATTTCATATCATTTAACATATGAAACAAAGTCAAATTTCTCCATTTGTTCCAAAAATGTCTCATATGATTTTTCCTCAATCCAAAATACAATCGAGGTTCATACATTGCATTTGGTTATGTCTTATTAGACTTGTAATTAAGAACACTCTCCCTGCCTTTGGTTTTTAAACAGATTTGTTGAAGTATGCTCAGTAAACTGTGCATAAAGACTAGAATCTGATACATTTTGACAGATGTACACCAGAGAAATCACTACAGTCAAGACAGTTATCAGCATCACCTCCAAAAGTTCCTCATTCCTCTTTGTAATTCTCCCTCACTCCTTTCAACTTCCCCCATCCCCAAGCAACCATTCATTTGCTTTTGCTCGCTGCAAATTCTTTTCTGTTTTCTAGAGTTTTATATAGATAAAATCCTATGATATCTACTATTTTTTGTCTGGCATCTTTCATTCAACATAATTATTCTGAGATTCCACCATATTATTGCATGTATCAATATTTCATTAATTTTTATTGCTGGGTAGTTTTCCATTGCAAGGATATACTACGATTTGTTTTTCCTTTCATCTGTTATAGACATTTGGGTCGCTTCCAGTTTTGGCAGTTACTGTCACTGATATTCATGTGTAAGACTATATACATATTTTTCATTCTTTGGAGAGGAATGGCTGGATCACATGGTAGGTATATGCTTAACTTGTTAAAAACCTGCCAAAGTATTTTCCAAACTGATAGCAGCATTTTACATTCTTTTTTTTTCTTATGTTTTTTAGATGGAGACTCGCTCTGTGGCCCAGGCTGGAGTGCAGTGGCATGATTTCGGCTCACTGCAAGCTCCACCTCCCGGGTTCACGCCATTCTCCTGCCTCAGCCTCCTGAGTAGCTGGGACTACAGGCGCCCGCCACCACACCCAGCTCATTTTTTTTTTTTTTTTGTATTTTTAATAAAGATGGGGTTTCACTGTATTAGCCAGGATAGTCTCTATCTCCTGACTTCATGATCTGCCCGCCTCGGCCTCCCAAATTGCTGGGATTACAGGTGTGAGCCACCGCGCTCGGCCGCATTTTACATTCTTATCAGCAGTGTATGAGAGTTTCAGTTCCTCCAAATCCCTTCTAACATTGGATATGGTCAATCTTTTTTAACTTCAGCCTTTCTAATAGGTGTGCAGGAAAATTCAATTGTGATTTTAATTTATGTTTTTCTAATGACTAGCGATGTTGAGAAAATTCCCTGTTGGTATTTGTAGTATTTTCTTTGGTGACATATCTGTTCAAATATTTTTGCCCAGTTGTTTTTTATTGGGTTGTTTGCCTCTTGCTAAAATTTGAGGGTTTTTTGATTCAAATATAGGCCCTTTATCAGATACATGCTTTGCAAAAAATTTTCTGTCTGTATCTTGTCTTTTGATTCACTTAACAGTATCTTCTGAAAAACAGAAGTTTCTTATTTCGATGAAGTCCAATTAATCTGTTCACGTATAAATTGTGTGTTTGGTGTGATACCGAAGAAATCTTTGCCCAACCCAATGTCACAAAGATTTTCTTCTATTCTAGAAGTTTTATAGTTTAGGTTTTATGTTTAAATCTATAATCTACTTTATGTTGATTTTTTATATATGGCACTAGGCATGGGTCTGTGCATGTTTATTTATTTTGGATATTACTATCACTCTAGAATCATTTGTTGAAAAGGCTATTCTTGCTCCATTGTATTGTCCTTCCACCTTTGCCAAGACCAGTTGTTCATACATTTGTGGGTTTAGTTCTGGACTCTACTCAGTTCTAATGGTCTATTTTTCTTATACTCTGTTGTTCCGATTTCTACAGCCTTATAATGATTCTTGAAATCAGATTATATTAGCCCTCCATTTTATTCAGAGTTGTTTTAGCTTGGTTTTCTATATTTTTGTATAAATTTTAGAAAATGTATGTCAGTTTCTGTAAGAAGCCTGTTGGGATTTTGATTGGTGTTGATTTGAATTTATATTATAATTTGGGGAATTGATATCTTAACAATATTGAATCTTCCAAACCATCAACAAACCATATTTCTCTATTTATTTAGGTCTACTTTAATTTATTTCAGAAATATTTTGTAATTTTTCATATGTATACATCTATAATATTTTGTCATTTCTCAAAACATTTGACTTTTTGGAAGATCTCAGGCCCATGCCAATGTCTTATAAAATGTCCTGCCTTCTGCATTCCTTTGTTCTTTCCTAATTAAATTCAGGTCAAATGTTTTTGCAAAGAAAGCTTCATGAGTGGTACTATAGGCATGTGAATGCCTCTCCTGTCAAGAGGCACCAATTATTAGGCTGCCCTGCTACTGGTGATGCTAAATTTGATCATGTGGTTAAAGCAGTGACTGCCAGATGTCACCATTAAAAAGTTACAGTTTACCTTTGCAACCGGGAGCTAATCTAGGGCTGATACATTCAGACAAAATATATTTTGAAAAGTTAAACCATAAGGTTATATTTAATACTTTGTTTCTTTTAGCTTACATTCTATATTTTATCTACATATTTTGTTTTCATCTATTCTGTCTTGGTAAACAGAACTTCAGTTTTCTCTGTAGATTAGAAAGCAGATGCTACTACTTCCCTGACCCTCACTCCCATGAAATAATGTACCACTAGAAATAATATGCCACTAGGAAATGCTTGCCTAGCCCCAGTACCAAATGACCAGTGATTATACTATTAAAGGTGGAGTTAGTCTGAAGAAAATGTGGGATGAGCTTCCAAGACATTAGAATAGGAAAACAAAATCCTCACCCTTTTTAAAACATCTCACCATGTTGAAAATACACATTCTCTTCCTAGTTCAGTGAGACCTTGTTGCTGTGGAGCCAGCCAGAGTTTGATCAGTTTTATAGATTTATAAACTATGAACCAACCTGTTTATAGGCCTTCAATCAACATTAAACTAAACCAGATGTCTCACTTACATAATGGTGTGTAATACCTGTGAACAGATGGGGCTTCCAATTGGTGATTACTTTTTCTTTTTCACATAGGATGTATTTTATACCCTGTGAGAAGAATTCATATCTACTGAGATTCTACTATGTGTCAGGCTTGGTGCTGTTCGACTTACATATGTGATTGCTTTAAAATAGTCTGACCATTACTGAAATTAAAAGAGATGCCCTTAAATGATCATTGGGCCCCCACTAGATTAATCCAATGGAAGCCTCTTTCTCTTTCCCAGTAACTCATCTCTCATAGCTATAAAGCATATTTCTGTTCAATAACATTCCCTCCAACTCACAGGCTATCTCCTATACTTCATGATGCATTGTGTCCCCATCCCTCAGTGTCCATGAAAACAGGAGTAAACAGGTATTCTGCAAATTGTATGAAAGCAGTAATATTCATTTTCCAAGATTCAGTAAGTTACAGCTAATGTTCATTTCATTTGGCTTAAATCAGAGCAGGTCTTGAAGGGAGACAGCTCAACAGAAATATGAGCAATTCAGACAAAGGAATATTCAGTTACTGAGTTCATTAATAGGAATTGCTTCCACTATTTTAAAATCCTGGTTTGCAGAAATCTTAAAATCTTTGTGAAAAATGCCAAGAAATCTTTGGTATATAAACTCTCGATATTATATTTATGTAAAATGATAGTATTCACCTTTCAAAAACTTTCATGTTTTATTATCTTTTTATAAATTAGAATTGCAAAAGTAAAAAAAAAGCTGAAAGGTATATAAACAAGAACTGGGTGGAAAATTGTTAGAAGAGTTAAAAGATTCAAATTCAATATAGGTCATGCATTTACAGTCACTATCTGATGATTTCATTTTATTTGGTGTTTGACATTCTGTGGACCATTCTATAAACAATGGTATGGATTTTCCTAACATGTTATTCCTACTTACAGAATCCTTTATGCCCCCCAAATAGTCGCTTTAAATTGCCTAGGCAGCATTTTTCACAGAGGGTATCGTTAACTCGCTTTATATCAGCTATCTCTCTAAAAATTGACTATGAGTCAATTTCACTGGATTTTGTACATGCTTGCTCCTGGGAATTCTTGCTGCAGCTAGCTTTCATTAAATGTCAGAGACTGCATGAGTGGGAAAGATAAGATGAAGCAAACTAAAATTATTGCCAACTTTTGTCCAGGCGAAAGGCTACCAAAAAAATGGTAATGGAACCAATTTTCATTTTCCCAAAACTAAATGGTTCAAGTTTCACACAATCATCTATTTTCCTCCGCTGACTTTTTAGAACATTCCATACTCAAAAGCTATATAGTGAGCATTTATTTGGAGTTTTAATACTGTATGCTCTAAATTCATTAGCAATGCATTGAATTTGTCTTATAAAATTAACCATGATATCCATCAAGACTTGATGCTTCAAAGATTCATTCAGATTTTAGAGTGTTTATATTGACATATACACACATACCCATTCTTCCTCCATGCAGCCATAAGGAATACCTTTTGATGCACATAAACTTGGGAATTAAAGAGAGAAGCATTCACAATAGTGTTCTTCATTCTTATCAATTCTGGTTTAGTAATTAATCTATGGTTATGATCTTCAGTGATTTTGGAGACACATCACGCCTGTAATCCCAGCACTTTGGGAGGCCGAGGCGGGTGGATCATGAGGTAAGGAGATCAAGACCACCCTGGCTAACACGGTGAAACCCCGTCTCTACTAAAAAAAATACAAAAAAAATAGCCGGGTGTGGTGGCAGGCACCTGTAGTCCCAGCTACTCGGGAGGCTGAGGCAGGAGAATGGCATGAACCCGCGAGGCGGGGCTTGCAGTGAGCTGAGATCTCACCACTGCACTCCAGCTTGGGTAACAGAGCGAGACTCTGTCTCAAAAAAAAGAAAAAAAAAAGTGGAGACACATACCCAGGAGAACAATGCTCTCTCTAAGCCTCACTTAATTGCTTGGAGAGATTCCTGGAGAAGTGAGGGTTTCCTTTAGCAGCCAGCCTGGTCTGTATATTGAGACCAGTGCTCCTACTCTCATAGGCCAGGACTGAAACTTAAAAGCCAACTAAAGGTCAAATTTTCTTGACTTTCCCAGGAAGAGTAAGGTTTTCCCTCTATTATCATTACCAAAATTCATAATTGATGTACCTGTTTCTGTTCCCCTCCCAGCCACCACTACACTTAACTATGAGGCTCTCCAAAAATGTGCGATTCATTCTGAGAGCTTAACCCTTCCATATTCATGACTAGCAAAGTGATGGGGACTGAATGTTTATTTTCAAAAAAATGGAAATAAATTCCTATTGCAAAAAAATGAAGGGAATTCTTGTTCTCTTTGCCATGATATTTCATAACTCTTTTCTTCTTCAGTGGTAACTAAGATTAAATGAAACTCTTTCTCCTCTTCCCAAAACATGTTGTAGCTGCTTCAATACTTTTTTGGGGGGTTGAATTAATTGGATTGGGTAAATAGCAACACATGCACATCCCACATGAACCCTGCCCAGATGTTTATATCAGGGTTTGTATCTGATAATACAATTTCCTTTGGTTTCTAACCAACATGTTCTGACATGACAGGCATGACTCAAATAATTACCATTTATCTCCTTATTTTTCCCCAATTTAGACTGTTTCTGCTTAACATTTTTTTTTCTCACTTGGGGAATGGCAATGATACTAGAAGGCAGGAACTCTAGAATAACGCCACCACTAAAACAAGGGTATTTTGGGTTCTGCAACAATACTCAGGTCATCATTTCCGCTGAAGAACCTCGGGAGTGTGGAAAATTGGCTTTTCTTTCCTGGGCACAAACTTGCCATTCTCTTGGGACTCATTTTCTGGTTATTAGTCACATTAGTGTGGAGAAAAACATTGTAGATTTTTCCTCTGTCGATTTTAAAGTATCTTTGTACTTCAAAGTAAATACTATGTTTTCATTAGCATAAGTGTTCAAGTGGCAGTTGTCAATGTGAATTCACGTACCTCCCCCATTGCTAAGGAATTATGCCCATTTTAGGTAATCTCATACTTCAGTTGATAAAAATATCCTGATATTTCAAGTCTCCGTGTGAAAACCCCTATTATTTTGTTTTCCTAGGACCTCTCTTTGACCATTTTTAAAAACGTGCTTCACTTTTCAAATGACATTCCTGAGGTAGGTGGTAATTGACACTTTTAATGGAGCCATCAAGTAGCTTGACTCAGGTATAAATGAATGCTGATGTTCCCAGAGAGAGACTTTAACCTCCCTGCCCCTAGGGACATAAAACACTACCTGATTTTCCTCTGTCTGCCACAGCACACTGTGTGTGTGTGTGTGTGTGTGTGTGTATACATATACATACTTGCTCTGTCTCCCAGACTGGAGTGCAGTGGCATGATCTCAGCTCACTGCAATCTCTACCTCCTGGGTTCAAGTGATTCTTCTGCCTCAGTCTCCCAAGCAGCTGGGACTACAGGTGCATGCCACCATACCTGGCTAATATTTATATTTTTGGTAGAGACAAGGTTTTACCATATTGGCCAGGATGGTCTTGAACTTTTGACCTCAGGTGATCCACCCGCCTCGGCCTCCCAAAGTGCTAGGATTACAGGAGTGAGCCACTGCAACCCGGAAATGCACATTTAACCGCACACACTCACCCACAGGTTTTGATTTGTGGACAGGATAGAAAGAACATCTGAAGTAAAGATACATACCCATGCACTAGACAGAACCCCCAAAAGTTCACTCTTCAAGTTGCTATTATATGCCAAGCACAGTGCCAGATGCATTTACATTTATTATTACTCTTAATCACCTGAAATAATGTCATTATTCTCATTTTATGGGTTAGGATGCTGAGGTTCTTTATATTACATGAATATGATCACATAGCATGTAAGTGGTAGGACCCAGATCTTTCTTACACATAGTTCCTTCATAAAGAAATTATGAAAATTGACGTATTTATTTTGGATTTTTGCACACATCCAAAATTCTTGAGGAGTGCATGGGTGAACAGATTTCTATTCAGGGTGAGAAGTTGTTTCTCCAGATAGAAGCCAAATGGTGCTCTGGGGAAGCAAAAGATCATAGGAAGTTTCTTTCCTGTTATGAAACCCTCAGTGTCTAGGAGCCATGACAATTGGTAAACCTATGTGAAGGTGATAGTAAGGGAGATAGATGCCTCACCCTCAGATCCCTGTCTATGGGCAATGCACTTTTTCAAAGATACCTCCAAGGCATATAAGTGCATTCTCAAACCAAGAAGTCATTTGGAGGTATAGTGGATTAAACAGTGACCCTCAACTTCATTCCTGAATCTTTGAAAGTGACCTTATTAGAAAAAGGGACTTTGCAGATATAATTTGGTTTCATGGGTTTAATTTGTATTTCTGGGATGGGTTTTATACCTCCAATCCTCCATAGCCATCCCAAAGGATAGAGCCACATGCTTCATCTTGTTATTGGGTGAAGAGGTGATAACTTTGAACCCTGGGTTATTAGACATGGCTATCTTGACGGCAATACAAAGTTGCTCTTTCCAGCTTTGAAGATTTTGCAAGAAATTATTTTCTCTTTTGCCACAAATTCGACTATACATCTCATTTAGGTCTTTGACAACAAGGTAAAGCAAATTCAATTTCCTGGTGAAATTTTGGCATCAATTTACCTCTTTTTCTACTTCTCTTTGAAATAAACTACCACAGATATCCCTGTGGTTGGCAGGTCACAACCACGCCTGAGCTGGGCTTGTACTTAGCTGACTTCTCTTGTTAAAAGGAATCTGCTCACAGAACTAGAACCACAGACAGTTGAGGCCCCTGTTAAGAGTCCTCATGTAAGTGCCTTGACTTCCCACTCCAGTGTAAGAGGGAAAGGGAAGAGAGGAAGTTAAGAAGTGGTGGTAAATTTCCAGTCTTCTTAGGTAGCAGAGCTGCTCAGAAGTCAAATGTTAAGTGTGGGCCACCCTTTGCAATTATTTCCTAATACAGAATTCAGAGTTAAGTTATGGATAGTATTTCATGAGAACAAAAATTTGTGTCTACTATGCTTAAACATTTACTATGTATGAGCCAGGCACTGTGCTTTGTGTAATGTACTTTATTGAGCAACTCATTTCAGTGCTATGATATCAGTCTCAGGTGATTCTCATTTTTTCAGATAGACCCATAGATTAAGACAGTAGAATCAAGTTCAGAGAGCTGATTAGTGGAGAAGCTGGGCTTCAAACCCAGAGCTTCCTAGTTCCAAAGCCTATGTCTTAACCTCTTAACTGGACTGGAAACAGTCAAAAATAATAAAATAGAAGTGTTCTTTATGAAACAGTGCAGCAGTAGTAACAAATCTAGAAAGGACAGCTTCTGATTCCCTCCATTTGATACCTTATTAATTTAAGAGAAAAGTTTCTAGGGCCACTGATTTATAAACAAAAGACAAAGTAAGGTGTAGAATGGTGATTGGAGTGGGTGACGCTTTAATTATAAAGATAGCACAGGGGCTAAAGATGTCACCCAACAGATATAGGAGTGACAGATAAGGCTAGTTAAACTGTGCTTTGTCATTATTATGTTGAGGAGACAAGTTTACTGAAAGAACAAACTCATGTCCAAGTTCTGTGGCATTTTCACAGTATCCATTACCTTGCAACTTATTTATGAATCCTCTTGTGTCCTTCGTGGGTTCTTGGTCTCACTGACTTCAAGAATGAAGCCGCGGACCCTCGCGGTGAGTGTTACAGTTCTTAAAGATGGTATGTCCGGAGTCTGTTCCTTTAGACGTTCAGATGTGTCTGGAGTTTCTTCCTTCTGGTGGGTTCGTGGTCTCACTGACAGGAGTGAAGCTGCAGACCTTCGTGGTGACTCTTATAGCTCTTAAAGGCAGCGCGGAGTTGTTCGTTCTTCCAGGTGGGTTCGTGATCTGGCTGGCTTCAGGAGTAAAGCTGCAGACGTTTGAGTGTTACAGCTCATAAAGGCAGCCTGGACCCAAACAGTGAGCAGCAGCAAGATTTATTGCAAAAAGAGAAAGAACAAACCTTCCACAGCGTGGAAAAGAACCCCAAGGGGTTGCTGCTGGCTAGGCCAGTAGCCTGCTTTTATTCCCTTATCTGACCCCACCCACATCCTGATTGGTCCATTTTACAGAGAGCTGATTGGTCTGTTTTGACAGAGTGCTGATTGGTGCGTTACAATCCTTGAGCTAGACACAGAGTGCTAGACAGAAAAGTTTTCCAAGTCCCCACTAGGTTAGCTAGACACAGAGTTTGCTAGATACAGAGTACCGATTGGTGTATTTATAAACCTTGAGCTAGACAGAGTACTGATTGGTGTATTTACAAACCTTGAGCTAGGCACAGAGTGCTGATTGGTATATTTATGATTCTCTAGTTAGACAGTAAAGTTCTCCAAGTCCCCACCAGAATAGCTAGATACAGAGTGCTGATTGGTGCACATACAATCCTTCGGCTAGATATAAAAGTTCTCCAAGTCCCCAGCCAGCTCAGGAGCCCAGCTGGCTTCATCTAGTGGATCCTGCACCAGGGCTGCAGGCGGAGCTGCCCGCCAGTTCTGAGCCGTGCCTGCCCTCCTCAGCCCTTGGGCCATTGATGGGACCCAGCGCCACAGAGCAGGAGCAGGGGGCAGCGCCCGGGGAAGCACGGGCGGCGCAGGAGCCCACCACGCAGGGGAGCTCAGACATGGCGGGCTGCAGGTTCTGAGCCCTGCCCCGCTGGGAGGCGGCTGAGGCTCCGCGAGAATTCGAGCACAGCGCCTGCGAGACGGCACTGCTGAGGGACCCGGTGTATCCTCTGCAGCTGCAGGCCCGCGTACTAAGCCCCTCTCTGCTCTGGGCCTGCGGCGCCCGCCGGCCGCTCCGTGTGCGGGTCCTGCTGAGCCCGCGCCCGCTGGAACTCGCACTGGCTGGCAAGCCCCGCGCGCAGCCCGGGTTCCCGCCTGCGCCTCTCCCTCCACGCCTCCCCGCCAAGCAGAGGGAGGCAGCTCTGGCCTCAGCCAGCCCAGAGAGGGGCTTCCACGGTGCTGTGGTGGGCTGAAGGGCTCCTCAAGTGCCGCCAGAGTGGACGCCGAGGCTGAGGAGGTGCTGAGAGCGAGGGTTGCTAGCACATTGTCACCTCTCACTCTCTACTTGCACAAAGGTCTTTTTCAAAGGTGTTTTGAAGGGGCTTGCTATAAGACTATATGAGCTCAGAGAAAGAGACCAGAAATCAGCAATATAGAGGAAGTCGGGGGAGAATTTGAAGAGGAACCTAAGATAGGACAGCTATTAGCTATTAGCATTAGGGCATGATTATAAGTTTTCTGGCAAAAAATGAGAGAAGGCAGAAGCAATGTCACATCAAAATGATTTAAGGAAGGGGGTAAGGGAGCAGTGGGGGTGCCAGCAGGATTTGGAAGCAGCACTGGTCTTAGAACCCTGGCTGCATCTTTTAGGTGAATTATTTGTCCTGTTTCTTTCTACATCTGTAAAATGGGTGTAACTTTACCTACCCTGCCTACTCCACAGAATCAAGGTGATGCTCAAAGAAGTCAGTATTTGTGAAAGCCCTGCTCTCAGGCAGGTTTTATTTGGCCAGTGCAGTCTGTAAATTTGAATTTGGATGCCTTTCTTTGGAACATGCACCATCCACTTAATATTCAGCACTCATCTTGTTTTACATCCTGCTGCTTCAGGAATTTTAGCTTGTGCACTCAAAACCTTTGGTTTAATGAGACTAGCCAGCCATGTAATATGAGCATATTAATCTGTTTACATCTGTTGGCCACGGAGAGACTTGCGGGGCAGGGGTTAGAGGCAGGCTGATTCTGGGGACTGGACTTTGAGATAGCCTAAAGTGCTAGGCAAGAGTGGACATGACCCTCAGAAACAGACCTTCCTCAGAGAAATCCAGTGGGTTCTCAGATCTGTTACTTTGTGGATTTCACAAGTATCTGACCCTGGACCATATTTTAACACAATATTCCTACCTGGATCTCAACATCAGAATTACATATTTTCTGAAGACTAGCAGAGAGGCTTTTAAAAAACTGATCATAATAGTCATAAATGATGCCATTTATTGAGTCCTTGTCCTAAAAGCATTTACAGTTAGGTAGAGTAAGAGGGGAGAAAGATGCAAAGCAAAAAAAGATAAATAAGTATATAGTATGTTACAATGGAAAGTGCTATAGAATATAAGACAAAGGGAAGCAGGCTAAGGAGATGCTGGAGAGCAGAGGAGTGGTTTGCAGTATTCAGTAAGAGTAGGAGTTCATTGCAAAGGGGAAATGAAGGCAACGATGTGGTGGTGAGATTGTTAGCCAGGTGGGGAGCTGGAAGCAGGACATTCCAGAGAGACCCTATGGTTCAACAGGGATGTTGAGTTCAGCCTGAACCAGGGATGTGCCTGATGTGAAAAACTCCATTGTCCTGTGGTGAGGATGAAATGGGATCATAAATGCTACATACTTAGCCCTGGTCCTTGCCTTATGGAAAGGTTTCAAAAAGAATTAGAAGATGTTATGCATACAGCTGGTCTCAGAAAACACTCTAATTTTTAATGATCTGGCCCTTATTGTCATCTTATAATTTCTGTAAATTTACTGAAATGGGTTTTGTTTATTTTGACTGGTATGGCCAATCATAATGGGTGGTTTCAGTCAACTTAATTCCTTATGAAAGCATAACCCTGCCAAAGAGCCACAGGGTGCAAACTGCAGGCTGGGTGGAGTCCCATCTAGGTTCGGCACTGAGTATTTCTGATGGCAAACAACAGCCTTGTGAAGGGAGCCATGTTTGTTCCCCTCACTTGACAAATGAGGAAACTGAGGCTGACAGAGGTGAAGGGATTGACTTGCCCCACTAGAATGTGGCAGAGCTAAGCAAACACACACCTACTCAGAGTCCTTCCATGAGTCCATTTATTGAACAAATGTTCTTCACCAGGTACTGTTCTAAATCCACCCAAAGTGGCCCTCTCTTTCCTTCTGAGAACCTTTCCTATCTCTTCTCCCCTGCCCAGTCCTTAGCCTGAGCAATTGGATTCATGGAACGTAAGTAGAATGACCACATGTCCCTTTTTGCTAGGGACAGTCCTATTTCTACCCGTGTCTTGGCTTGATTATTACTGGTTTCCCCCTTCACTCTCAAATATGTACCAGTTTGGAGGGCTAACTTCATAGTCATTCTGGATAAAATATCTGTATGCTATTCAGAACGAGCCAGCTGCCATTCACTGATTTGGTGCCTTGGTTTAAAGCGTGGTTTGCTCAGGTAAATGTACTACCCTTCAGGAGTTAATGTTCCATTTATTTTTCCCTCAAATGTTGGTCAAAATGTCCTGTTAAGAACTTGTACAATACCAAAGGAATATGAGGTAGGAGAAGGCAGGGACAATATTCAAGATATTTGCCAACCTTGTCAGGGGCTGAGAGCTTGAGCTGTATGTGTGCAGCTAGACTTGGCTGGGGGAAGGAAGAAATTCCATTCCCCACCTCCAATCTTTCTCCTATTGGCTGGAGCTTTTTGCTATGGACCTGCCATCGGACCATATCCATTAAACTTCCTCCTGTCTATGAATTGCTATTTCTTCTGCAAAATGAGGGATGGGACTCTGTTATCTCAAAATCCCATAGTGCTGCGTACTTACAATTGCAGCGAGACGGAGGTGAGGACCTCTTTGGACCAAATGTTGAGATTTAGTTGAAATTTCTGGAACTGAGCAGCAATTCTTCTCACAGAGCCAGGACAGAGGATTCTTTGCCAAGGAGATATAATGAGATGTATGTAAATAGCTCTCCCCTTCTTGTTCTTTCTGCCTTTAGCCTCCTCAATTATAGAGCAAGAGCTTTGCCAGTTTGCCCGAGTTCTAGAAATTCACCTCTTCGGTCCAGCAAAACAAGCATTAAGAAGCCTATAAATAATCATCTTATTCTCACATCTCTGCAACAGCAGGAAGGCTGGTACTGCAAACAAATGAATTGGCAGTTCATAGACAACTTAAATGAATATTGAAGGGGGAAGCTTACAGGATGCATTTGGAAGTAAAAGCAGCACTTTTTTCCCCCAAGGAGGATCAAAAGCAATTCCCCTTCACTCCCACCTATCTTGTAGCTTTCTTTTCCCAGGATAAGGTCCACAGCTCGGTTTCTGTCTTTGAGATGCTGACGCTAAACATGAGAAAGGAGAAAGAAACCCTTTGGGTCCCTGAACTCTGGGATCCTGTCATTTATCAGGAGAAGACGTAAACTCGATAAACACCCTGTGCTATTTAAGCTTCATGTGTTGAATAAGACAGAGGCTGCCTTCTTTCCCCCCAATTTTCCTTCAAATCCCAAAATTACAGTCAGAGCTGGGGTTTGGGGGCAGGATCAGGAGGCAGTCTTCATCAATTTTCATTAGTGCCCTCACTATAATATTTTAAGAACCCTCTGACTCTTCTTTTTTTAAAATGAGGCAGGCCAGACGCGGTGGCTTGTGCCTGTAATCCCAGCTACTCAGGAGGCTGAGGCAGGAGAATCTCTTGGAGCCAGGAAGCTGAGGTTGCAGTCAGCCAAGATTATGCCACTGCACTCCAGCCTGGGCGACAGAGGGAGATTCCATCTCTAAAATGAATGAATGAACGAATGAATGAATGAATGAATGCAAAATATTGTTATGGACTTTGAATTTTCTCAATCTATTCCCAGAAAATGATCTCTGCTTGGCTTCTGTAGACACAAAGGAATGCCACACTTCATAGTGCTATTGTAATCAATAATTTCACTCATCTGAAACAGAATTAGAACCAGTCTCAACAGGTAACAGATTTCCTTCTGCAAGGTAAATTTAAAAACAAAAGGCCGGGCGCGGTGGCTCAAGCCTGTAATCCCAGCACTTTGGGAGGCCGAGACGGGCGGATCACGAGGTCAGGAGATCGAGACCATCCTGGCTAACACGGTGAAACCCTGTCTCTACTAAAAAATACAAAAAAACTAGCCGGGTGAGGTGGCGGGCGCCTGTAATCCCAGCTACTCAGGAGGCTGAGGCAGGAGAATGGCGTGAACCCGGGAGGCGGAGCTTGCAGTGAGCTGAGATCCGGCCACAGCACTCCAGCCTGGGTGACAGAGCGAGACTCCGTCTCAAAAAAAAAAAGAAAAAATAAATAAAAAATAAAAATAAAAAAAATAACCCTTTTTAGCCAGCAGCAAGAATTATTTAGAAACTTCCATTTGGCTTGACATAAAGTACCATCTTTTTAAGTATAGTAACTAGTAGTGGGTTCTGTACACAGTGGCTTATACACAGCATCTCACTTAATTCCTGCACAGCATAAGGGATAGGTAGATGAGTACCATTATTATCACCAGGGTTCAGATCAGAAAGGGAGGCGCAGAGGACTTACCTCCTCATTCAAGGCTATAAAGCTGGGAAGGGGGAGAGCCAGAATTCATATCCCAGAGTGTTTTCACTCTGTAGCTCATGGGCTTATAGCAAGCAAGCTTTTGAGAAACACTAATGTTACTTAATAGCATTGACCTCAAAACATCATTAAGTCATTTTTTAAATCATCGTATTTTCCTTGCGTAGGATAAAAGATTTTCTTCCTTTGCTGAATAAGCTGAATATCTAGACACAAGCATTCAAATACAAATAATGCAGAAAAGAACATAAAAACAAATAAGTCACCCTATAATTAAGTCCTCAAATTTTCCATTTGAAGCCTAGATAATGATGTACTGTAATTATTATAAAAATAACAATCTATTATCACCACTATGAAATTAGCTGTTATTACAGAATTCATATTGGCTTGGAATTCCAACATCTCTTCTTGTTAAAGAAGTACCCCTCCTCCAAACCTGTTTCCTATTTTTTTTTTCCTTTTACCAGCAGTAGAAATAAATTTGGGTGGAAAATTATATAGGCCATGTTATATGATTAGGAATAGATTTGGGAAGGAGGATGGTAAATAGCTGAATTCAGCCAACAATCATTCTTTACCTAAATATCAGTAACTCCCCCACCGAAAGACAAAGAGACTGTGTTACAAATGTGATGGTATAAAAATAGTCAACTCACGCAAGTTAGCAAGGGGGTATGTGTGACACTGTAATATATACCAATTTTATTTTTATATCTCTGCCACATTGAACCACTGAGGAAAACAAAACAAAACAAAACAAACAAACAAACAAACAAACCAAGAGACAAAAATAACCACTATCCACAAGAAGTCAATACATTTAATTTTTTTTGAAACCTTTATCAGAAAGGTTTATTTTACCATCCTGGCTGAATGAAACACACAGTAACTTAAAATCTGAGGGTGTCATTTTCCCTGTGGCATGAAGTTGGTACTACCTGGCAGACACACAGTGCTAAGGGGCCTGGGCAGAAACAATGAGTGCTTCCTTCAGTTTGTTCCTTTAACCAAGACTGAATTGCAGGAGACACGGGCCTGAGTATTAGCTAAATATTAGTATTGACTAAATCCACTAGTCAAAAGGAACACCACTAGTCAAAAGGAAGTCTGACTTCCGCCAAGTCCTAGAAGACCTACTTTTGTAGTCTTACCATGGCTGTCACCTTGGAAAACAGCACACTTTATGTAACGTTTGACTTTGCTGCATCTGAAGACCTTTTGATATTTTCACAACATTTGACTTCTCTGCCCAGGTGCTAGGGGAAGTTGGCCTCTCTTGATCCTTTTTTTTTTTTTTTTTTTTCTCCCTTTTGAGACAGAGTCTTACTCTGTTACCCAAGCTGGAATGCAGTGGTACAATTTCAGCTCACTGCAGTCTCCACCTCCTAGGTTCAAGCGATTCTCCTGCCTCAGCCTCCTGAGTAGCTGGGGTTACAGGCGCCTGCCACCACACCCGGCTAACTTTTTGTATTTTTTAGTAGAGACAGGATTTCACCATGTTGGCCAGGCTGGTCTCGAACTCCTGACCTCAGGTGATCTGCCCGCCTCAGCCTCCTAAAGTGCTAGGATTACAGATGTGAGCGACTGCACCCGGCCTTGATCCTTCTTGTGTCCCAGATCTTCAAGTCTTGCTTTGATTATCAAGATGTTTTTTATTTTCCTTCCTCCTCACGACCATTTATTTTTTTCTTTTACAAACAAACAAAAAACCCTATTTATAGCTACTAATTAAAATAATAGCCATATTAAGAGAAGGAAGTTAAGCGGTACTCATTTCTTTCTCAGAATCTTTTTTGGGAGCCCCCAAAACTCTTAAAGGAGAATGAAAGCTTTAGATACTGCTCTGGAAGTCACTGCCACACAAATAAGTTGTGTCCTAGTTTACATCTGGGGCCTCTACTGAGCATTGGGAGCATTGTTGTAAAATGCGGTTAGGCCTAGTGAGCTTCAAAGGCAAAAAACTCTCCTCCGGTGGAATACTGTGTTTGTAGGGCTATATAAAACAACAACAACAACAACAACGAAAATACAGATAATATTAATAATGGATAGCATCTCAAGTAGATTTGGACGCTTTTTATTTTCTTTCCTGCTAACCTCAAATCCATTTCTCCCTTGGTCTACCCCATCTCTTTACAAAGCAAGATCATCTGCTCAAGTGACTCTTTCCATCCTCCATTCTTCTCCCTACCCCTAGCCTGTAGCACATCTGTTGTTTGTTGATTCCAAATCCGCATCTCTTGAGTCTGTCTACTTAACCTTCACTGCCACCATCACTTGTCACCTAGAAGACTCCTAGTGGTCTCCATTATTACTCCTGTCCCCTCTATAATTAAGAGCAATTTTTTTTTTTTACTTTAAATAAAATTATGTAGCCCTCATACTTCCAACTCTCCATTGGCTTTCTATTGTAGTTGCCTTAAATTCCAACCTCCTCAATATAGTCCACGTTGCTTCTGCACAATCTGACCTTAGCCTCCTCAGGTGCTTTCATACCTGCTCCGTCCTAGTATACCAGCCTCCTTGTAGTTTCTTTAACAGTTCAATCTCTTTCCCAGTTGAGTTAGTTGGTCAAGGTAAATGTGTGTCATTTATGGGCAAGGTGGGCTACAGCAAAAAAGAAAGCTGCTTTCTCAGGAATGGGAAGAAAAGGGAAGTGTCTGTACCCATTCTTTGTAAGAGCAAGGCAGGGGCCACTGTGAAGCTAACCAAAAAGGAAGCCAGAGTTAAGCTCTAATTGTTTGGCTTGGAAGCATGATGAAAAAAAGGTTTTCCAGGCTGATTCTTACTGGCTGAGGGTCCACACCCACATCCTCATACCCACATGGGTTCTTTACTTCCATCTATGTAATCATCCGTTATCTATTTCATCAAGCAAACTTTCATCAAGCATGGACTATGGGCCAATAGGATAAAATGCCAAGGGAACATTATTAGGACAGAATGGATACAAACGGATCGAACTTCGGCCCTTGACCCAGTTCACCTCTACAAGTATACCTGGTCATGCAGCCTTGTGATGCATACCCTTTTCCTGCCTCAGTGCCTGAGAATGACCTCCAGAATACAGACTTCACATGGCTCCCTGAGCAATGCTATTCTGATTAATGAAACAGCCCAGCTGTGGAATTACTTCTTTTAGACTAGGAAAGTCTTTTTTGGCCTGAAGAGGAATTGCAATCCAGAACCATTCATTATCATCAAAGATGCTAACTCCATCCTTCAACTTCTCATACATGCACACATATACACATAACCTTCCCCCAAGAATCACCATGAAACGCAGGAAGACTTGTGGCTGTCTTTTTTTGGACATGAGAAACCACGCAAAAGCTATTGACAAAAAATTACAAGCATATCTTTGGGCCCACCTGTACTGCATGGCACTAACAAGGACCTTCTAGAAGTTCAATATTGGACCTGACAGGACTAACTGCACCATGATGGCTTAAAAATTGACTGATCAGCCAGGCATGGTGGCTCATGCCTGTAATCCCAGCACTTTGGGAGGCCAAGGTGGGTGGATCATCAGGTCAGGAGTTCGAGACCAACCTGACCAACATGGGGAAACCCCCTCTCTACTAAAAATACAAAAAACAAACAAACAAACAAAAAAACCAGGCGTGGTGGCACATGCCTGTAATCCCAGCTACACAGGAGGCTGAGGCAGGATAATTGCATGAACCTGGGAGGCAGAGGTTGCAGTGAGCTAAGATTGCACCACCATACTCCAGCCTGGGCAACAGAGTGAGACTCCGTCTCAAATAATAATAATAAATAAAAATAATTATTGACTGTGGTCCACCCAGGCAAACACATCAGAAAAAGGAGAAAACCAGTGTGACCGCCATGCTGCACGGACCCTGCATGGACAGAAGATTTCTCTTTTGCATTAGATTGTGAGCTGCTTGTTAGATTTAAGTTCAAAACCAAGAGAAAGACAAATGAAGAGATGCAATATTCTGATCTTTAAACTTGTTAATGAGGGCTTAGCAAAAAGTCCTTCTGATTTAAAACAACCAAACAGGTGCTCCCCAAGTAATGATAAAATAAAATAGCTTATTTATGCAAGGAATGGGTGTGATAAATTCTATCTCAGTGTACTCCCAAATAGCAGGAGACTTTGGACATAGAAAGGAAAACCAGGGTCAGATTGGGGAAGATGACCACCTGCAGAGGCTAAATGCAAAGGCTGATAGCTCAGTCATAAACAGGTCCACAAAAGCTTATTTTCAACACTTCCTCCCAGTAGCACACAGAACCACACTGCCGCTTCCAACACTGCACTCCGGGAGCCAAGTTAAGATTTTCTATCTTATGACTCTGTGGCTCGTAGAGATTAGCTTGTCAATTAGGTTTGGTGGGTCTAGGGAGATAGGGAATGTAGCCTTTTTAATTTTCTTTCTTTCTTTCTTTCTTTTTTTTGAGACAGAGTCTTCCTCTGTCACCCAGGCTGGAGTGCAGTGGGGCAACCTCAGCTCACTGCAACCTCTGCCTCCTGGGTTCAAGCGATTCTCACGCCTTAGCCTCCTGAGTAGCTGCGATTTCGGTCACGCACCACAACACCCAGCTAATTTTTGTATTTTTAGTAGTGACGGGGTTTCACCATGTTAGCCAGGATGGTCTTGATCTCCTGACCTCGTGATCTGCCCGCCTCGGCCTCCCAAAGTGCTAGGATTACAGGCGTGAGCCACCGCGCCCGGCCAATTGACAGTAGAAAATTCAGTCTCTTTGAAGTTTGCTTTCCATGATCTCTTTGATCCATCTACCTCAGTTTAGGAAAATGTGAGGTACAGGGAAGTAATTAGTGGTTTCTGAGGCAAGGTCTCAGTTATTCCTCCTGTCTAGTGGTAGGCAAGGCTCATTTTGGGGAAAATGGGCAGGAAAGCCAGAGCTTTGGGTAGGGATGTGAAACCTAGTTCTTTTCTATCCCCTGTTTGCATGCTCAACGCGCAAGCTGAAGGGGCATCTGTGGAAAGATGTTCCTGGTCAATGAAGCTTCAAGGGCAGTCTGTGAGTCTCAGTGGAGAACCAGATGGGGGCTGATGGGCAGGGAGCCTCCACTAGGACCAAGCAGAGGGCTGTATGCTCTGGTCCTGACCCGGAATGGGAGAGTGAAGTCAATGCAGAATTTATGTAGACTGTCCACATAGTCTGGAAAATTGTCCCTAAGACTGTAAAGTCTTGGGGACAACTTTCCAGAAAAAGTTGGCCTTAAAAATCTACATGGAAAAATCCAGATAATTGAGGCTAAAAACTTTTCTATGGTAATTTGTCAGGATGATAGTTCACATTCTCATTTTCCCCAGCTAACATTCCCAGGACTACCCTTTCAAAGACTGAGAAGTGAGATACCATGTTACGGTGTTCAGTATGGTGAGGAATAAAGATTTAGGAATAACATTTTTTCCTTTGTTTCTGCATCTTTTAATATTCTAAGAACTTATCTGGGAGGGAATTGAATTATTTAAGTAACTTGACAGAACAAAGAAAAATCATGTTACTCTCTAACATAATATACATCAAATGGCAACCAGGAGATAACTGAGGAGTTAAGCCTGTGCTATTAAAACTATTTCTGCGAATTATATTATCAGAAGGTCTGTGGTTGCAGAGATATGTTTATGCATGTCCACAACTTCCTCTCCATTCTTTTTTGTATTCTTTTGGCATCTTGTTAATCACACATGCTTTAAATCCTGCCATATATATATGTACAGGCATATATATACACACACAATATGCACAGTGTTTTAAAAATTGTGGATAAATGACAAGGGAAATATATATATCTATATAGATATATAGATATAGATATATATAGTGCACATACATGTACATACACCATCTGATGATTTTGTTTCAAGACCACATGTAGAAAAGCAAGACCATGGAATGGCCCAGCCCCTTAGATGACCATTATTCATATCTCACATACAAAAGACATGTTAAGGGAAAGAACATACTGCTTCTACTGTGAATGGGTAAATGGATTTTAGAAAGAAATATCCTCCTTTCTCTCCTCCTCCACATGTAAAACACTTAGGCACTGTGGGACAATAATTCTGATGATGATAATGATATTAATAACCTCTTACTTGGATGCTTGATGATTTATAAAGTGCTTTTCAATGACATTGTCTCTGACCCCTGCCACACAATCCTGTATGGTAGGTGTTATTAGCCTCATTTGACAGTTAAATAAAAAGCAGGGATTTAAGATAGAGTCCCTAACCTGCTGGCCAGTGGACAGCTTATGACTTATACAACAGTATGCGCGGTGTTTTAAAAATTGTGGATAAATGACTAGCATTTTCAAGTCTCAACTTTTTATGTAAAACTCTCGATTTCCAACTTCTCTTTAAAATTCTCAAGGCCTGGCCACCTTTATTTTAGAGGAATGACTCTTTTAAAGCAGGGCATGAATACTTCAGTTTCCCAGAGTCCCACTGTGCCCTATCACCCGTTAGTGCCCTGCTTTGTTTGTTTTTCACTGGGCTTGTGGATACTGAAGTTGCAACCAATTCTCAGAAAGCATAAGCAGTATGCTTACGATCATGCAGCCAATAAATGGCAGGAGGAGAAATTGAAGCCAGAGCTCTGGTACCAGGCTTCTGTCTCTGACAGTGACTCTCAAAGAGAATGGCTTGAACTGGATGCTGAAATCCCAAGTATGGGGTATAGGAATCTGCATGTTTAACAAGCACCTAGGATGTGATGTGATTAAAATCCTTGCAGTCTGTGACAAACTGCAAAAAGCCCCATCCTAAGGACTCAGGAGACTTGGGAATCTCATTGATTCTCTTACTAAGCTAGCCTGTCTCTCAGTATTGAGTCATCAAGTATTTGGGCACTTACAGAGTTCTGTGTTCTCTGCTCGTGGATAATAATTGTTAGGCAGCATAGATCCATTCATGATCTATAAAATGAGTGCATGCCATGTGCTCATTTATTTTCCTGTTCTCATACATGAGAAACAGATTTTTCTCATTTATTCATCAAATATTTACTGAATGTCTACCTTGTAATTTGCATTATGTTTGACTGTGAGGATCAACATGCCAGTTAAGATGTGATTGTTTGAGTTCTCAAACTAATAAATTCAAGTGAGACTGAGCTGTCGGCCTGGATTACCCCAAAAGTACTTTGATACTTACCTTACGTTGGTAAGCACAGCCTTATTTAGAGCATGCACGGAACTCACATGGTTAATACAGTCCTATGACCTTATTTCTTTCCTGGTGGCCACTGTATTTAGACTTACTTGACCGAATGTCTTTTACAAAAGCAACTTAAGTATTTCATTTTCTAGACAATGCATGATGAAAGCAGGAACACACTCAAAACACCAGATTTTAACTATCAATATTTCATTTGTTTGTATGAGAATGAGAATAGTTGAAATATTTTGTCTGAGAGTGCACAATATGTATGTCTAAATTATGTCTTACCTCTCCCTCTACCCCCCCCCTTTTTTTTTTGAGATTCTTAGGAAAATAAAAGGCAAATACAAACTCTACCCCTCTCTAAAGTTTTGAAAGTTGACTAAGTATTTGATACTCAAAATGTAGTCCCAGGATAAGGTGTATTGGTAGCTCCTGGAAGTTTGCTAGGAATGTAGATTCCTAGGCAAAAACGTACATTTACCAAGACCCCCAGGTAATTTTTATGTACACTAAAGTCAGAAAAGCAAGCCCTGGGTTAAGTTCCTTGTTAACAGTTCACTAGATGTGGTTGTTTTGGTACACAGACTTATTTTATAAGGACTTTTAGATGCAGAAAAGCTAGGCAGTAGGAAATAGATGGTATGATGTATTTACACACTGAACTGTCTGGAAAATGTTGATGTTTTTTAAATTACTGTTTTCCCCATCTAGATTTCAAAGTAAACATGGTAGGAGAGAGTGAGCTCATAGAAAATACCAAAACAAAACAAAACGACAATGTAGAAAATGTGATCTTATGAATTTATAAGGGTTTCTCATGTATTAGACATTAAGTCCTTGTCTTTTATATGTATTTCCAGTATTGTCCCTGTTTTTATATTGTTTGTAATGTTTATCAGAATTTCATGTTGTTATGTAGTCACATCATTGGGCATTATTTTCTTTATTATTTCTTCTTTTGCTTTTAAGATCAATAATTATTAGCCTTGGCTGTACATGGGAATCATCTGGGAGCTTTGAAAACCACTGATGCTCGGATTCTCCTATCCTCCCCTCCCCTGGACATCCCAGTTTGATTAATTTGGTATCAAGATTTTCACATATTCCCGAAGTGATGCTATTGTGCCACCAGTGTTAAAAACCACTGCCCTAGAAAGTCCTTCTGTATAGCAAGATTAGATAATATTCAGCCACAAGTGCTTCTAAATATTCCATGGTTTTATTCTTCACCTGCTTCTTAGTTTGTTATATAATATGAATTTGGATTAAACCCAGGACACATTTGAGCCCTTTGAATAATATATTGTTAGTTCTTCTTACTGTCTGTAATTCCTATTTTATCTTTTCCTTTTAGTTCCAGCAGGTAATTGGTCTCAGAATCAAATTTCAGATGACTTACTACTACAATGGCAGAGGTTCAGAAAGTAACATTCCAGAAGTAAAAAGTTCTAGACATTTCTGGAGTCAGAGTTTTTGGAAGAAGTAGGAAGAAATTGAGTTTACTGCTTCATTTGTGAACAATCACTAGGAAACTTTTCCTTTCACTGACTAAATTGCTTAACGATTAATTTATTCAGTTTCGATTGAGTCAACAACCATCTTAACAATAATCACCAGAGAGACAAAGTGGAAACTTCTAGGGCTCTAAAACTTTACTCTTTAATAGTTGCTCTATAATTATGACTCCTTTACTGAGTGTTTTGTGAATGGACAAAATAGCTGTCAGAGGCAGACACATCTAGTGGTTAGTCATTGTCATGGCTTAGTTGAAAGTCAGAGGTCTTGACATTGTATTATATAGTCCTGACTTCAGTTAGGAGACAAAGCAATTCGTCCTTTACCCAAAAATGCAGATGATATCACTCCAGAAAGCTTCACATCATCTTCATAATTTTTATAGTTTTCCAAATCCCATTAGATTGCCACTCAGTTCTAAGACTTTACAAGCTTAAAGTACCAGGCTATAGTTATTGCTATAAATAGTATTTCTCAGACTTTCCTTAAACTCTCTTTACACACAAACTCAAAGAGCGAATGGAATATATTTTCCTTCTATATGCTTGACTGGCATCATTCAGATTTTAAATTTTCAACATGGATCACATTCCATTATTATTGGAGAACAAGTAGAATTTTTGACATTTTAGTTTAAAATTTGTGCTTATAAAATCCACAGAATTCAGAGCATGGTAACCAATTCCAGGCATGTGGGCATGTCAAAATGCAGAATTTTATCACACAAGGCACTGAGCCTTTGCTATCTATTCTCACAGAATATAAAGTGCCATAGATATTGCACCGTCTTTCTCTTCACATCATGCTCAATAAACCCTCATTGCTATAGAACACCTGTCCCAGTAGCATATAGTTTTACACAGATCATGTTATCTTGCTTCCATGTGATCTTTCTAGCTGAAGTCATCTGGTGAGCTAAGAATGAAATTGATCATTTGCCCAACATGTGTTGGTCATCAACTATATGTAGAACCCTGTGTAGGGCATTGTGGGGGACAGGAAGATAAACTGGTGTGGAACCTTGCCCAAAAGAGGTCATTCGTTAGGCAAGGATGTCTTATAAAATGTGGAAACAAAGTATTTCAGGAGTACAGGGCTGTATATATATTATGACATGATTGAATCTCAAAAAATAAATTGAGTATAATTATACAGTCACATAAGAGTATATACTATATGATTTCATTCATATGATATTCAAGCATAAGCAGAACTAATCTATGATGGTCAAATCGGAATAATGGTTATCTGAAGATGGGTCCTGACTAGAAAGGGACATAGAAAACTTTCTGAATGATGGAAATCTATATCTTGTTGTGAGCAACAGTTACATAAGTGTACACATTTGTCAAAATGTATGCCAAACACATTTAAGACTTGTACATTTCACTACTTTATGACATATAAATAAAATATACATACATATACATATATATACAATATACAATATACATATACTGCGTACATATATTGCATGTATTTTTCATTAGTGATGCTACATATGTAGCATCACTAATTTAAAAAGGTAGTGGGAGTTTAAAGGAAGGAGAAATTTTAGGGGAAGTTGTGAAGACTTTAAAAAGGTGGTAATATTAAAATAGGCCTTGAAGAGTGAATAACACTTTATAATAAAGAACAGATCTATGGGAATAAAGAAAACAAACTAGAGAGTGTTCACTGAAGGGTCAGTAACTCTGTAAGCCTTGCACTTACAGGGCAGTTGTGAAAGGAAATACTTGTAACACATTAATGGGAGAGATGGAAGGGCAGCTTGGGGAATGACACTTAGATCATCAGGTAAATGGGAGCCAGTAGATGTTTTCGGGTAAGGGGGAAGTGTGATTGCAGCTGTGCTTGGGCAAGATGGGTCTGGCCACACTGTGTCCACAGATACTCATAGAGAGAGAGGAGTGTGACAGAAATGTATGAAACTCTAGAGAGGTGCTGGAGTTTCTGAAGAAGCAAAATTGGTGCTGGACATACTGAATGACAGTGAAGAAATGGGGAGATGTAACACATTTAATACACACCATGTAGGATTGTCTTTGAGTTGTCTGGATGTTGGAGGTGAGGGAGACAGAGGTGGAAGGTTTTAAGTTTGGCTGTCAAGAGGGGGTCAGCAAATTAGGAAATACAGTGGAAAATAATAACAGGTCTGTGAGAGGGTGTTGGACATCCTAAATTAGAGGAAAACCTGGGAAGACAAGCACATTTTGGACACATATTCAACAGCTGGCAAAGCTGAGAAGCTCAGACCGAAAGCTTCTGGGAGACTCTGCCAAATCATTAGCTGTCTATTCCCCTTGATTTCCCTTGACTTCCAATCCTTGACCGAGCCTTTAGATACAACTAATGCAGGGAGAACACAATAGTGGTGTCTTTGTTTCCACATTGTCTTCCTTGTGCTATGATCCCTGTTGATATTATGATGACCCATCTTTCAAACTCTTCAGGGCAATGCAAATATTTCTTCTAAGAGCTTATCCTGAAATGGCCTTCCATCTGGATTATGGCAACAGTCCAAACTCATTGGCAACAGCATGCCAATTTTAGAAAAAAAATTGATATATCCAAACACTAGGTCCATTTTTCACTTAGAAAGAAAAGAGGTGATCTTACGGGAAGGCGTTATTGCATTAGGGTGAGTGGGTGTGACTGACAGTAGGAATGTGGAGACCTTAGTGGGCATCCCACTTTTATTATCATCAAACTGGATCTTGAGCAATCTTTTACAGTCAATGATTTAGCTTCCTCTTTCATAAAAGGGGATACTGATGTCTTCCTTAGAGACTTATTTTGAGTATCAAGTAAATTAATTGATGTCAAAATGCATTACAAACTGTAAATTACTGAGTGAAATTGAATAGTGAGTATTCCATTTTATAATGATGCAGTCCTTATATGTTGTGGAGCTTCTACTTTATCATTGGATGCATTCCCAGGACATTTCAAAGATAGATTAATCTTTGCAAAGATTAATTTATGATTCTGGAACTTGACCTTACCCTCCCCTCAAACAGTGTGGGCCTATTAGAGGAAGTGTGGAAATAAATGAGGAAGAAGTAGATAATTGTTGAACTCATAACCGATCATAACTTGTAACCCAGGAAGATTTTCTTTCTCCTGGATTCTTATCTGGTGCCTCGATTCTCTTGGATATGCCAGAGAGAAATTATAGAACTTTGCTCAAGGGAATACTCAGTCCCTGGACACTGCCATTCCTGTAATGGGCAAACACAGCTTACTGAGTCGGCTGAGAATGATGTCGGAATTGTCAGATCAGATTCTGTGACTGCTGCCTGTGACTAAAGCATGCCGAAGAGGCTCCTGTGGGAGAGGCTGCTTAGAAACACAGCCTGCCAGTCTGTGTCTTTGCATTTCACGGCTAATATTGCACTAGCTGTTGCTGTCATTCTTGCATCAAGTTCACATGCCTCAGTGACAGGGCAACCCCACTGTTCAGGTTGACCGACCTGTCACTACAGCCAGTGGTCTGCCATGAGCATGTCCCCAGGTAGGTGTGTTTGTGTAAAATGACTTCATGTTTCAAACAGGTGTGCTTCCTCTTTACCTAACAGGCGATAGGCTCCCACAAAGCCATGTTGGAGATAAATTCTGAAAACCAAATTTTATTTTTCCATTGATTTCTTCTGGAAATTTAGGAAGGCTTTGTGTCTGATGGATTTTTTAACAGAGGGTTGTGCCTGGCATCTCAGAATTGCTATCCGTCCTGAATGTCAACAAAAAAGTAATTTGTTCCTTTGACTCAATGGCTGGCTTACTGTGATTCATTCTTTGTAAGGAAACATACGTTCAAGCCACCTTCCAATACACATCTTTCAGGGGTTTGGATGCTGTTTAAAGTGAGCATGGTGGCTCATGTCTAAAGTCCCAACACTTTGTGAGGCCAACAAGGGAGGATCATTTGACCCCAGGAATTCAAGGTTACAGTGAGCTATGGTTGTGCCACTGCACTCTAGCCTGGTGACAGTATGAGACTTTGTCTCTAAAATTAAATAAGTAAATACAAAATAAAAGGGACATGTCTGCAAATTTTCTTCTTCCTAATTGTAGCATCTTCCCATGCATTTCTATCAACCACTCTTTTAAAAAATGGGGCAAAAATTTAGAATGCCTCACATCATCTAGAGTATTCTCATGCCATGACCACGAAGTTAAAGGCTATTTCCATAATAAAGAGAAAAGACCATTTCAGGGTATGCTTTTGAGGAAATAATTGCATCTTATGGAAACCACTGTTAGTAAATAGAATGCCTGTATTTATAATTTGCCAGTAACCCTGACAGGTCTGCAACATGCGACGGGGCTTGTCATTTTGCCACCACGTAACGTTGAATCTTGGGCACTGAGAGCTTTGGGCATGATCAGTTAGGGCATGAGCTTCTTTTTTTCTAAAGAATCTGAACATTTCTGTCTTGAATGCCAGTGATCAATTACATTTTTAAAATAAAAATTCTTGAATAAGATTTATAGGAACCTGGTCTGGCGCGGTGGCTCACGCCTGTAATCCCAGCACTTTGGGAGGCTGAGACAGGCGGATCACAAGGTCAGGAGATTGAGACCATCCTGGCTAACATGGTGAAACACAGTCTCTACTAAAAATACGAAAAAAAAAAAAAAATTAGCCGGGCGTGGTGGCGGGCGCCTGCAGTCCCACCCAGCTACTCGAGAAGCTAAGGCAGGAGAAAAAAAAAAAAAAGATTTATAGGAACCTGCATGGTCTATCTCCCAAGTCATTTTCCTGATGTAGACTAACAGAACTCTCATTACCCGACGCTTGGAATTTTTCTACCATGTTCTCATGGAATTATTCTCAATCAATGTTCTCATAACTTTAGAGTGAACATGTACTCATTTTTCAAACAATGACACTGTGTGTCCAGACACCATTAGATTCTCAGGAAAATAAATAGGATGGAGTCCCTGTCTTCATTTAGTTGAAGTTCAGTTAGGGAAGATAACAAGAACAGTCATTGCTGAGTCTTCATTATCTCACAATGATTCAGGGAAAGCCTGAGACCTGGGAAGTGGGGTAAGAGAAGACATTACAAAGAAATTGAGGCTCAAGTTAAATCTTGAAAAATGAATAGAAGTTAGCCTAGTGGACACAGTTTAGGCAAAAGAAGAACAACCTTTAGTTAGAATTCACCATAAACCTCTTTTCAAGAAATTTCTGTTCTAAAATTGGGTAGTTTTGATAAAATAACATATTTTCAAGTTGATGAATAATTTAGATGTGCTTTTTTGAAGCAAAGTAAATTAGCTTGTAAAGATTTGAAATGGCCAGCTGCAATGGCGCACACCTGTAATCTCAGTTCTTTTGGAGGCTGAAGCAGGAGGATTGCTTGAGGCCAGGAGTCTGACATAAGCCTGGGCAACATAGTGAGGCCCTATCTGTAAAAAATATTCTAAAAAGTTAGCTGTTTGTGGTGGCATATGCCTGTAGTCCCAGATGCTCAGGAAGGTGAGGCAGGAAGATCACTTGAGTCCCCAAGTTTGAGGCTGCAGTGAACTATGATTATGCCACTGCACTCTAGCCTGGGCAACACAGCAAGACCTTGTCCCTAAAAAATAAAGTTAAAAAGATTTGCAGCCACATTGGCTTTGGCTCAGAGTAGTGTTTGACAGAGGACTGTGGGCGTCAGATCAGTGGAACAACTCCCAACAAGGGTTGAAGCAATTATCTACTGAAGATACTACATGCAAAAGCAGCAGGGCAGACTATAGCTTTCAGTGGACAAATGCTGAATTTCATCTTAAACATGAATGACAATATCTTGAACAGTTAATTAAAGATGCCATTTTATTTAGGAGTTAGGTTGGTTTGACAACTCCATGCTTCAAAGTTCTTCATGAAAAGGACACAGTGTTGAACATCCCTCAAGTTCTGCCTGACTTCAGCCTAAGTGTTCTTTAGTCATAGGAGAGATTTAATCCACATTCATTTCCAAATCCACTTTTTGAGATTTTTCAAAGTCCCATCTACTCTCTGGTAGTTATTTCCTTAAAGTTAGAAGTTCCTGTTTTCTTCCTCTTACTTTTATTCCAGGAAACTTTAGCTGTGCTGTTCCAGATGGTAGCCATTAGCCACATGTTGCTGTTTAAGTTTAGATTTACATTGATTAAAATTAAGTACCTCATTCTTCAGCCCCACCAATCTCACTTCAAGTGCTCAATGCCCACATGAGGCTATGGCTGCTACATGGGGCAATTCAGAGAACATTTCCATAATTGCAGAAAATTCTACTGGGCAGTGCTGATCTAAGTACCCCTGTGGTTAATACCACCTGTCCCCATATGTAAGAATAGGTTTTTGGTATCATTATTTGATGATCTTTGAGAAAGCCTTTATAGCCTCTATTGGCTTTTGTGGCTAAAATATTCAAAATCTGGCCAAAGTACCATAGCCTTGAAAGATCTGTGGATTTCTTTTTTCTTTTTTCTTTTTCTTTCTTTTTTTTTTTTTTTGAGATGGAGTCTCGCTCTGTCACCCAGGCTGGAGTGCAGTGGAGTGATCTCGGCTCACTGCAAGCTCTGCCTCCCAGGTTCGTGCCATTCTCCTGCCTCAGCCTCCCAAGTAGCTGAGACTACAGGTGCATGCTGCCATGCCTGGCTAATTTTTTGTATTTTTAATAGAGACGGGGTTTCAATGTGTTAGCCAGGATGGTCTTAATCTCCTGACCTTGTGATCTGCCCACCTCGGCCTCCCAAAGTGCTGGGATTACAGATGTGAGCCACTGAGCCCGGCTTTTTTTTTTTTTTTTTTGGAAAAAAAGGGCAAAGTTGGATTTCCATCATTCCTACCCTTAGTGGAAATTTGACAGTGTGTTTAATGGTGTATGCTTTTAGTTTCCAATGGGAAAAACACTTGTCGATGTTTTTGTTGCTGTTTGTTCAAGAAATAGGTTCCTAATTGAGCTAGAAAAGAATGAGATGATATGTGACAATTTAGTTGATCAACAAGCAGTTGGTTGGGGTAAATAGATGAGGAGTTTTGGCAAACTACTTGCTTTAGCTAACTTTACTAGGATAATATTAGTTATACAGTTCTGAGCTCAAACCCAGTTTTGAATTACTTTATCAGCCAAGTCATCCAAGCATAATTCTGAGCATGGAAAGAAGGGAAGCAGGAAATGGACATTTGGACGAAATACCATGTGCTAAGCACAATGTTAGAATTTCCACATATGGGATTTTATTCCAGATGAAATGAGATCTACAATGCTTTTTGAATACTAAATTAATAGAAGCATGTTGTGAACAAAAGGCAAGCATAACACAAGATAAATTGGGATATTTCCTCTTAAACTGCTGAACGATGTCTGTTGCTATTTGTACACCCCAAGGTCAAGGATTAGAATGCTGCTAATTAAGAAAAAGCTCTATTTATTGGGATGTAATTAAGTTAATGAAAATGAGAAGTAACCATAGAAGAAAAAAATTAAAAGATCAGCTTGAATGGCTCTTGTTGATAAATCTGGCAGTACATACAAAGAAATTAAGTAACAGTAATGCATTGTGGGGAATGAACATCAATGATCACTTTGGAAATTTTTGTTAGAATCTTCTAATAGGCTATTGTTCATAGCAGACAAAATGGAACCAGTTTGGCTTGGAATTAGAAGCTTCAGGAGTAGTGGAGGATGGAAGGGCTTCAGTATTTAGGGCTACCCTAATTCCAGTTTCATTCCTCCCTCTTCCTAAACACCCCTCCTTGTCCATACACACCCTGCTATGCACACCAGCCCCACTGGGCTTCTTCCAGTCCCAGTTTGTTCTTCTCCCTCCTATTTTCCTCTTTTGCAGCACTGTATGTTAATGGTTAAGACCCAGACTCTGGGAAAAAAGTTCCTAATTTCAAACTCCAGCTCCATCACTTGCTAGCTATGTGTTTCGGGACAAGTTACTAAACTTCTCTAGTTCCTCAGCTTCATTGCTATAAAGTGAGGATAATAATACCTACCTCATTATGAGCACGGAATGAGTTAGTATCATGACTAGTTCCTGGCACATGGTTAAGTGCCTTAAGAGTGTCTACCACTCTTAATTTGTGGCAGCATCTGCCCACAAATTCACATTTTCGTCCTGTGATGATTATAAGAATGTATGTCTCCTCTACCCTTGCACTGGCCCAGGCCATTTGTAGAGTTTTATACCCATTGCGTCCCAGCACCAAATATGTAACTTTTTCATAGTAAGCATCAATCCACATTTGTGGATCAATGATTGCTTCGGACAAATTTCATTTAGATTCTGTTTCTATCAAAAATATAATCATGTTTTCTTTTATGGCTCTTTAAAGCTGGCCATCAACACTATAGATTATATTAAGAAGTAAAATTATTCCATTGAAGGGATTCTTTGCTCTATGACTACTTTTTAAAGATGCACTGAAATCTTTTTTTAATGTTTAAAATAATTAAATGCAAATTTTCATTGCAAAGCCCAGCTGGGAAATAGATTGTAGGATGACAGTGCTCAGGAAGACATATAGGAAGTAAAACGTGATATTTACATGTAAAAAGTTCATGCTATTGTTATGGATAAAAACAATTAAAATAACTATATTCATAACTACCATTTTAGGGATTTGCTCCCATCATTACAATAAGGCTTCACTTAATTATCTCAGCCTTCCTTAATCCATGTGTAATACATTCTATTTTGATCTTCATTTTACAGATTGGAAAACAGCCCCAAAGCAATATTCAGATGGCTCTTGTCACTTTGCCGCTTTGATTTTGTACCATCAGCATTTCCTTTTAAATAACAGTATTTAAGATTAGATTTTGCTGCACATTAATTTTCCCATATTGATGGGGCTCTTCAACATTATCCTTTATTCCTTTACTTTTTATGTTCCCCTACGAGTCCTTAGTACGTACGCAAACATGCAAAGTGCCATCACACAACAGACTGAGAATAATAACGGCTACTCATGCCCACTCCATTCCATTCTCGCCAATATATTCTCTATACCACTGGGTAAAGTAAGTCAAGTCGTGTATCTTCCTTGCTTGAAATTGTTCAGTGCCTTCCCACCATGCTTATGATAAAATCCACACTCCCTATCACAGTTTCTAAGGCCCTGCATGATATGATCTTCACCTGCCTCTAGCACCTCCACTTACACAGGCCTGCATTACTTTCCTGAGTGGATCAAACTCTGTCCTCCTGCAGGGCCTGTGTACTGTTCTTTCTTTGTTCTGGAACACTCCTATATTCAGTTATCTTCCCTTAGGCCTCCTTGTAAATATCATCCCCTTAAAGAGATTATTTCTAACCACCTAATGTAAATTAGTTCCATTCTCTGACTCTCTCTCACCTATTTTCTTGTTTGTTTCCCTAGTGACACTTGTTATAAGTTACAGATACACACACACACACACACATTCTGTTTGTTAGTTTCTCTATATTATAGCCTAGCTCAACTCAGGGCAATGTTGACCCTACTCGCACCCTGGGGAACATTTGGCAAAGCCTGGAGGCATTTTTAGTTGTCACACCTGGGAAACGGGGGTTGCTACTAGCATCTCGTGGGTAAAGACCTGGGATGTTGTTATATGTCCTACAATGCACAGGACAGTTCTCCTTCCCTCCCATGAATTATCTGGAGCAAAATGTCAGTAGTGCAAAAAAGTTGAAAAAGCCTTGTTTATTCCACCACTTCCACCATTATACTTAAAGCTTCATGAAGGCAAGTCTCTTCACTGGTTCCTTAAACAGCATGATTCCAGAACCTAGAAAAGAGTCTACTGAATGAATGAGTGAATGGGATAAAGGAGGAAAAATAAAGGATCTCTAGGGGTCTTGGAGTCTACCATGGCTTCCACTTCCCTGTGGTGGTCTCTGTAGAAATACACATCCTTCTGTGTGGCTCCTGAATACTCCCCACTGCCAGGCTACTTCTACCTGAGGCACCAGGTGTTCCTCTGTTGGAATCTTTATCTTTTACAAAGATTTGCAGCAGAAACAGGCTTCCCCTGAAGTGAAACCGCAGGGCATAAAGAGAAAGTACAAAGAGCCCAGCTGGCTGGCTGCCCACTGGTGGTCTGGAGCAGCAGTGTCACTGGAAGGGTGATTGTACTCCTGCTGTCTGGTCCCCACAGCTGAAATGACAAATGTTCTGTGACCCTGCGGCCAGAGTGTTTGGCAAGCAGTCTGCTAGGAATCAGAACACAGATCCAGAGAGCACTGAAGTGATCGCTTCACAGTAATTTTCTTTTGTTAACATCCAAGGGTTACAGTGATAATTATAGTTGGCACTTTTAAAAAGGTCACATCAACATACAAAAAATTCATCCTGTATTCATTGGGTTTAACACTTAACAGCAATGCAGCTTATCAGACAGAAATTTAAACTATGTAACACCCACCAAATGCCTCTGAATACTGACTAATGCTCATTGTGTACCTACTTCCTGGGGGTCAACAGTTTTCTCCCAAATCCTTTTGTCTATGATCTAGGGAAGTGTGTCACATGCTTAACTGTTTTTGAGACAGTGTCATGCTTGGAGATTACTTGGCTTTGCTGATAACGTTAAATGCTCTCATTGGAAACAGGCAGGATGACGTCACCTTCTAATGGATCCTCAGGACAAGCCAAACCTGTCTTCCCCATTCCAAGTGATTTCCAAAAGCCCAAGTGAGAGAAAACCTTTTGGGGTAGTAGCAGTTTCTTTTCCCTTGTTATATTTCCTCTGATCAAGGAAGAGGTGAGTCTGGCAGGGCTGGCAACATAGGGGTTGAGCTCAACAGAGATACAGGTCACCACTGACACCTGAGTTGACAATCACAGTCATTTGTACATTTGCACAACATTGTTGCCAGGTGTTGAAAATACTGTGACAGCTGGGATGATTCTTTTGTCATGCTTGTTTGTGTGTAATCAGACATCTCAGGGAAGATTACTGAGCTTAATAGAATGGGTAGAAATTCTTCTTCTCCTATCCTATGATCTGTCTCCCAAGGGGGCCTTATTTCATGAGTACCACCCCCCCCCAACACCCCCAGCCCAAATTATTTAACCTTGAGCTTGGAAATCATTCTTGTCATCTGAAGTTTTAATACAAAATATATGCAGAGTATCAAACTTAAGTATGGCCGTGTGCCTCAGGCTAAATTTTAGGTGTCGGATTTTACCAACAACGTAACTTGCTTTAAATACCACCTCATTTCCAACTCTGAAGAGAGTCTAGTGATTAATTCAAATTAAACTACTCCAAAGCCAAAGTGGTATGTGTTACGAAACACGAAAGCAAGCTGGCTGAAAAATTTTAATTTTCCCTACTTATTAGCTATCTGTTCTGGGAATAAATCGAAGGTGCTAATTTCCTGGGTTTCAAATCTATTTTTAAATGTACTAGGCTAAGAGATTTAAAAAAAAAAATTGGAATGTAAAACAACTTTCTTATCTTTGAAGCAAAGTTAAGAAACTTGGTCACATTTTCAGAATTGTGCTTGCTTTTAAGATACTGTGTTCCAGTTTAGATGGCAAGCTCTGGCTACCTGGTCCATATGATACTTAGCATAAGGCAGTGCTTAAAGCTTTGTATCAAATTGCTATGGATGAAATTGTCCCCACACCATTTGTATGTGGCAGGCCCAACCCCCAAATGCAAATATATTTGAACACAGAGCCTATAATGGGATAAATGGGATCAAAAGGGTAGGACCCTGATCCAATATGGCTGGTGTCCATATAAGAAGAGGAGGAGATACCAGAGTGCCCTCTCTTTCTGCACTGGGGAAAGGTCATGTGAGGACATAGTGAGAAGGCCGCTATTTGCAAGCCAGGAGGAGAGTCCTCACCAGAAACCAACCCTGCTGGCATCCTGATTTAGTGGAAGAAAAAAAAATGCCTACTGTTTAAGCCATCCAGTCTGTGATATTTTGCTATGTCAGCCTGAGCTGACTAATATACAACTCTACCTACCTCTTTGCTTTGGTTATATAGTACTGTCTATTACAGTAAAATCTCATGTATATGATCATTTTCTTGGGCAATTCAATCTATCAGGAAAACCCGATATTAAATGATGAAGACAGCTATCCCAAAGCCCATGCTTTTTAAGCTGTAGCAGTCAAGTTATCTCCTTTTTTTAACAGAGCCTTCATAATAATATTACCTGCTAGGCTATTATAATTATTGTGCCTTTTCTAGGTTATTGCAAAGTTTGAGGATGGGCTAGGTAGATTTGCAATATGTATCCTCATGCCTACTCTAACCAGGACAGTAGTAGAGGGTGAACAAAACAATGAATACCACCTAAGGCCAGTGATCTACAGGGCCAATTGTGATGCACGGCTAAGCAGTCATTGTGCAGTGTTACCTCTGCATTTTCCTGGAGGTGAGCAATCTTATGTTCAAATACCAATATGGCTGCCGAGACCTGGGCCAAGTGCTGGGAGCTCACTAGCATTGCTATCACTTCTTATCCTTCCACTGCAAATAGCGCCCCTCTCTCAACTCTCACTTATTCTTGGAGATGACTCTCAAATGCCTTGTCCTCTAGGCAGGCTTTTTGAACTCCCAAACTTGAGTTAGACATAGAATTATTGAATTGGAAGTAACCTTAGGGATTTCTGGCCAAAATGCATATTATTTTACAATGAAGAAACAAAGGTAAGTGATGATGTTGGCAATATAATATAGAACCAGGACTCACAGTTCAACATGTTCTTTCTCTTAATACATTGACATATTTACACCCAAAACAGTTTTAAATATGTAACTGAGAGAAGGCAGGAGATTAGTTTGCAATGATTGCTAAGTAAGTTCCAGGCACTGAGGATACAGAGATGAATGAGAAATGGTTCCAGTTCTTTCTGAAGTCGTGACCTGGGCAAACTGAAATATAACGGAGGCTGTTAGAACAAAGATTTTACCTGAGGACAGTGCTGCATTCCCCAGGTTGGGCACAAAGTAGGCCCTCAGGAAAAGTGTGTCAAATCAATTAGCTACTGTTAATAACATAATTAAAGTGTGTGTTACCTATTTTAAGTAGAAGAAGACTCTAAATATCTTTATTTCTAAGAAAAAAAATGCCTCAAGTTTTTTAACGATTTTGAGAGCTGTGCTTTGAAGTTCCAAGTAAATGGTAAATATATTTTGTGTGTGATGAGGAAAGGGGCACTACTTTGCATGGGTGGCAGGGGGTGGAGCGTCACAGGCTGATTTGTCTCTCATACAATTCATATGTTGAAGTCCTAACCCCTAGTACTTCACCAGAATGCCATTGTATTTGGTGACTGAAACTTTTAAAAGATAATTGAGTTAAAGTTACTAGGGTTGGCCCTCATCTAATATAACTGGTAGCCTTATAAAAAGAAATTTGAACGCAGATACACATAGGAAAAAGACCATGTAAAAACACAGGTGGAGGCAGCCATCTTCAAGCCAAGAAGAGAAGGCTCAGAAGTAACCAATTCTGTTCACACCTATATCTCAGACTTCCAGCTTCCAGAACTGTGAGCAAATAAATTTCTGTTGTTTACACCACCCAGTTCATAATACTTTGTGAAGGCAGCCCTAGCAAACTAATATAATAAGGAAAATATACTTTGAGATTAAAGTTCAAGTGTTTTTCCAGTGAACTACAATAAGCTTTCAACTCTGGCTAGTTGAGAGTTCATGGTTTTAACACCATGTGAATGTCTGTCATGCTGACCTTTTTGCACCTACAAAGGAAAATGTCTTACCATTTTCTAGGAATATGAAATGTTACTATTTTATATAAGAATCATTATTTCCGAAAATATCTAACTTTAATAAGCTAATGAGAACCTCTGAAACAGGGGACATGATCTCTGTTCTACATCTGCAGAAAGATAGAGTGCTAATTTGTACTCCAGGTAACATTTTTGAGATTAATTTGCCACCTAAGACATGAGTGTGATCTCAAACATGTGCTGATCAATAAGAGGAGAAATAAAAATCACGAAGTTTCTTCTTGTTTTTGTATTTGTAAACTTAAAAAGTTACAGAATTTGTAAAAAACTTAAAAATTTGTTTAAAAAAAAAAGTGACTTAAAAAACACATTGCTTTATAGTTTGTCCAATCTCTGTTTGCATTTTATTTGGTTTGGACCACAATACTTTGAGTTGGAAGGAAGAATTTCCAGTGTATAGATATGGAAGCCGAGACCCAAAGCTCAACAGCCTGATTATGACTGAATTAAGGCTTCAGTCCAGTGATATTTCTTTTCTACCCAACAATCAGCCCTTTTAAGGTGGCCAAAAGAAGGCAATGTAGTCATTATGTAAATGTTTCTAGAACATGAAAAAAAAAAAGAGTGCTCATGTAGGCTTTTGGACCTGGGCTAATGCAAACATTAATAATGTTCGGTCTTTGACATAACAAAATATTTGATTTTTTTAATGGGTTGAATTGTGTTGCCCCAAATTCCTGTGTTAAAGTCCTAACCCCTCGTGCTGCAGAATGTGACCTTATTTACAAATAGGGTCAGTGACTACGTAATTAGCTAAAATGAGATGATTAGGGTGAGCCTCTAATCCAATATGGCTAGTATCCTTATACAAAGGAAAAATTTGGACACACACAGAAGGATCACCACTATGTGAAGGCAGATGATAGAGTCATGCTTTTCATAAGAAACACCAAGCATTGCTGTCTGCAGCTAGGCAGAGGCATGGCGCATGCTCTTTTTCACAGCTCTCAGAAGGAGCCAACCCTGCTGACACCTGGATTTCAGACTTCCAGCTTCCAGAACTGTGAGACAATACATTTCTGTTGTTTATACCACCCAGTTTGTGGTATTTTGCCACAGTAGCCCTAGCAAATGAATACAGTCTTTACAAAGGATGCCCACATGGTGATTTCAGAGCCGACAGAATTGTCCAGCCTGTGACTGAGTAACTCTAGTTGCCTTCCGGACATTTCATGTTAGAAAGTTTAATGTATCTACTTACTCCATAGAACTGCTATTTCTAGAATGGTTAGCTTCTACCCAGTAGCAATTAGTGAGTCACATTGTCAAAGTGAGATTCTGGGAAGAAGGAATGAGGGCTCAGGCTGGATGACCCTCAGAGTAGGAAGTGCTGCCTGCAGAAACCAGTTCCTGATATACTGTCTTTACCTTTTGCAGTCTGACCTCTGGACATACTAATGTGCTAAGACAGCTCCCAGAGAAATGGCTCTCTCATGTCTAAGAACATGCTTCCCATGTTTTTGAAACAGTTCCTTTCTCAGCTATAAGGACAATCTGTAACTTGAATGTTTTCTCCTTTCTTGGCTCAATTGTTGTTCTCTTTTAACTCTAAGTCCTTTCTCACCCTTTTCTGTACTTTCTCCCTTTGCTGATCTCTTCAGCAAAATGGCTTGATACAAATGTCCCTCTCCAGCCATGGTCTCTCTTTAGAAGTCCTACCTTTGAACTGCACATGATACTTTTCTACTTGGATATCTCATCATCACTGCAACCTGCACTTATAAAGCCAGGCTGTGCAGAAGTCAGAGCAGAAGCAGACAAGGAATATTTTTCTGTCCCTGATTCTTTTTAAAATTTATTTATTTTAGAGAGGTCTTGCTCTGTCATCCAGGCTAGAATGTGATAGCACCATCATAGCTTACTGCAGCTTCAAATTCCTGGGCTCAAAGGATCCTACCTCAGCCTCCCACCTAGCTAGGATTACAGATGTGTGCCACCATGCCCAGGCAATGTCCCTGTTTTTTGACCTCATGAGTTGGGCAATTCTTAGCAAACCACTTCTGAGACTCAATTTTCCCATCTATGCAATAAGCAAATAGTGTATAAGGGCTCGTAAAATTTTTTCATTAGAAAAATATATCCCCTGTACGAGTTGCTTGCTTTTTGTTAGCATTTCACCATTTTTTCTTGCCCTCTAGAGTGTGAACTTTAAATTCTTCCCATTCCTGCTTCCTAAAGTGAATCTTGTTTGTTACTGCTTTGAAAGGCCCTTTGCATGCATTGGACTCAACATTCCAAATGCACCACGGCATTGCTGGCCTTACTACAATATGACAGCTACCAGAGGTTTCTAAAGAGTTTCTTTCCTTGATTCCATTGCCAGTGATCTAAAGGGCCAGTTGTGATACACAGCTAAACAGACATTGCATAGTATGAGTATTGCCTCTGCATTTTCCTGGAGGTGAGAAGTCTTGGATTCAAATACTAACACGGCTAGTGAGACCTGGGCCAAGTTCTGGAAGCACATTAGCGTTGCTATCACTTCTTATCCTTCCACTGCCAACAGTGCCCCTCTCCCAACTCTCACTTATTCTTGGAGATGACTCTCAAATGTCTCCTCCAGGAAGGCTTGATATGTGTAAATAGCTCTTTCTAAAGCTTTGCTTTCCTTTCCTGCTCAAATCCTCCTAATGTTCCCAACCACGTGAAGTCTAACCTTTGAAAAGACAAAAAGGAACAGCCAGAAGTCGGAAGATTAACACTAAGCTCACCTACAGTAAGATTTCTAAGATAAACTAATGTTTATTGAACCCCTAAGATGCTTCATACCCTAATTTAGGCACTTCCCATATATTATTAAATTTTCATAACAACTCGGAGATGGTAGATTTTATCAGAGTTATGACAGAAAATTATGATAACTAAATTTGTAGAATTCATAAACTGTTCTAGCATGTACCATTACATTACAATTTCGTAGTGTCTGGGAAGTGTTGTACATCCTGGAAACAATATATGGGTTTTTAAAAGTATTGGAAATTCCTGTATTATCAGATACTTGATTATTTATATCTGTGTATAATTACGTAGCTAATGCAAAGTTAAATGTAAATGACCTGTAGTTTTGGAGTTTCTCAGTATGTTAGAGGTGCAATTATGGTTTTCTCTGTAGAATCCTACTTTAAATCCTTAACCTCTGATGTCCACATGGCATCCCTCATGCCAAGATAGCATCTTTTTGGAGAGGCCTTCCCAACTCCATGTACAACACTGTAACCACCCCACTCTGATCCTCCAACCTGGTTTATTTTTCTTCAGAATAGTCATCATCAGCTTACCTTCTACATCATTTTCTGAATGTAACCTCTAAGACTATCGACTTTGGTTAATTTTTATATCTAATTCTCAAAACAACCTTATCAGATAGAAATTAGTTCCTCTCTATTATAGAGGGCCTACGTTCAAAGGGTTTTAGTGACTTGTGCCAAGATTCTAAGCTCAGTCTGATAAACTAGGCCACAGATGCTCATCCACTGTACCATATAACACTTTGAAAAGTCAACAGGCTCTACTCTCCGGAATGCTAGCCAGGTTCTTGACTGGAGCTACACATACCCACCTAGGAAATTCTGTACATTGCCCTTCTAGGTCATGAGATTTCCCCTTCTTTTCCCTGTGAATAAACTCCTGTCCATCTTGTAGGACCCTCAGTTCTATTGGGACTTGTGGATTATGTATGTTATTCTATCATAGATACTGTACTGTATGTAATAGTTTCACTAGTGCACATCTGATTGTGCTGGCAAGTTGATAACTAACACCTTGAGGGCTGAACTCCCATGTCATGCCTGGTGCCCCCTCCTATGCATGTCCTGGGTGTAGGAGATGCTTCAGGACAGATAGTTGGCCTGATCTGTAGTCAGCCAAGTGAGCAGGTTGAGCTCATCAGACAGATTCACTGGTCTCAGAGTCAAACTTCATTGCTTCATTGTGTGCATTTAGTAAACGTGAATTTGGTGCCATTCAGCTTAAATGAGTTCTGATTCAATTTCACTTTGGCCTAGCTTTATTAAAATTTTGCTAGAGGGATTCTAAGACAGCAACTGAATAAATTGCAGTATTTTGTTTGTAGTTAAAAATTTAAGATACATGAAGCAGAGTTCATTCTCCAAAATCTTCATTGAAAAGACATTGGATTGGTAGAAGAAATTACTTATGAGAACCAGCAGCCTCTGTCCCTCCTTAATTCTGCACACTGGTCTCCTTCATTCCTTCCATGGCTGCATCATCCTTCAGGGCAGAGCCTCGAACAAATCATTACCTCTACTTCTCGTGTGTGCCTTTATAACATGTCAACTTAGCTCGGCTGAATTATATTTCCCAGATTTCCCTTCCCTGGATGTTTCCAGTTAAGGTAGATCACGAGAAAGACTGCTACATGGCATTTGGAGAGCAGGAGTGAAGCATTCACTGTTTCTTAGTTGATGCCCATAGTTACCTTATCTTTTGGGCCTGCAACCCCGCCCCCCTTTCCCCTGGAACCTCCTTCAGCTTCTTTGACTTACAGGCAGCAGGGTGTGTGATTAGCACCATGACATACCATCAAGGTCAGAGGAAATAACATGGACACGGGTTTCAGTCTGCCCTCATGGACTCTGGTTTGTCCATGCTCTCTTTCACTTCACATCCCTCTTCTAAACTTCACTGGCTGACTTGTGGGCTTCAAGTTCCAGTGTGAGACACCAAGGCAGCCTTACACATACTGTTTAACCAGTTCCTGCAACCACCTACAGGTTCTGCCTCCCTTACTGAACCCTGGCTAAGCCTTCTTTGGGATTTCGGCTCCATCCCTGCTTGAAAGTATGTCAATTTCACCCTATTCTCTACGTCACAGTGTCACATGCCTCTCCTTTATGGCACTTAACACAGTTGCAACTTTCTATTTGTGGGATTATATAAAGAACAGCTGTCTCCCTCATCTGACTACAGCTTCTTGAAATGAGGGCCATGTCTATTTCACCCAGCATTGTAGCCTTCCCACGTGATAATGCGTCCAACTGACATCTGTAAAGTGTTTGAAAGAAAAGGCATCACGACATAGAGACAATATGAAGGGAAGGCTCAGGACTGGAGTTTTGCTCACCTTAATATCCCATGTGCCTATCACAGAGTGGGTGCTTAATGCAAAAGTTTGTTGAATGACTGAACAAACTGACACATCTAAACCTCCACCCCTTGCTCTTTACAAACTCTGGTCTGCAGCTTTTGGGACAGAAATAGCCCTGGCATGGTGATTTGGGTATATCATTTTGCCTTTCCAAGTCTCAGCTCCGTCATCTGAAAAATTGAGCCCATGACATCTTTTTTCTCAGGACTGCGAATGCTGAGAGATAATGGATGTAGACGTACACTTATAAAGTCTGATGAGGATAGAGTTGTTGTTCTAGCATTTGCCCAGATTCATAAGTTGAATTTAACAACCCCATCTTCGTTTATCTCAATCCAATCTATCATATTCTTGCTACTCTTGATGTAAAGCCCACCCAGCTTTCAATGATGTCAAAACATAGCTGGCTGCCACAGTTATGCCTGTGTCAGCTTTTTCCATTATAAACTCCTATTTTCAGGAACTCAGTGTGTTAGTGGCAACTCTGTGGTTTCATCATTTTCTGTAATTGCTGTGAGCTACCACCTCCCTCCATGTGAAATTTCATATATTTTACTGGTCATAGCAACAACAAAAAATATGTTGCTTTGATCAGTGCTGTTGTATTTCATTTGAGGATGCATCTTAAAAATAAATTATAAAATAGTTCTGTAACCAGATATGGGTAAGAAAGATATGTTTAGGATGCACAAGCATTTCAGCTCCTTCGTGCGTCCGCTCCCCCAGCTGACAGGACTAATGCAGTTCACATTTTACAGGTGCATTCTGGTAGATGCTAATTTCATCCACACTTCTTTTGGCAGAGTCCACGTTTGTGTTTAATTCACTAAATGACTTGAGCCATCCAATTCTTGTTGCTACGAATGTATCACAATTAGTGCAAACGGTAGCCATGGAAACCACTGGCTTCATCATAATTCCTAAAACAAGGATGGCTTACTTCTGAGCCCATGAAATTCTCGACTCTCCATAGCATACGTTTACGGTTATTGCTAAATTGGGATTTGGTCACTTTGGAATGTAATACGTAGCTCCTCATTTCAAACAAATGTCATTATAAGGAGTCTGCCATTTCACTAATGTTTGCCAAGTTCCAATCATTCCCATATCCCTGGTAGTTATGTTCAATTAGGGAGATATTGCAGTCTATAAAAATAGGTATGAATTCATGTGGGGTGGGAAATGCATCCCATTTCTACAGTATAAAAAGGAGGAGATGAAAATCTGTGTTGGGTTAAGACTATGACAACCTGGAAATTAATTATTCACCCCCTCCTCTATGACAGGCTTTTCTCCCCACTCTCCTGTGGCAAGAATATTAGTTAGGTTGGTGCAAAAGTAACTGTGGTTTTTACCATCACCAGGATCTGCTCCACCACTGGGAAAAAGAGGTACACTATTGAAATTCTGGACAAGGCTGCTCTAGCATAAGGCAAGAAGATGGAGTTTGGTGCTCCCAAATAAGAGTTGCTAATGGTAGTTTACAATTTGAGTCATTTTAGAGCAATTTCTGTACTCTATAACCAGACATAAAAATGAAGAGAAAAGTAACACAGGCCACATCTCTACCAGCATATAAAAGTCATTTTGGAAATAAAGCCACACATGTGTATTTATCTATACCACATATATAATATTGGTTCTGGGCCCAAGTGCTGCACTGCCTGGTATGGTGTAACTATAAATTAAGACTGCTTCAAATATAAAATGAGGACTGCCGTTCTTCTCATTTCATTCTCCTCAGTGTAGCTCTCTTTCTGAAAGTAATATAGCTATGGCTATAAGTCACAATTCACCAAGACATTCACTTAATATTTAATCTTTCTAAAATCCTAAAACATAACTCTCTTTCCCCAACATAAATTGTATTTAGTTGAGCAAATAGATAAAATTCTTATTTTATTTGTCAGATAAAATAGTGAACATTCCACTAAATTCCAGATAAACAATGGATGAATTTTCAGTATAAGTGTGCCCACAAATAGTGCATATTTCACACTAAAACATCCTTTATAGTTTTATTTGCTAAATCTGGCAATGCTGGAAGCAAAATTTTTGTTCAGATAATGTTTCTTTCAGTCCTGAAATACTGCTAATGAGTCTTAATCTTCTTTCTTATCTTCTAATTCTTCATACGACTGGTGAATACTCAGCGCTACCCAGAGGCCAGGCAAGTAAGCACATGGACAGTTAGACTTGGTAGGAAAGTCTAAGGAGTGGTCAGGATTTTTGGTCTATATTCAGTTCACAGACCGTCACTTCTAAAATAAGGCAAAGGTAGAATTTTAAGAAAAATGTCATTGGACTGTAGAAGTATTTTGCCAAGAGCTCTCTCAGTCATCATGCCGAATTAAGGCCAGATCCAATGACTACTGAGAAAGGTGAACTTAGAATAGAAGACACAAAAGGTTGTGGGACTGTTGACAAAACACAAAGCTTCAATATGCCTTCCTTGTCCCAACTTCTTTATCAGATATGCATTCCATTGGTTCTTTAAATCTACCTTCAGTAAGCACCCCACACTGAATCTAGCCATAAGTAGATTTGCTTCCTTCAAAATAGATCTCTGGATAATTCCACGTTCACTGCTCTTGCTCAGAAGACATGAGGAAAACAGGGCAGTTGACAACCATCCTTGCAGGACCATCCCCTCTACAGCTTTTGAAGTCACCTCTAAAGTTTGCATTTTGTTCGAAAAATCAACTGTTACATTCTACAGTTTAGTACATAGGCCTGGAATGTCTTGGGTTGGCCCTTCGCTTAATCCCCTGAGACAAGGCAGATCCTTCTATGCCAAAGTTGACCTTTTTCTGAAATCCACCCATTTCTCCCTAACTTGTAAGTGTACACAGTCTGACTTGGAGCCATTGTGTTGTCCAATTTAAACTTTTATTGACACCTGGCAGTTGAGTAACATCCCAATTCTTCAATTTCATCAGTTAGGGCCAATTTAGTCTTCACATTATGTTGATAACCTAAATTGTTGGCAGGAGCTGTGTCACGACTAGAGAGGAGAAACTTGTCTTCAAATTACATTTAATTACCTTCATTAAGTACTACAGCATTTCGTGACACATATTTGCAAAATGGGCCGACTAAAACAAGCCGAGTGCATCTAATTTCCTGAACATCTCAGGCTCCCTTCCTCTCCTGTCCCATCTGTGTCTATCCTTGTCCTCTCTACATGATGGTCAAAGGAAAAGCCACCTACATTCCCTCCAGGGGAAGATAGAACTATTTTCTGAAAATAAATTCTTTTTTTGATCTCTGAACCTCTGGTGATACAGACTTTTTACAAAGCATCACTCATTAAATATTTACATTCTTCTAACAGTCTAGCAGTTGGCAGTTTCTACATGCAGGTCAATGCCTAAGGTCAACAGAACGGGACCTTCTAACAGCTTTTCTGTATTATCATCAGGAAGCCGTTGTTGGCACCTCCAGTCCATTGTAATTGTCAACCTTCAAGGTATATCTCCTAAAGGATTGAGCAGATTGAGCACTTGCTTGACAGCTTCTGGGAAAGAGATGTGCCTTTGCGTTGGCTAGTCATGCGGGGAATTTTAGGTTACAGTCAAAAGGACATTCATCCAGACTCAATTTAATAGAGTCCACTCTTACTCAATATGTGATGATTGGGTTCCTTAAAGTCACAAATGGCAACAGAAAATAAACTACCATTAAACACAGATTAAAAAAAAAAAGAAACCCAAGTTGTCCTATTCCTTTAAGCACTTCGAGAGTGGTCACATTTTCTAAATGTTCCTTTTGGCATTTAAGCTCATATTTTTGATTGCTCGACATATTTTTGGCTGGCTGAACACAGTATTTTTCTTTTAACAAACACATAATGGCACTTACTGAATACCATGCAAATGCCAAAGGTAAAATAACTTATAAATATTAACTCATTTAATGATCATGCTAACCCTACCTAACATTATTTCTCCATGTTACAAATGAAGAAACTGAAGCCCAGAATGATGAAGTGGTTTACTCAAACCCCCAGTTTCTTCATGCAGGAGGAGTTTTGGTTTTTGGCTCTAAATAAAATGGAATAAAAAATGAAAGTAATAATTATATCAGCCAACAGTTATTATGCACTTGTTGTCTGCCTCTGAGCTAAGCATTGTTAGCTCTTATCTTCAATAATTCTGTGCTATAGGTATTTCTAACCACTGCCACTCCAACTGTGTATGAAAACTCTAAGGCACAAGAGGGTTTAAAAGATTTTCCCAGAGTCTAAATTTGCATCTGGGCACAAGAATCCAAGACTAGCACTTTTAATTGCAGTATTTGAAGCCCCTTCCTCCACATTGTCCTGAGCTATTTATTAACGGATTGAAGTTGTTTTGATTGACTTTAAAACAAACCTTATTCTTTAATAAAGGTCAACATTTGGAATAGTTTGTTATAGAGACTTCCCCAAGTCCCCTTCAAACTCTTTCCTATCTCTGATAAGATATTAAATGTCTTGATACTTGTGCTGTTGTTTTATTCATAAGGCTATATCAATGCTGTTCTCTCTGTCTTGGAGTTTTCTGTTTCATTTATTTACCTTCCTTACTGTATTTTGCTTCCTTTCCTTGCAGGAATTCTTTGTATTTTCTTGTTTCTTTTGTTTGCTAACAATATTTTTGTTCATTCTGTCGATCTTTCGCTTTCTGGCTTCTGGGTTACTGTTTTTCTTAGAAAGTTCTTCTGATTCCAATGCTTTTCCAAATTTGTGTTATATTTATGAGATTTTTCTCTTTACTTTTAGCTGTTTTATCTAGCTGTAGTTTCCCTCTTCTGCAAGACATGAAGTATGGGTTGAAATTTTTCTGTCTTCCATAATGGATATCTAGCACACCCAACATTATGCATGAAAATAAGAAAAACATCTTATCCTCATGATTTTCAAAGAGACTTTTATTATAAACAAAACTTTCTCATATGCATGAGTCTGTTTCTATACCCTATGTTCTGTCCCATTAACCTATTTATGCCGAGTGTTCCATTATTGGAACACTAAGCTTGTGGGAGTTATTTATATCCTAATGCTCAAGGTCATTGCCAAGGTCTGATTTTTCGCGCGCGCACACACACACACACACACACACACACACAATTTGCAATCTCTGGCAATAAATAGGTTAAGCCATTTATCCATCCTTACACCATCACCACTAGCATTTTAATTATGTTAGCTTTGATATATCTTGCTATGGAATACAGTAAGTCACTAACAGTATTTTTTCAAACTTGTCTTTATTATTTATTTTCTTTTTCCCAATTAACTTTAGAATTAGTTTAATTCCATTACAATTCTTATCAGAATTACATTGAATCTATGTATTTAATTTAGAACTAATAATCTTCTTTCCATCCAGAAAGCACAACTTTCAATTAATTAAAAATTTTTAGGTTTTTCATCCTGAAGTCATTTATCACAGTAAAACTGAAGTAAATGTATTATTTGAGGTAGAATTTCTTTTAATTAGTTTGTAATTTTAGGATTTTCTATTGTTGTGATCTAAAGATTTGTGAGGCCTTTTCGAAATTTATTATAAATCCAAAGAAAAGATCAGCTATATATATTTGATGTTTTTAAAAAGCAAAACATACAAAAAACAACTGCATGATTCACTAGTGAATGAACAAACACTTGAGGGTTGTATCAGGAAAGTTCAGTGTGTCTGGAGTCATGAAAGATAGCTGCATAGACAATGAAGAAATTAGCTGGGTCCTGATGGACCTAGGGAAAGTTTTGAGCAATGAGTGAAACCATCTAAATATTAGCTGGACCAGACACAACATGCATTCCAGATTAGCATCCTCAGATTTCATATCTCATGAAGGATAGGTCTAAGTTAGATGTAGGAAGTATATGAAACATAGATTCATGTACTTGAAATTATTCTAATGGTAAAGCAAATTTCTTTGTTGGGGGGCAAAAGGGTGCATTTAGTGTTTAAAGAATTGTACAGTTTTCATTTAAGAAGCTTCAAAAATGTGTGCACAATGATGCCGGCAATAAAGTATATTAGCGTGAGACACTGTTTTGTCTACTTGGAAAGGAAACTTGCTTTATCATTTGACCTTCAAATAAAATAATTTCTAAATAGATCATTATTGAACATTGTAATTCAGGACACTCCTCCTAGTAGCATACTACCTACTTCAGATCTACCTTTCTACTGAGGACAACTAGAAACCTGAATAAAATTAAAAATATATCACTATGTATCTACTTATTTACTATATATGTGTGTGTGTTTATGTAATATATTTATAAATATACAAGTACATATATATGCTTATACGTAATATATACTATATATATGTATACATACACACACACACACACACACATAAAACCTTCTTCAAGGCATTGAAGAGTTAACAAGACAGAAAATAATTACAGGGAAAGGATACCAAGCCAAAAGAAAAATCAGAGAGAGGCAAGTCTGGTATTTTCAGTAGTCCCTCCTCCTCCTCTTTCTATTTTATTTTTCCCTAAGAGCCATCTGCTTATTCTGGAAAACCTTATAAAATTCAGGCTTTGGTTTGAGACCTCAAAGGGCCATAAGCTAGGAAGACTACATAGAAATATACCCACCCTCATAAAAACCAGCCTTACGCAGAAGCAGAAGTCAGTCTTCCACAGGAAAAATATTATCCACTGCTTCAAACTATCCATATAACCAATTTTATACAGTATTCAGCAGATATTCTTAGGTATTCAAGGTGATGTGATTAAAAAGAAATGGCAACAAATTTAGAATTTAGTGTAGAGGTTTTAATGGCAGAGTAAAACAGAGCTCAAGAGAAAAATGACCAAAACCAGAAATGTGTGGAACTGTATAGGGAAAATAAGTAAGACATTTTAATTTACCTAAACTTCGAGTCCCAGTAGAAACTCAAAGTGGGAATGGAGAAGTGATATTTAAATAGATAATGGCTGAGAATTTCCAAAACTCATAAAAGATGATGAAAGACAGTGGCACCCAGATTTAAAAAAGTGTTACAAACTCTAAGGGAGGAAGAATACACACATATACACACATATTCATGCATACGTACATATATACTCATGTATGCATACAGAAAAAAGATGAAATCTTGAAAACAGTAAAAAAAGGCATTTAACTTTCAAATAAAAAAGAAACTGACTTCACAGTAAAAACAACGAAGTCAAAGACTGCAAGATGCCACCTTTAAAATGTAACTAAATTTACAAACAAACACTGCCCAAAGGGTATGAGACAGATAGAATAAAAGCTGAATTGAGATCATAGTTCAAAGATTCAAGAAGAAACGGAGAGTCAGAAAGAATAAATAGGTGGGTTAATACAAATGAATCTACTTTGCAATAATACTGACTTTGGGGTTTAAAGTGTATTGCACAATGACAAACAAATAAGGAAGGAGGTTGACTAAATTACTAGCATTATCAGAAAATTGGTGAAAGTAGTAATTTTTATTAGAATTTAATTCAAGAATGCCTGTAAATTGTAATTGTCAAAGTAACTAAAGTATCTAACAGGTTCATGTGTAAGAGAAAAATGAACAAATTATATATTTGTTGAATGTTTGTTTCTTGCTTTCTATTAGATGGATCAGAATAACAAACTCAAAATCAAAGCAAAACATTAAGTTTACTGACTAGATTGTAAAATCAAACCCAACTATCTGTTTTAAGAATAAGAACACAGTTGAAAGGAAAATGCTAGAAAGATATTCTTCTTGAACTTGGCCTTTTCTTATAAATCCATTTGAGGAATGGGCCAATGGAAGATTCTGGGTTGTTCTTTGCAAGCACATTCTTCTCCAAACTACAGAGGGATGGTGACTGGAAGTGGGGGAAAAGGGCATCTCTGGGATGTTAGTGATGTTCTGATTATTTATCTGGGTGCTGCTTATCAGGATATTACTTTTTATTTATTTATTTATTTAGAGACAGAGTCTCACTCTGTCACCAAAGCTGGAGTGCAGTGGCATGAACTCGGTTCACTGCAACCTCTGCCTCTTGGGTTCAAGCAATTCTCCAGCCTCAGCCTCCCGAGTAGCTGGGATTACAGGTACGTACCACCATGCCCGGCTAATTTTTGTAGTTTTTAATAGAGACAGAGTTTCACCATGTTGGCCAGGCTGGTCTCGAACTCCTGACCTCAGATGATCAGTGTGCCTTGGCCTCCCAAAGTGCTCGGATTGCAAGTGTGAGCCACTGCACCCAGCTGACATTTTTATTTTTAAAAAATCCAGTGACTGCCTTTATGGGTGCAGGCACTTTCATTCAACAGTAGTATCAAAACTTCTACTAAAAATGTTTTTGCAGAGTTTCCCTATACCACGACTTACAAGATACAGTATGTACAAGACACAGTATGTATATCAGTCAAAATATTACAACGTGAGGTCTTGATGTCAGAAATTGAGACAGTATCTTCGGAAATAGTTCAGAAAATGCTATCATAAGATGCTCATCTGGAAGGGGCCTTAGAGAGGAAAATAAGGCCCAAATTATCTAACTTCCACAAGAAGGGGTCATATGTGTTCGGGAGAATGCTCAGAGATATCTTCCCTTGTTGTTAAAGCAAAATGTAAACATTCTGAAACTTCTAGGGGAAAACAACTCTGTACATTGGGAAGATGTGAGCATTTTCTTCTCTACTTCCCTGCCCTGGGAGAAGTGGTACCTTATGTTTATTTTCTGAGCGTCAGGGATGAATAATACCACATATTTAGAGTGTTCATCAAAAGCCCAGCCACCATCTGGGCTAGAATCTAGCCGCCTTTACAAATGCTTTGTCAGCTATAATTGAATCTTGTTGAAATATGCATGACATATGTACGTTAGGGCTGGAATTTTGAATGCATAGACTAAATCCTATCTAGCAGTTTGAGAACAGCAATGGAGGGAACTGTCTTATTGATAAACTAAACCAAACACTTTCACTATTTATATGTTTACTCTCTAAGTAAAACCTTATTAATCTGGTAGCCACTGACCCCAAATTCATGTCCATTAAGACTAAGTGAGACAAGTAGAATTTAACTTAACTCACAGAAAGTGTTTCCCAGGAAAACTCGAAGGGTAAATATGTTGGGAGATAGTTTTTAATGACTTTACATAACATAAGTATGTTCAAAAAAAGACTTGGAAACACTATATATTCATGTTGCTGATAATTATATGTTCATATTATCTGCTCATTAGAGCAGCTCATTAGTTTACTCTGCAAAAGTAATTGGTTCAACTTACTATGCAGAGTTGAAAGAAATGAAATCCTGCTTCTTTAAAGATAAGCAATGGATCTTTCACTGAATCTAATTGGTCCTCTTTACAAACTAATTCAAATTCATGCAGTTTTACTGAAGCTGTTTTCAAGAATTCTTCCTTGGTGACCAAATTACTTTTTCTTCTCTAAATCTACTTCTTCCCAGATATTAACAAATCTGGATGGCCATTTCCAAAATCTTTACTAGTTATCCTTCCAAAATCCCTTTTAACCTTCATGCTAATTCTTCCCTCTGATGCCATGCAGAGAAGTCTGAACCTCAACTTCATGCCAGCCCAGTGTTTGAAGACAGCTATCAGGTCTCTTCAGCTTCTTTGTCTTTTCCATTTCCTCTGTGACTTAGAGCTTAGTATTTTCCTGACCCTCCTGAATATGGCTGTGCACTCTAAATCCAGACCTACCCTGATTCCACCCATTCCTAGGAGGTTCAGCTCAGAGTTTCCTCCTCAAAGGCAGAGACTCATCTTTGACTTCTCCACATCCTAGCCCAGAGCCTGGCATAGGAAATGCATGTTGTCCAGTGGTTTTAAGCACTTTATGGTATCTCAGTTTAATTCTGAACATAAACTCCAAGAAGTAGTTACTACTGTTGCCACACCTATCTTATAGATGAGACACAGAGAGGTTAAAGAAAAGTGACTAAGGACACGTAACCCAAAAGTGGCGAGCTGGTATTGATGCCTTTGGAATCTGGCTCTGGCATTCATGCTCCTAACTGCTGGGCTACTTTCTAGCCATTCTACCATGCTATATTATTAATACCATGACAATAGAATTAGTAACCAAGACTTTCAGAAGTTTGTGAGAAGGCGTCTAGTAAAACCACAGAGATACAGGAGAAGTCTGAGAGGTAAAAGGACCTCAAGGTAACAAAAGTCAGAATCAAAATTCTGGGCTATTGGTTTTAAGTCCATAGCTTTTCCTATTATATTCGTCATGAGATTTGTTCATAGATTCTTAAAAACATGTATGATTTTTATATTCTCATACTATGAATTAACTTCAATGTTCCCCATCTCGAGATTTCTCTTTGCAAGATGGAACTGTGCATTTCTACCTTTAATGGGCATATGTAGATCACCTGGGGATCTTGCTGATATGCAGATTCTGGTCTGGTAGGTCTGGGTGGGGCCTGAGAGTCTGCATTTCTATGATGCTCCCACTTGATGCTAATGCTTTCAATCCATGGGGCAACTTTTCTGAACAAGAACAGAGCTATTCTAATTGGTCTCCAGTTTCTTTATCCAGTTCTTGGGAAGCTTGACCTCAATAATCACAAAAGTCCATTTCAGCTCTAGTAAGTCTATAACGACTGTCCCTGTTTCTCTCTGGCCTCTGTCTTCTATATCTTCTTGGCTGATTGCTAGGCATGATATGATAGGTGGCAGCAGTGGAGACAGGGAGAACAGAGCGATGACAGATATCTTGGAGGAAGCACTTGATACCAAGCCATTTCTTATTTCATAAGGGAGTCTTCTGCATCCCTATGTTTCCTCCCTAAATTCCTTGTTTCTCACTGCACATAGTTTATTTCTCTACCAAATTATAGGCCCCTTGATATAATAAGGCAACAGTTTCATATAATAATTATTAGTGGCCAGGCACTGTTCCAAGGCATTTAGGGGACAGATTCCTCAAATCTCTTATAATAATCCAAGAAGATAAGTATATTTTCTTCTACGAGGAATATGAGGCTCAGCAAACTTAACTAATGTGCAGAAGATTTGAAATACTCATATACATTAGAATTAAATTGGATGTGATCCATCAGGTAAGACCCAAGGCTTTTCAATATATTCTCTAACATCACTTAGCATATAAATGCTATCTAAATATTTAAGGACAGAAAGAATACTGTTGGCTTAGCTATGCCTAGGGAACCAAAAAAATTATTATACATTAACTATCTTTTTGTTGTTATTTGTTCTTGTTTTTCAGTTGGTCAGCCCAGGAGGGCCAAAGTAATGTTTTTGCTAACCATATCCTGTTGGTCGTAATTTTTCACTCCAATGCATAGTGTGATGACTACAGGGAAAACCAAAAAAACAAAAACAAACATCTTTCACCTCTAAGAACATGTGGCCTTGGGGATTATCAGGAGGCTGTGGAAGCCTAAAATTTAGATATAATTCCCTGGATCATGAAAATAAGAAACAAAATCCCAAGATGCTTCCTTTGGATATACCTCGGATATACCTCATACCTAATCCATTTTGCCACCTTTGCAATAGCTGATGTTTTTCCTGGTGTACTTCTTTTTGTTAGGTGAATTATCCATGGAAAACTAAAAAATCCCTCCAAACACATAGTAGGTCATTTAATTCTAAGTAGTGATTTCAGGGCCATGGCTATGTATTTTAAAAGAAATGAAAACACCTTATGACACCACAGCGATTAAAAAATCCTATCTGGTTGTTTCATTGATAGAGTAATTACTTTGTTTAACTAGACTGGAACCAATGACAGCAGGGCTGCTGGCAATGCCTGGTAATGAGCTGTCATGTCAATTGATGTTGGGGGGGGGTCTAATTACTTTAAAAAGCATCTCTATTATGGCCAATTCTTTATTCAGCAGACAATTCATGAGTGGCTTTGCACCTTTTTAAAGAAATGATTCCAAGAGATAACTGCCACCACTAGGGATTAAAATCCTACGCTGCTTTAGACTTAAAAGTTTAAGCACCTTTTAGTCCAAGGCAGTTAACCAAGAATTCTTCCAAGTGCCCTACCTTCAATAAGACAGACGCTCAAAAGCACTTGTTGAATGACCATCCCTCTTTCCAAAATGGAAAAAAGAAGGTTAAAACGTAAACATCAAGCATAAAAAGGCACTCAAGTCTATTTTATTTAAGTAAAACCACGTCAACTAAGAACCAGCATCAAAAGCTTGGGAATCTATTTGTCAAAAATACCCAGCTATGAATGGGCTATATCCAGAACTTAATTCTTTCTGGTGTCACTTGTTTTATTTTTCCTTCTTTAAGGGAGTGGTTCTCAAAGTAGGTTTCCAATGTTGGCTGGTTTTACTTTAAATTTACCACTCACTCCAAGTGGTCTTCTGATGTCATTCCATGACCATCCTATATTTCTAGTCCTGCATGCTTTTATTCTCTAGGTGATGATTTCATCCACTGGCCTCTCTCCTCAAAAGCTCAACATCTCCTTCCCTGGTCTTCATTTACTCCATTTATATTTCACAAAACAGAAGTTTCTCCATCAGCTTCTAACCCCACATTCACCCACCTACCCATACCTGTGCCTGCTCTGTTTTTCCTCCTGCTAATGTGGAGGAAAGGCTCATCTTCTGTTCCATGAGCTCTTCAAGTTTCACTTGTGATCTAGAGCTCCTTTACTCTGCCCTGTTCAAGAATATCGTTCCAGCCATCTCCAAGCCCACCCTGCGGCAACATTTATCCCTCTCTACTGGATATCCTTATCTATATACTAAAGTGCTGTTATTTCTCCCAGCATTAAATTTCATTTTTGGACCCCACTTTCCTCATGATCTAAAATGTGACTTGCCTGCTTCCCTATAGTGTTGGATGTCTACATCATTTCTAAGAACAGTGAATTACTGACTTAAGTGCTTTTGTTCCTCGTTTAGAGGCTCTATCTTTGGTCCCTGTAAATGAATGTGTTCTTTCTTGCCACTTTGAGGAGTTTTATGAGGAATGCATATAGCAGTAGAAAGTTAAGTGTATAAAATGCTACAGTAACTAAAATAGCATGATCCTGGTACAAAAATAGGCACATAGACCAATGAAGCAGAATAGAGAGCCCAGAAATAAGGCTGTACATGTACGACCATCTAATCTTTGGCAAAGCTGACAGAAACAAGGAATGGGGAAAAGACTCCCTATTTAATAGATGGTGCTGGGATAACTGGCTAGCATGTGCAGAAAATTGAAGCTGGACCCCTTCCTTACATCATATACAAAAATCAACTCAAGATAGATTAATGACTTAAATGTAAAACTCCAAACTATAAAAACCCTGGAAGACAACCTAGGCATTACCATCCTGGACATAGGAACTGGCAAAGATTTCATGACAAAGACTCCAAAAAGCAATCACAACAAAAGCAAAAACTGACAATTGGGATCTAATTAAACTGAAAAGCTTCTGCACAGCAAAAGAAACTATCAACAGAGTAAACAGAAAACCTACAAAATGGAAGAAAATATTTGCAAACTATGAATGTGACAAAGGTCTAATATCCAGCTCCTACAAGGAACTTAAATTTACAAGAAAAAAACCCATTATAAAGTGGACAAAGGACATGAACAGACACTTCTCAAAAGAAGACCTAAGTACAACCAACAACCATATGGAAAAAAGCTCAATATCACTGATTATTAGATAAATGCAAATCAAAACCACAATGAGATACCATCTCACACCAGTCAGAATGGCTATTATTAAAAAGTCAACAAATAACAGATGCTAGCAAGATTGCAGAAAAAAGAGAATGCTTATACACTGTTGGTGGGCGTGTAAATTAGCTCAACCTTAGTGGAAAGTGATTCCTCAAAAAGCTAAAAGTGGAATTACTATTTGCCCTAGTAATTCCATTACTGGGTTTATACATGGAGGAATAGAACTCATTTTACCATAAAGACATATGTACGTGAATATTCATTGCAGCACTATTCACAGTAGCAATGACATGGAACCAACCTAAATGCCCATCAGTGACAGAGTGGATAAAGAAAACGTGGTACATACACACCATGGAATACTATGCAGTCATAAAAAAGCATGAGATCATGTCTTTCGCAGGAACATAGATGGAGCTGGAGGCTGTTATCCTTAGCAAATTAATGCTGAAACAGAAAACAAAATATGGGGTGTTCTCACTTATAAATGGAAGCTAAATAATAAGAACTTATGAACACAAAAAAGGACACAACAGACACTGTGGTCTACTTGAGGGAGGGTGGGAGGAGGGAGAAGAGCAGGAAAGGTAACTATTAGTTACTGGGCTTAATACCTGGGTGATGAAATGATACATACCGCAAACCCCTGTGACACTTGTTAATGTATGTACAAAAGCTTCCATATACCACAAACCTGAAAAAAAAGTTAAGTGTGCTTACGAGCTCTGTGAATCTGCTGAAATGATGGCACATGACAGGCTGTCGTCAATCATTCACCACCACTCCCCACCCTGGGCCAAATTTCTCTGTGCAAGAGTGGCTATTTACTTTGGTTACAAGATAAAAATTTATGTAAGTGGTTGAGCCTAGACTTAGGAGCACTAGTTTCAGAAAAAATGAAACTATATATATTTCTGTGTTTTTTCTTCCAAGGCCAAGAGTAGTTTTGTCCTAAGACAACAGTAATCAGTATTTTTTGCTTCTGTTTTGTTTTGGTCTTCTTTACACTCTTTAACTACTTTATACCTTTCACATCCCTTATACTCTTAAAACTTATTGAAGACTTCAAAGAGGTTTTACTTCTAGGTTGTAAATATCAGTGGTCACTGCTGGAAACTGAAACAGAACCACTACTATGATGCTTATATAATGATGCAAAGGAAGATAGCAAAGATAAAAGCATTGCAAATTAATAACATCTCGGTAATAGGACAAAGTTAGTTCTGGCCTCATGGACCCCTGAGATCTGTCCTAAAATCAAGTGTCAGTTTGTTCCAGAATGTGAAAGAGCAGAACCAAAGACACAACTCAGAAAGTAAAACTTATTTGCCTTCGTTTTTATAATACCTGAATCTGGAAATCTATAAAACCTATTAAGATACTAGCAAAGCTTTCTCAATTTTGATGAGCTTATTTTCCTTGTTTACTAATATCTTCATCTGCAATATAAAGTGTTATCATTTTTGTTGTGTGTAATCTGTCCAGATAATAAAGATTTTGTTCTCACCAGAGTGACTTCTACACTTTGAATTGACATCATGATGTCCTTGATTATTAAGAAAACAATGCCGGGTGCAGAGGCTCACACCTGTAATCACAGCACTTTGGGAAGTCAAGGCTAGTGAATCACCTGAGGTCAGGAGTTCGAGACCAGCCTGACCAACATGGCAAAATCCTGTCTCTACTAAAAATACAAAAATTAACCAGGTGTGGTGGTACATGCCTATGATCCCAGCTACTCAGGAGGCTGAGGCAGGAGAATCACTTGAACCCAGGAGGCAGAGGTTGCAGTGGAGCCGAGATTGCACCACTGCACACTCCAGCCTGGGTGACAAAGAGAGACCTTGTCCCCGGAAAAAGAAAAAGAAAACAAGCAAAGTTTCCTCACTTATAAAACAGATAAGGTTTTCCACAATTGTATAATTTTCTATGCTTATTTGTGTGTTTTATTGTCATATCTTAGTCCAAATCACTCACCTCTGAGTTTAGTTTTTTTTTTAAATTTTGCTTTCACCTAATCAGATTTTTAATGTACAAAAAATCATAAAGCTTTCAGGACATCTGTTACACCTAAAACTGTCTTTGAAATATCATAGAAGGTTCCTGGAAATTCACAAGGATTTGTTCTTTAGTCTTATAAAAAAAGAGGAGCTAGAAGTCATCTGGTTCATTTGCTCTGTTACTACTATGAGTTGTATGGGAAAAGTCAAATAAGACTACTATGAGTTGTATGGGAAAAGTCAAATAAGAAGAGTTGCTCAGCCTTCCCTAGATAAAATTTGCACTGAAGAATATTATTAAAGTAAATATTCAGAAATTATAATCCTTAGGGGAAGTTCCAAGAGATCTGTCACTGTCTTCACTGCACATGACGTGTTTCCATTTGTCAAAGTCTTGGTTATGCTTTGTCTGATGATGTAGGTAACAACAGTATACCTCAGACATCGGTCAACATGGCCCATCAGCCAAATAAGGCCCATTACCTGTTTTTATAAAGTGTTATTGGAACACGGACAAGCCCATAGATTTATCTATGGCTGCATTTGCACTACAATAGCAAAGTTCAGTAGTTGTGATGGAGATGTTATGCCTCACAAGCCTAAAATATTTACTAATTGGCCTTTTACAGAAACATTTTGCTGATGTCCCATATAGTGTTATCATACATAAGTTTAGTTATTAAAATGCTTACTTGGCTACAACCTCACTTTCTAAATTTAAATCTAGCAATTTTTAGACCAATAGATTTCAACCGGGGATGCACATCAACGTTACCCATGGAGTTTTATAAAACTGCAATTATCTAGAATCTACTGCAGACTTACATAATCTTTTTACTTGATATTCTTGCTATATTCTTAGTATGCTAGGTATATTATGCCTCAGGATTATTACGTGCTATGTATCAATATTTTTTTCTGCTGTGAAAATTATGTTCATTATTTGTATAAATCATATACAGCATTCCCTCTCTTCTTTGAAAATAGCCTTAATCATTATTCTTAGAGACATTTTATCAAAAACATTTTTGATTATCTTTATTATCTTGTTTTGCATGCCACAGAAACAACCAGATTTCCTTGTCAGCTGGATTATTCTTGATATGAACTCTCATTAGGTCTTTCACATTTGCAAATTGCCAATAATAAAATAACCACAGCCTTTTGAGTCTCTGTCATCTACCGATAGCTTTTGTTTTTCTGTGACTCTTCCCTGAAAGCTCTGCAATCAGGTATAAACCCTCTTATGGCCCTGAGGAAAAGGATTGAATCAGAAGGCATCATCTGGGCAATTTTTCAGATGATAGAAAAATTTTCAGATTTCTTTTTAATCAAAAACTCTGCTCCATGATATTGCTACTCAAAACTCCAGTGGAGCAAGAATTAACGACCTAGGACTGAATTAACTATTGAAAGAGATTATATTGCATTATTTGTTTGCAATATTTGTTGATGTTAGCCTAATATCTTATATTTTGATTAGATAAGGAAGCACTTCTCTATCTTCTTAAGCTTTTGATAATTCATAACAATTTGGTAGGCTCTGTTTTTGTAAACTGAAATGAGACATTTGCAAAGGACATCTGATTTCTTTTTCATGGACTCTCCTACCTTCAATTCAGAAACTCTTATTGAATCCCCTTACTTTACATGACAGTATATGTATTTGCATGGTTTCAATGTATCTGTCTTCCTTTTCTACCAGAACATAACAGGAAATATTGGTATGCCTCCAAAGCCTTGCCTGGTATATCATATTTTAGGATGATGTTCTGTTAATCAGGTATACTAAGCCACACGTAAGAAAGTAAGATGGCCTTTTAGGAAGCCTTTGCAAGAAAACTGACCAGGTACCTGGCTTTACAGGATCTCATTATTGTGGGTATGGAATGTCATTTTCTAGTAGGTCAAGAGTGTTGAGGTAATTTGGGAACCTTGAGAAGGGAGAAATTTGCCCCAATTCATAGACAATGCAGGAGAAACCTGGTAAAATTTCTTGGGCTTGGCCTCCTGGCCTTTGAATAGCAAATGACAGAGCCCTTAAAAATCTAATCTGAGAATCCTCATGAAAACTTCCAGCAAAACAAACTTAAGCTATCCTCCATAGTAAATGAATGTTTGCTTCACCTACTTAAATGATCAGGCTAGGCCTGAGACCAGTCTTATGATCACAAATAACCTTTTTTGAGATTATTTTTGGTCAAAAGGTGGAAGACTGTAATAAGCAAACTAATGATTAGTATCTCCAATGGAAAGTTATGCTATTTTTTTTAATAGAACAAACCCTTCTAAGTTATCTGTTCTCTTTCATTACCTTTGAACAGTTTTATGACTCTGTAACTTATAACTAATTTACAGCAATGAAAAATAAGTCTTGCCTATAGACAAACAGATGAATTCTGCCCAGTATATTTAGAAAGTCCAATTGACTTCTCTGTCCCCTATCCCAAGGCAAAAGCCAATTTTGTGTCTATTTACACATTTGTTTCAGCATTCTTTATTCCATGTAAATGTGTGCTGCTCTTATTTCTCCTTTGAATTGGCTGTAACATCTTCCTTGTGTTCTCATTAAAAATTAGTTATATAATAAAATCTTAAACATGTATTAACATTTTAAAAAATTACCTCCAAAGTTTCCTTTCAAATTGTCAAATTAACTTGAATCCCACCTCCCCATATGATTGAAACCTATGACAAATACAACAGTAGGAGGGAAACAAACAAAAATCCTAACATTCCAGATGTTAGGAGAAAAATGGTGGAAAAAATAAGCACACAAGTTGTACAGTGTATTCGAAGGTGATAGTGTTATAGAGATAAATATAAGTCACCAACTCTGTGAGCTGCTGTTCTGGAAATGTAACTCGCTTGTACAATTTTTCTGTGGGATGTAACAAAACCTAGAACAGTAACTCTTGGAAATCCTCAGTGCTATTTATGGCCTATCAAGGGTCCTGATCTCTGTGACTTATGTCATAAAACAGTAGAAATTTGGGGTCTAAGGGTACTAAGACAACAGCAACAACAACTTTCAATAAGTGACATACTGTACCACCTAGTGATAACCTTCCTCCCCTTAGGTTACAAAAGACAGCCTCAGGCATGTGGACTTGAGTGTTTATTTGACGGACTGATTTTTTTTTTCTTCATTAAATGAGTAAAGATTTATACTTCACCATGTGTGCCTAGCTCTTTGGGAAAGAAATCTAAGTTCACTGTATCAACTGAAAATAGGCAAGTTTGATCAAAGGGCATGTATCTGGGCATTAGTGCAATATTCAATGTGGTGGCTCTAACTGGGCAGAATTTATTTTTTAAGTACAGTCTACATTACATATTTGTAGGAAATCAGAAGCCTGTGATTTTCTTTACCATTTCTCCTAATAAAATGAGTTTATAAAATATCACTCATTCTGTCAGTAGATGCTTTGCCAACCAGAATAACCCACAACTTTGAAAAGCTTAACTTACCAAACTCATACCCCACATGCCAGAAAGTCTCTGGAAATAGTATAAATGGCCAAAATAATTACAAATCGGTGGTAGTGATGGCAGAATCTCCTGCTTTTATACAAGACACATCAAAGCACAAAACGTGTAAGCTTCAAAGAATTCCTCATTGACTATCAGCCTACCTTAGAGAATTCTAACTTCTAAAAAAGTAATTTCTTCTGAAATAACTTTCTTTATTATGAAACAGTAACAGGCAAATTACCTACAATCACATCTTCATAAAGGTTTCTATTTTGAGAACTACATTTTCTGGAAATCAATGGAAGGCTAATTATGCCCGAGTAGTCCCTGATGCTGAAAGCCTGGGCCCAGGGGAGAGCACAGAGGAGATGTGGATTGTTTCCTCGTGAGATGGTATCTCTCCTCTCCTTTTGGTGGTAGGCATATGCATCTGTAAGTAATTATAGAGAGAAGCATTCTGACTTTTAGTTCTTTCATCTCTGTAGATGATAATCGGAAAGATGGATACTAAATTAATATGAAGAATAAAACACGAGAAAACAGAAAAGAGCTGTGTTAAATTTTGGTGCTCATTCTACATCCTTTATTTCACAGGGTGTAAAACCTGATTCACAAAGTGTCACCTGATTAGGGGTGGGAGGGGGAAGCTTTCTTCAGAAGAATGGGATGCCTGTACTTTCCCTGCCTCTTCCGTGTGCAATTTCATTCCAAGGGCATCAAAGCCAGGGCTGCTCATAGGCATTATCCCTTTATTTACATGCTCTCCCCTTATCCTGTTTTCCAAAGATAAGTGTTTGTTTAACAAACAAAATGACTTTTTTTTTTTCCCTGCTAATATGTGTTCCCTGATGAGTTTTCCTGACAAGTTGTGTGCCATTCACTCTGCTGGTTTTCTTTGCAACATTTCTCCCTTCCTTCTTTTCAGCATGGCTTATTGTTCGTTATTCTTCCTCTCTTTGGCTGCAGAGATGGACACTGATTAGTCCTATCCAATGAACACATGGCATCACCCTGACAACTACTATTGGTCAAAGAGACACTTCTTCCAATTCGTCTCAAGGAAACTGACAGGAAAAATTTATTTCCTCATGCTTGAGAGTTAGGGTCTCTCTTTCCTGTGAGACAGAAACAAAGAGGTACATGGCCCCAGTTGCTCCAGTAGCATATTTTGAGCATGAATTCTTGAAGACTCCTGGAGACACTGACCACAAAGAACCTGAATCCCGACTTCCTATACATGAGAACACACACATCTCCTTGGTATTCAAGCCGCCTAGAGCCAGGTTTTTGATCTTTGCAGCCCAAAATATTTTAAATAGATACAAGATTTGGTGCATCTTTTCTTCTAAGCATCGAGCCTCAGAAGGTTATGTCGAGTAACTAGACCTCTGATTTAAGGGTTATGTATTCCAATCTTGTGGAGGTTTTTTTCATTTATTCATTCAACATGTACTTATTTACTACCTGAAGTTTACCAAGAACCTTGATTAACACAGCCAGATAGAACCCCTGTCTCTCTCACTTATGGTCGAATGTAGAGGTTCTTAAGGTTTGTGGTGCCAAAGACCTCTTTGGAAATGTGGTGAAACCTGTGCACCCCTTCTTAGAATGCCTTTAGATGCATAAGACAAAATGCACAGCATTACAAAGGAAGTCAGAAGTCAGACATGTTGAATGACAGTAATCAAAATGCTTTAAGAATTTTGACACTGTTAAGTATACATGCTTCTCTATTAATCCCTCAAGTAACAAGATCAAGGCAGCTGGTTTAATAACCAGCATTTATAATGCAATTATAATGCAATTATAATGATGAACATAAATGATATTTTGAGATAGCCGCAACAAGAGTAATGTGATGGGAATCTGTGAGTTTTAACATGTGCAAAGACTCCATGGCAGGGCAAATCATGGCAAGTGTTAGGCATTGAAGCCTGTGTGGCTGTATCACAGAGAGTGGCAATGAGGAATATGAATAAAGTTGCATTGGTAGACATTGGCTATCTGTTTTATTTCTGTCTGTCTTTCTCTCTCTCACACCTCCCACCCCTAAAATAACTTTAGCAAGAGAACTGCATGCAAAATAGCAATAAAATAACTGTACAAAAGAAATCACAGATGTCGCTTTGGAAATGAATGTGCCTATCCATCGATTCAGTTAAACATAAATTTCCCCAGGATGCTATACTCTCAATTATAATAAACTTTGGTTAAGATGATATGGGCAAATTATAAGGCATTTTAATAGGTAACTTAAAATCATACATTAAGGACGAACTGTTAAAAATTCATTTTATGATGGGGAAACTGATGCCCAGAGAGGAGAAGAACACCAGAGGGCACACAGGTAGACAGGCAGAACTTACTGCAGCCCTGGCTCTTTAACTCTATTTCACTACACTCTGTTGCTTCTAAATACCCCGTTCAACAGGACAGGCATAACTAGGTCATTTGTGTTGCTTACCAAGAGTTTTTATTGACAACTTAGAGCTCTAAGGAGTAATCCAAATAGAATTATCAAATTCTAAACTTGTCCCTCTGCCAGCCCCATCTCACCACCTCAACCCCTGGGATCTAGAATGAGAATTTTATTTGGTGTGTCTCTCATTTATTCCACATTTCTCTGTGATAAAGAAAATCCATTTCCCACTAAATTAAAATTGCTTTTTCATCCTAACAAACACTATACCCCTGGTACACATCAGAATAAAAATAAATTGATTTTTAAGTATCCACTGAAAACAACAACAACAACAACAAAAACAATAAGAAGCATAAAAATCATGGTGCCTCTGTGTGCCTTCTGAACAATTTAGCTATGAAAATGGATTCCTATTCTGCAGATAGCAATTGTGTCTATGATGGCAACATCTTTGGGCAGTTTAGTAGCCTCAGTAAAAACTTCAGTCTCTCAGATATTTTGCAGAATGATGCTAAATGACCTGTTTGGTTGAATTGTTGCTAAGGCGATAAGATAGCTAATGAAATAAACCACTGTGTCACTCAAAAAAGAGGAACTTTCAAAGGGCCTCAATAGCCTATGTCCTCCTCCCACGACCATGTACAGCTGAGTCCAAAAACCAAGCATTCCATTTTGTGCTCCCGAATCAACAGCAGGTAATTGACAGCCTTACTTAGGGCTTCATGATTTCAGGTTGTCATTAAGTCACCTGATTTTCAAGAGTATAAGATTCTTTGTCAGTTAATCTTATCTGTCCTTCTGACAATCCCCCCTCCATAATAAAGCTGTAAAATACTTTATCAGTCATATAAACATTGCCTCTTTCTGCAATGTTTTACTAGCTATAGAGTAGACATCTTTCTTTGGATGCTGAAGCAGGCACAGATGTCCCTATGTCAAGCTCTGGATATAAGACCAGAGACAACAATCTCTGGATATAAGACCAGAGACGACAACCTCTGGATATAAGACCAGAGACAAACACCTACTTCTGAAAACCACACCCCAGGGGTTAATGTGAAAACTGGATACAAATGTTTTGAGGACTACGATTTCTCATCACTCAGGATACAGGGACTAAAGCTTAAAAATATTTCCACAATATATCATCAAGTGATCTGAACCTCTTTGGGGGACCTACAATAGCCAGGGTGAAGTAAATGTATTTCAGTTTTATGAAAAGAAACAGACTAACAAAAAGATATTAAAATTCACAGTGTTGAATTTTGTATGGCAAACATTAATTTTACAATAAAAAATCAAGAACTAAAAATAATGGAAATGTCAATATGTAAAGACATCAAGGTACTCTCAGTGCATTATGGGAAACATAATTTGCATATAGCCCATCAAATGAAATCAGTTGCTGCCACTGATGATAGGCTGCTAGGAAGGTCACTGAGATAGAAGTCTCTGTTCTCAGATCTGTATAATAAAAGGGCTTAACTATATCATTTCTATAGTCCCTTCCAGTTGAAATATCTGAGTAGAAATTATCTTTCAAGAGGAATTTATGGAGATTTAAGAAAAGGATTTAAGTCCCTGCATCCTTGCCCTATGGTCTCATTAACTATGGATATCAAGATATCTTTATATCATTATATTCAAGCTTGTAGTCCTTCTGGAAAGAAATTCATGTCTCAAGTCATCAATGGTCCATTTTTAATCCACCAAAGTCAATTATTGATTATTTCACTATTGACGCAAACACTTATTTTTTCATCATGGAGAAGCCCTTCTGTGCTGTCAAGAAGTATCTGTACCCAGCCCACTTTGAAGTGTACCTCATTAAACACAGAATTGCCAATAGGATTTTCAAAAGCTTAAGCAAAGATGGAAATTAAAAAAAAATAATTTTATAATTGTTCCAAGGATTATAAAGTCCTACTTTATTTTCTTATAAAGGACAACTTCAAGATCCTTGCAATCAACCCTCACAAGCAAGATATTCCTTTCATTATAACTGGTAAAAATATTTTAAAGAAAGTTTCTTTGCTCTATTATAGGGTTCAGAGTCATTGTATCTTTGCTGGGGAGAATGCTGGATAAATGGGTTACATATGAAAGCTGAGTCTGCCTGTGTTATCAAAGAACAGGTTGTTGGTGTCAGCGTTCACTGCGGCAAAGATAGTGCTCATCAAATATCCATGTGCTCCTCAACCTCCCCCAGGTATTCTCCCACTGTTCCCCTACTCCTGCAACGTCAAAGGACATGTGTCCAAATAGCACAGCTAGAGGATAGAGAAGAGCTGCCCAACTTTCATGAAACTTTACTTTGTTACCCACCACTGGGATGTGGGGATTTATCTCTTACTGCATCACACCTGTGCAGCTCTACGTTCCTTATCTGCAATATGTCAGATTATGATGACTGGAGAGTCCTAAGATCCAGAGATGCTTCTAATTTGCATGCAGATTTTGCTGATTGCCAGGAAACAAACAACTGTATCCTAGGGTCAAGGAATTTGTTCCTTTGGTCTTCCAGAGAATGAAGCTTTCCCTCATTCTCTGCTTAGGGAAGTAGAAAATGGGATGAGGAGAAAAAACTGCCTCAAATGTAATAAGAGATCTGTTGTCCATCACCAACTTCCCATATTCCTCATTTATGATGTGTCTTGGTCAACCCAGGTCTATGCTATTTCCTAGAAGAGCCTTCTTGCATTCTTGGTATCTGCCAGCACTATAGGATCTATTTGTTGAAACTTGTAATTCTAACTTCTAATGTCATCCATGGTCCTAGCAAAAAACATACTTTAAGATCTCATCCTCATGGAAACAAACCAAAAATGACCCACTGCAAGAAACAAAGGTACCCTGGATCAGAAGTCTTTTTATGTGCACTGTCTAATAGATAGAAACCTTATATCCTTCATGTGCACAATGACCCCAGGATTGATGTGCTAAATCCAGTATATTCGAGTCTGGTAATGGAAGATCATGGAACAGTCTGCTGGACTGCAAGGGTCAGCAAACTATGGTCCATGGGCAATTTATAGCCTGTTTTTGTGTGGTCTACAAGCTAAGAATGGCTTTCACATTTTTAAAAGGGGATATAGTTTGGATATTTGTCTCCTCCCAAATCTCATGTTGAAGTGTAATCCCCAGTGTGGGAGATGGAGCCTGGTGAGAGGTGTTTGGGTCACTGAGGCAGATCCCTCATGGCTTGGTGCTGTCTTTGCAATAGTGAGTGGGTTCTCACAAGATCTGGTCATTTAAAAGTGCATGACACCTCCCCAAACTCTCTTTTTGGCTCCTCCTCCTGCCATGTGAGATGCATACATCCCCTTCGTCTTCCAACATGATTGAAAACTTCCTGAGACCTTCCCAGAAGCAGATGTTGCCATGCTTCCTGGAAAGCCTGCAGAACCATGAGCCAATTAAACCTCTTTTCTTTATAAATTACCCAGTCTCAGGTATTTCTTCATAGCAGTGCAAGAATGGCCTAATACAGAAAATGTTACAAAACCAACCAAGCAAACAAACAACAAGCACATCACTGTAATAATGATCTCCTCACTCTTCTGAACTTTAAAGTTTCCTTTTCTTGGAAGATTACTGTCTTCACCAGACAAACACTTAAAGACACCCTCCCTTGATCCTATAACCCTCTCCAGCTACTACCCGGGTCCTCACAGCTGTGCATGTGCTTTACGAAATCATGACAGTGAAACCCCTTGAAAGCCTTTATTATGCTCACAGAAGCTCTCTCTCCTCCCATTCTCCCTAGCACCACTCTAGCCAGGCTTTCACCAATACCAGTCCATCAAATCACTCTTGAATTCTGCAGTAATAAGCTCAGTGTGATGCTCTAGTACTTCTAAGCAGCATTTGAAAAACAATGGTTCATTCCCTCTTTCTCCTCACCCTTTCTTCAATCACTTTTTGGGTGACTGTTCCCTCACAGTTGCCCTCCTCTCTATTGCGATATTCTTTTTCAGCTCCTTTGCTACTTCCTCTTCTTTCCTAGTTTAAATATTGGAGTATCTTGGGCATCATTCTTACTTTTGTATCTACAATTATGCCCACATGATCTCATCTAGTCTCCAGGTTCCCTGTATCATTTGCAGTCTGATAATTCCCAGCATCTCTCCTGAATTCCAGAATTGTGTATTCAACTCCCAGTTGACATCTTTACCACCATTCATAAGCATCTCTATGTTACCACGTCCAAAGTTGCCTTTTTCCTGCCAAACCTGCCCTCTCCTCTAGTCTTGCCTTTTCAGAAATAACTCTACTGTTGACACAGCTGTACGCACACCACCTGTGGAGTCATCTGGATTTGTCCCTTTTGTTTATAACTCATATAGCATCAATCACCAGATTAAGTCTAGCTCATCTTCACATCTCCCTAATCAAACTGTTTTTGAACACCTCTAACTCATTCCTCCAGCCCAGGCTACCATGGTCTTTTGCCTTGATTACTGTAACAGTGAACAGTGCCCTGGCTTATCTTCCTGCTTCCACTTTCACCCCTAGAGTCTGTTCTTCTCCAAGACAGAGTGGTCCCTTTAAAATGTTTAGTCAGATCATGCTCAAAATCATCCAATGACTTCCCACACAATGCAAAATAAAACTGAAATTTCCCCTCATGGCCTATATAATGTCAAGGGATCAGGATCCTGCCCCCTCCTGGACTCTTTCCTGCCTGTTCACTGCAGACACAAGAGTTTCCTTACTGCTCCTCTTGCCAGTCTTACCCCTGCCTTGGCGCCTACCTGTCCTTGCATTTGCTCATCTCTGGCCTGGGCACTTTTCCCTACTCCCATCTCCAGTTATATTCATGACTCCTTCTCTTGCTTTGTTCTCTATTCAAGAATACTCCCACCTCCAAGATGGTGTCCCTGACCACCCTCTTACTCTCCCTCCCACCACATCACAGCATTTAAGCAATTTATATATTATATGCTAATATTTGATTAATTTAACCACTCTCTCACTCTCCCTCCCATCATATCACAGCATTCAAGCAACCGATATATTACATACTCATATTTGAATTGTCTACTTTATCCCATAATGTACACATTCAACAAATATTTGACAAAAAGAAGAGGAAAGTATCTAGCAGACCCATGTAAAGGAGTTTAACCAATTATGTTTGCTTCTAGATTCTTCTCATTACTACTTCAGCTCATGTATTACCTCCTCACTGAAGCCTTTCATGACTACCAATCAGAAGTAGCCCTGCTCTCTCCAGTCATTCTCTATTCCCATGCACCTGTCTTTGTCTCTTCAGAGCACATATCATTATCCAAAATGATGTGTAGCTTTATCCAGTTACTATGTAGATTTCATGAAGCACTAACTTTTTCAATGTTGTTCACTGTCCCCAAGGCCTAGACTGTGCCAGGCAGAAAGTTGGTATTTGTAAATACATATTGAATGAATGCATCAATCAACAATTGACTGAATAAAATATTTCTTTGCAATAGAAGGCCCAAGAGGACACAGGATAAGAAAATGAGGATTGTATCAGAAATACACATGTATACACACACACACACACACACACACACACACACACACACACACACACAGAAAGGAAGACGGGAATAGAAGGCATTTACCCACCCTTCCACAATGATGAGTTGACACTTTTAACCTCATAAGAAGTTGGGTAACTCACCATCTGCTGGTTTCTCCTAGACCACATATCTCTTCTTGCGCTCTGTGTGGGGGCCCTGAGCTTTGAGAAGAGCCTGCAGATGCTTTTGCAGAGGCCCAGATGGTGGTCAGGATGTGTCTGGAATCTCAAATCATCCCTGGCTGCGGCTCACCTCTGTAACCTGCTTTGATCTGAAATGCTTCTGATGGGTTTCCAGAATGAATACTGCTGAGGCCTGTCGGGAAGACAGGTTTGGAAGTTTTGCATTTTTGGAAATGCACCCTGCTGTCAGTAACCCCATGTTTGTATTTACATAGAGGATGGTGAAAAACAAATGAATTCATTAGGATGCCAAGTAAAAGGGCAATCACTCTAACCTGGGAACATGGTGAACCAAAAATATTATGTCTTGCTTGTTCCTATCCCCAGTGCCTAGCACACTGGCAGGGCTACAGGGTGCAGTTATGCAGGCAACACATCGCACAACTCCATGGGGTGGCATTCTCATCATAACCTATGTGAATAACAGTCCCTGGCATTACACAGGATGCAAAATACAACCTGCATGGACCTACACTGTGGTTATGATGCATGGCACGTGGACACAACAAGGTGCTGAATAAAATTTGCTGAATCAATGAGGGATTTTTTTAAACAAAGCCTAGGGGGCTAATTTGCTGTCTGGGAACTATCTCAGATGGCCACTGGACAGGTGAATGAGACTTGGAATAGTCACATCATTTCAGAAGAAAGGAAGAAAGAACTGGGGTCAGTAGCCTTGGGACATTGCCTGCAAGATTTGCTCACTTTCTGGAAGTTGTAGAACTTGCCTACATAATTGATTTGATAAAATGAGTTCCCCAAAGCTAGGAAAGTAGGATGCTTGTATTGTGAGTAAATCACTTTCAGTGGTTTGCTTCCCCTTCTGTGGATTGTGTCAAGGGTGTAATTTTGGAAGCTCTATCAAATGTGCAGATGCTTGGGAAACTTCTATCTGGCCTCCCTGACCCTACTCTTGCTCCTCCACAGTTTTCTTCTTACCAACAGTCCAAGTTGTCATTCTAAAACATAAATCAGTTTCTAAAGCTTCCCACTTTTTCCCGTCTTGCTCAGAATAAATTCCTAAGCCCTACATATATAGCCACTGGCTACCCCCACCCCATTCCATTTTCTACTTCCATCCTTTACACTCCAGCTTCTGTTTCTCAAGTCACTCACACTCTCCTCTGAGCACCTTTTCCCTTGCTTTTCCTTTTGCTATTTCATTTCATGCAGGTTTATGCTTGAAGAGCACCTCCTCCAAGAAGCCCTCCTGACCATTCACATCTCATATAGGAGTCTCAGTAAGATCTATCTCCCATCTTCCTCTACTTTTCCTGTCTTTCTATCATTTTCTATTTGTTTGTTTGCACATTGTCTCACTTTTCCATAGAATATCATTTTCATGAGGGCAATGAATTTGTTTTGTTCCCCTTTCCATCCCCTGGCACCTAAACACGTACGTGGCACAGGGTGGCTTTTTGTAGACATTAGTGGGATGCATGAATAAATGTTTGAAATTGGAAAGTGCCAAAACCCAGCAAACTGGATATAACCACAAAATCACTGGAATATAAGGCTATGGATATGGGGCCATTCTTTCACCATCTGCTACCTGATAAAATCGTAATTTAATGATACCAAAAGGAGACATTTGGTGAGGCAACTGCCAGAAGCAATGATCTCATCAAAATAGTATTTTAAATGCAAAAGTGTTATTGTCGAGTCAGAGCTGCATAGAAGGATGCATTTGAGAAGATACTTTACCTAGCAAGAACATTTCCATGCATGGAAGTGCTCTTACTAAATATTGTTACATTATTGTGTAGTTATGTGTGGAAGCCCCATTCTCTTATCCATGGAAGAGGTTACCAGTCCACTCAGGTCTTCTCAGGTTTAAACTGTTCCTAGGCTGAGTGCAAGGGTAGGATTGGTGCTGGAATTCAGTTTCCCCATGTTTTCCAACACAAACTAGCTTCTCTCCAGCAGTGGACAAATGGCATATACACAAGTCGCCCTGCCACCTTATCCTCCAGGTTCATCTCCTACCATGCCTATCCTAGCTCACACTACTCTTCTAGTCATTTCTCAAATAGCCTTGGCATGCTTCTGCCTCAGCACTTGCTGGTCTTTCTACCTGGAATGCTCTTCTCTTAGATCTCCTCAGGGTTTGCTTCTTTACATCTTTGTGCAAAGGTCGTCTTCTCAGTGAGCCCTGCTCTGAGTCCCTATTCCTAATAGCAGACTGTGTGCCCCATCCTGGTATTTCTTCTCTTATCTACTTTTAAAAAAATATTTGCCACAGTCTGATTTTCTCTTTATATTTCATTTATTCATTTAAAGTCTGTCTCTATCCACTAGAATGCAGACTTGGGAATTTATCTTTTTTACCTGCTCATGCCTCCTCTGCATGCACAACAGTGGCTAGGATATAGCTACCCGCACATATGTATATGCATATTTTAATATAGATACATACAGAATGAATTAACTCATTCAATCCTCACGAAAACCTTGTGAGACAAATACTGTTGTTATTCTCATTTTACAAACAAGGAAACTGAAACCCAGAAAGATCAAGTAATTTGTCCAGGGTAAAATAATTGGTCATTTTTATTGTCCGTATCCCAGAGCATTATGTGAGTCAGGTCCTGATAAGCAACTTTCTTTGTCCCTTTCTGGCTCTGGGACCTTAGAAAAAAGACCTTAGAGGCTTTTGTAAGCCTCTATTTTCTACTCTGTAAATGGGGATGATATCAGTCCCTATTTAGAGTTTGGTGTGGAGTTTCAAAGAGGTAATCTATATGAAATGTTCAGACTGGTGATTGACACACAGAGAATGTTCAACAATTGGTGTTCTGGACTCTGATTTGCACCATCATTTTTAACAATTCTAAGTAGTATATTTTGTAGAAGTTCTATAATGCACTGTCACTTCCCTTTTGTTAGCTACTTATATTCTGGTGAACATTCTGGTACTTCTGTCTTTGAGGAAGTTTCTAATTTCTCCCCTTTCCAAAAATCCTAGAAATGGAACTACTGGGTCAAAAGTTGTTCGTACTCTAAAAGCTTTTTATATATAGCATAAAACTACCCTCCTTAAAAGATCTGATCAGTTTGGACATTGATTTGTAATAGATAAGAATATTCATTTTTCCCACATCCTCACCATCACTGTGTATTACTGTATGTTTTCATCTTTACTGTTCTGAAGACTAAAAATTATATATGAGATTGGACATTTTAATATATTCATTGAAGGAATTGATTTTGAAGTTATTTATTGAAATTGATTACCATTTTAGAAAGTCTTTTTTATGTTTAACAGTGCTTGGTCATCCTTGACCATTAGCTTTGTCTACGCAATCTTCATGACATACTCCCTTAGCAAGATTGATCTTGCACAGGCTGTTCTTGCTATAAACCTACTTTCTTATTTTCTCAGACATTGATGTACATGGCTCTCTCTAAATAGTTTATTGAGGGTAGAAACTGTATCATACTCCACAACAGATTCATTCATTCATTCTTCCATCTAATCCACAGGGATTTATTGAGCACTTACTATGTACCAGTCACTGCTCAGCACTCTAGGGATACAAAGTAGAACTGGAGACAGACCAAGGCCTTGCATTTAAGGTACTTTCATTTTAATGAGGAGATACAGGTACACATGAACAAACCAATAAGTGACATAAGTTACTGATGAATAGGAAGAAACAGAATATGACTGGGGTGGAGCTCACTTTAGCTGGGGTGGAGGAGAGTTAAGGAAGCCATGATATGTGTCTGTAGGCTGAGCTTTAAGTTCTTTGAGAAGAACACAGCATGAGAAGGTCTGTGTGACAGCCTCCTATAAAGAAGGCACATCCTGAACCAAGGTCCTGGAAAGGAAATGGCCCTGGGGTTTTCAAGAGCAGAAATACTATCAGCAAGACTGAAGAGAAGTCAGCAAGGATGAGAAGAAATTGGAAATGAAGGTCAGAAAGCTAAGAAAGCAATAGATTATCTAAGGCAGGTCTGGTAAGCTTTTCTGGTAAAATTCTGGTTTATAAATATTTTTAGCTTTGCAGGTCATATAATCGCTGTCACAGCTATTCAACTCTGTCTTTGTAGCAATAAAAGCAATGATAGGCAGTACGTAGATGAATGGATGCAGCCGTATTCCAATAAACCTTATTTATAAAAACAAGTTGCTCATTGGACAGGCCCATGGGCTGTATTTTGTGATCTTGAGCTAAACCTCCTGGGCTCTAAGAAAGAGTTTGAATACTGTCCTAATTGTAATGGTGGCAGGGAGGCAATGATAATAATAGTAACAGTAAGAAGCCGCTGGAAGGTTTTCTAAAAAGCAAGTGATGTGATCCTCACTGGTTGGGGTTGCAGGTCATGTTACAGGTGCTTTAAAATGGATTGTTAAATAACAGGGGGACATTCTGAATGAAAAGGAAATTATTTTAAAACTCGATCTCCTAGAATATCTAGCTCAGGGGTGGTAGGCACTGAAGGAATAAAGATAGTATCACTACAGGGAACAAAAACCTTTCTTAGTTGCTGTTTCAGAACATCTACTAGTCAGGGTTTTTTTTTTAGACCTGTATGAAGGGAGGCCTTGGATCAAAAAATCACCGTTGGTTATAAGTCAAGCAATGAATTGGAACATAAAGCTGAATGGGAGCACACAGGCACATTAGAGAGACAATTTTCAATTTGAGGCATCAGAGGACCTGTTATAGACACCAGTGCTTCTGCATCAGCTAGACTGATTGTCAGTGTCACCATTAAGAAATCATTTCCTTACATTTTCTTTTCCTAACAACTGCAGTAGGAAGCTGGATTTCTATGAGAAAATCAAATGATGATTCCTTTCATTTCCCAAACCCCTTTATTAGGATCTAAAATTCAATAAGCTTGCTTACCAATCATCCACACAGCTCTCAACCCTGGAATAATATGGGACGTCTCCTCTTACCTGGCCATTTCTAGAGATTTCAGTCCAAGGACTGTGCCATTAACTTGCCTCTACTGTTTATTTACTGTTGCCATATTGTCAACAATGAAGCATCTTAAGATTCTGACCCATTCTTAGTAAACTGTAACTGGGTAATGTCCCAATTTAGAAACTAATACAAAGGTTCCAAGGCCTTATAAAACACTTATCCCAGCCAGGCGCGGTGGCTCAAGCCTGTAATCCCAGCACTTTGGGAGGCTGAGACGGGCAGATCACGAGGTCAGGAGATCGAGACCATCCTGGTGAAACGCCGTCTCTACTAAAAAATACAAAAAACTAGCTGGGCGAGGTGGCGGGCGCCTGTAGTCCCAGCTACTCTGGAGGCTGAGGCAGGAGAATGGCGTGAACCCGGGAGACGGAGCTTGCAGTGAGCTGAGATCTGGCCACTGTACTCCAGCCTGGGCGACAGAGTGAGACTCCATCTCAAAAAAAACAACCACCAAAAAAAAAAACCACTTGTCCCTATGCTGTCCACTCACTAAAGATTTGGGAAAAAAAGATCAGCATTTAAGTTGAACCTCAGTATATGGCAGTAGAAACATCTATGTGGTTCTTTACTCTTCGGTTAATTTCTTTAAAAAAATAATGCACAAGGTATTTCCATACCTCAAGATCTAGAACATGAAAATAAAAGAGAATGATCTGATTGCTGGGTTAAAACCAAGGGCTCCATTCATCCGGCATTTGGTGTCACACCAGGCAGCAGCCTTCACCTCATCAACAATTTAATTTGGCCATGATGCCTCAACCCAGTAACTTTGACAGGGAACTGGGAAGGTTACCAGAGAAACACAACGGAATTGACAGAATTGGAAGGCAGATTTCGCCAGCCTAAATATCTGACCTTGATGCTAAAACCCAATCATTACAGTCTGATCTAGGGCTTTGGGTCTGTTAGCCAGAATCTTCCAAGTATGAACAACTGACTCCTTATATATAAATCAAGCCTTTTTTGGAAACAATCTAAGTCCTTTGCAAGCGATAAATCACTAACATGAGATCACATCTAAGTTGAAAGTGAGGATGAAGAGCCTGCAATATGAAAAGGAAAATGAGATGTTTTGTTTCAGTCATTCATTTGTCCACCAATAGATTTCTACTGATTACTTACTGAGTGTGAGTTTCCTCCTGCAGGTATATAGAGACATCGAGAGCTTCAAGGAAGTGCTAGTTTAGTGGCATTAACTTGTCTTTTACATTCCTTGCCACAGTATACCTTGCTCTATGATCTCTCTATTGACTATTTGTGACCTGTTTTCTTCCCCAACACCATCATGTACATGTGACTTAGATGGGAAAATGTGGCTTTTGTTGAGTTGGGATATTCCACAGGGGTCCTCTTTGAAGCCTGCAATTGGATACCTATTTATTTGAGGTTGTTCACTTCTCAATGCTTTATGACTCAAAAACTTTATGGCCAAACCCAGTCAGACCAATAGAGCCAAATGTGGTCCTGAGCTGGGTGGGTAGAGAGCAACCAAATGTATTATAATAGGTAACAAGCTGAGCCATCTGAAGGTGCACAACTCCACAGCAGGTGGCATGTGCCCTGAACTCTTATGCCCCAAGTGCCAGTCATTGGAGGATAGCTTTATTCATTAGGAACTGCTTACAGTTCAATAGCCAGAGATCCATTATACTCAGAAGAAACTAGTGTTGTGGTAACGTACTGAGAATATACCAAAACAAGGAAGGCTGTATATGGGCAGTATTTCTAGTATATGGATATTTTTCAACAACAGTTCTTGTGATTACCCATAATATACATCCATTATGATGGTGTTGCAGTCTCATTCCAATGTCTCATGCTTTACTTGGGGAGGGAGGCCATAGATTGAAGTCAGTGTTCAACTTTCCTCTCCACCAAATATCCTATGAAGCAGAGATGGGAGGAGAATCATATGCTGAGTTCTCATCTAACGTTCTTTGGTATGAGGGGTTTACTGGCCTCTTTCTGAAGGGGGATGTAAAGGTACTATAAGTGACTGCCAGTTCTGATCCAATTTTTGCTCTAAGGGACTCTTCTCATTCTTCCGCACTCTATAGGTTGTGTGCTAACCTGGGTCTAAAAATATGAGCATTAGGAAAGTCCATTTAAATCATGATTGGTAGCCAGTGCCTGTCTTTCCAGGGTAAAATTTCACATCTTAACTGTCATGCAATCCATTACTTATAAGCAATGAGTAATTTTCTAAAGCGTAAGCCCAGGCAAGTCACACTACTATCCTATAAATCATTGAAATACTTCTCCCCTTGTTTAAAGAACAAAGTCCAAGCTCCTTAATAGGGCACACAGGATCTTCTAGGGCTTTACCTCTACCTGTCTCTCCAGTGTCCGCTCTTACAATCCTGCTAATTTATACTAAAGCCTCCCCTGACAGTTCCCCCAGATATGTGACTATTTTACCTTCTGGGGACCTTCCAGCCAATGCCTAGATAGACATATTTTGCTATGTGGAACCTAGGGTAGAAGAATAAAGTTATCCTTTACTGAGTATTTACCATGTGGTAGAGAGTGTTTAAAGAGCTTTACATGCTCTAATTTGCACAATTCTAATATCATTACAAATATATTTCTAGGTTCAGTACTGTGCAAATAGGCCAGTTGGCATAAGGCCACTTAATGATTACATTTCAAGAAAAAAAGAGGAAGAGGAGAGAAAGAGAAGGGTTTCTGTACAAAGCAATTTGTCATGGGTTTGTGGAGGTATAATTAATATATAATAAACTATTCATGTTGAAGTATGCAAATTGATCAATTTTGACTTATATATCTGTGAATCCACCTCCACAGTCAGGAGAGTGAACATGTATTACCCCCAAAATTTTCTCATGCCCCTTTGTAATTTTTCAGCCCTTCCCTGATTATTCACAGACAACATCTGATTTCTGTCACTACAGATTAATTTGGATATTTAAAAATTGATATAAATTGAATCATACAGTATATATTCTTTTATGTTCAGGGTCTTTTAATCAGCATTATTTGGAGATTTATCCATGCTGCTCAATGCATCCATTGTCCATTGCAGTTTTTTTGAGACAGAGTCTGGCTCTGTTGCCTAGGCTGGAGTGCAGTGGTGTGATCTTGGCTCACTGCAACCTCTGCCTCCTGGGTTCAAGCAATTCTCATGCCTCCACCTCCCAAGTAGCTGGGTTTACAGATGCACACCACCATGCCTGGCTAATTTTTGTATTTTAGCTAGAGACAGGGTTTCACCATGTTGGCCAGGCTGCTCTTGAACTCCTGACCACAAGTGATCCACCCACCCCAGCCTCCTAAAGTGCTGGAATTACAGGTGTGAACCACTGCACCCAGCCTGGTCCATTGCTTTTTACTGCAGAGTAGTATTCCATTTTGTAGATAAATCCATCCCAATTTGTTTATCCATTTTACCTTTTCAGGAACACTTGGGTTGTTTTCATGGTGGGGCTATTAGAAATGAAGCTACAAAAAAAAATCCTCATGTACAAGTCTTTACATGAATACACTATTTCCTTTCTCTTGGGTAAAATACGTAAGAGGAATGGCTGGAGCAGTATGGTAGGTATATGTTTAATTTTTAAAAATACCTGCCAAGCTGTTTTCCAAAGTGCTTGTACCATGTTTTATATTCCCACTGGGAGTATATGAGCATTCTAGTTGTTCTTTATCTTCATTAGCATCTTGCATCATCACTCTTTTGAGTTTGTACGCTAAGCAATTTAAATATTTTATTTTACTTAAAACTAGATGTAGGAATAATTAGACCTATGGTAAAGAGGAAAGAAGTGAAGACCAAATAAGTTAAGTGATACATCCAGAATGTACAATGATAAGGCTCAAAGCAGTATAGGATGGTGGAGTAGAAGAAAATGCCCAAATAAACCAGCTTCTAGGACCGCAAGAAAAGAGGGTAAATGAGACTGGAAAGAATTCACAATTGGGCCAGTATTGTGACCTATAGTCTATGGAGCCGAGGATTTGGCAGTCCCCTGAGTGCCCATCAGCACACCATGCTCTGTTATGGTTTCCTGTGCTTTGAGAAAGGTTCTTTCTGAAAATGAGAGATGGTCTCTGATGCCTTGAGAAAAGCTAGGGAATGAACATGTGTCAGTTTATCCCAGTTCTGCTTATAAAGGTGAGGCCTGGGTCCCTATGGCTGTGTCTCTTAGTGGCTGAGGCCTCAAAGTGCAAGAAACCTAGGGGGAGAAGTGAGCTCCAGGGAGTTCTCCATGGGAGGTGGCAGGAAGATTCAAGGTCTGTTGTTGAGTCTTCCCTTTTAGAAGGAATTTCTCTTTCTGAGTATCTCTCTGTTCAAACTTTCAGTGATTAAAACCTTTCTTTTAATGTTGTAAGCTATTCCCTTATTTGTTTTAGCTCAGTTCAGTTTTATACAGGCCCTCGATATTTACCTGCTGAAGTAGCTATTCTAGCTAAAGCAAGGGTCTAAGATGGTTGAGACTCCAATTATCCTAGGTGACTGCATCTGAAAATAGTTGATTCATTATGGCAGGAAGAAAAAGGACTGCACCACCCCAAGCCACTGCTAACATCAGCCTTGCAAACAGCTGGTTTCTGACAGCTGTTTAGAGAGAAACTCAGTTATCACCAAGGTCACAGCAGGCAACAGAAAGAAAATAGTTTCATAGGCTTCTGATAGAAACACGAACAGACAAAACCAAACAGTAGAGGCAAGACCTCAGCAACCAGTATGAGTTCCTATCACAGCATGAGTGCACAAATGGCATCAGCAAAAACTATGTACTGGGACACCTCTCTCTCCTGTGTTCCAAAGCAAGGTGAAGATTCTTACCAAGCATGCTAGAAGAGAAAATATGGATTTTTGTTTTAAAATAAGTTTGGGTATGTGTGTAAATATGTTTATGTTTATATGACTGGAAGTTACAACCAGATGATTGGACAATGATTGTCTCTAGTATGTGGGATAATGAGAGTTCTCTTTCTTTGGCTAGTTGTTGTTGATAAGAGAGATTACTTTGGGAGGCTGAGGTGGGCATATTACGAGGTCAGGAGATCGAGACCATCCTGGCTAACACGATGAAACCCCGTCTCCACTAAAAATACAAAAAATAAGTCAGGCGTGGTGACAGGCGCCTGTAGTTCCAACTACTCTGGAGGCTGAGGCAGGAGAATGGCATGGACCTGGGAGGCAGAGCTTGCAGTGAGCCAAGATCATGCCACTGCACTCCAGCCTGGGCAACAGAGTAAGACTCTGTCTCCAAAAAAAAAAAAAAAAAAAAAAATTAAATAGTGGGCAATGTTATTTTCTAAATTAAACATTTTGAAAACTGTATTTCTATTAACAACATAACACAAAATAAAAGATAAGACTTACTCTACTCACATATTTTCTTAATGCTTAAAAAGTCCAAAATAGCTTTCAAACCTGCTCCATCTTTTTCAGTCCCTTAAGCTTTCTTCAAACCAGTGCCATCTTTTGTCAAATTATTATAATAGATACTCAACTAGTTTTCTTACCTCTAGCTGCTTTTCACCCTCAAGCACTATTTCTAAAATTCTCAATTCAAAATACCCTATGCTCACATTTCTCCTACATTTAGAAATTTCTGCTGACTCTTCATAGCTTCAAGGAGAAAATTCAAACAGAGCCTTTCACAATTTGGCTTTGCTGCTTTTTACCATATCTTTGCCTCTGCTATAGAGTCCAGCCCTACAAAACGAGAGGGTGGTGGAATTGCATCAGAGGAAAGATCATGCAGAATTCAACAGGCACATAAGGCAATAATTCCTCTTAAGGTAGAACAGGTATTTCAGCTTACAAGCTACAATATTTTAAATTAACTTGACCCACTATGTGGAAAAGATGGGCCTCTTGCCAAAAGTTAATTTGGAATTCACATTATTCCAAAATTTGCACATAAAATGATGTTTCATTAATTCTGATTATACTCTCACATTTTATGAGTCAAAGTCCATGTAAGTGCAATCTGTCTCTTCTCTATGTGCTATGTATTGAAAACACTGTCCCTCACTTTTTAACATGTAATATAATTTCTTATACGTTGTCATGCCACTTTTTCTGCCTCTAAATTTTAGTCCACTTGTCATATTTTCTGTGAAGCTCCTTCTCCATGTGTCTGTCCTTCATTCTTTGTGCTACAACTGTCATATTTCTCACGCTTATTCAGTGTTTGTTTGAAGACCTACGTTGACCATTAGTGTATGAGTTCCTAATGGAAAATGCCACTGTTTTATCTCTGCATCACAGTCCTTAACAGAGTACCAGGGGCACAGTACATGCATTGTAAGTTTAACTACTGAAATACCATGAGAAAAATTTAAGCAAATGAAATAGTACAGAAGCATAAACTAATACATAGCTTCCTAAGAGAACCAGGGCTGCTCCTTGCTGTATGGCATTTGGCAATTTAACAAAAAAGGTTTGTAATCAGAGACAAAACCAACAAGAATTAAAGCACACCCCAATTCCCTGACTATTCTTTAAGTAGATTAATCTTTACGAAAACTATCATTGGTTTTCACACAATGACAGCAAACAGCTGAATGGGAAGAAGCATCAAGAATCCGAAACTAAATCAGAAATAGCAATGGATTTCAAATTCCAGTTCTGATTTGTTAATAGTCCTTGTCTTAAACTGTATAAAAAAAGATTTCAAGACCATACCAGAGTACAGGGGAAGTGTGTCATAATTGATTAGTGATGTCTGCCTTGGGTATGGATGGAGAAACATTTATCTACCTGCCAAATATTTCTGATCCCTGTATTAGTTCTGGGCAGATTTTAGTTTGTGTTTAGATTCTGAGGCGCTATCTGTTACATGTAGAAGATCAAAAGGTCTTGGTCTATATTCTCAGCCTCACAAGAAATACTGCTGGGGAACACCACTGTCTACCTATTCTATTGGTATCTCTGGTCCCAAGACCAGGGACTTGGTTCTGACTTTTTAATGGTCTCTGGCCCAAGTCTTGGGACTGATGCTTCATTTAGACATTCTAATCTTTGACTTTGTCTTTGACTGTGGATTAGTGTCTTTCTGATCTCCTGGTTCCTTGATTTCTGGACCTTCACTTTGCTTGAAATGAGAGTTAATTGATTCCCAAAGGTTCTGAAGTTAAGAATCAAGTAAATATTTACAGGATGTCTTCTGTAAATGGGAAGAAAGTAGTAAGGCTTTTAAAAAGTATGGTTGGTATCTACTGGCATTTTTCCAGCAAACTTGAAAAGTGAATAGTTCTATGCCCCATTCTAGACCTGTCAAACCAGTAGGGGATTACAGGGTTGGGGAGATATGTGATAATTTGTTAAATTCCTCAGGGGATGATCATGAACATGAACACAATTTGAAGAACCACTGAGATAAGAACCCTGAACTGGCTCAAAGTTTGCCTATAGTTGCCCCAATTCGGTCATTTAGTGACCAAAGGCTCCAGTGCAAATCAAGTTACTTAAGTTTTGTAATGTACTCTGGTTCTGTTATAATATGCACAGAAAAGTGGCCTGTGGGTGCCATTTTAGAGGACACAATTCTTTCTTCAAGCCACTTTCCTTTTTAGCAATTTTCTCTGTCCTTCAATTGCCTCAATCTTTTTCTTTTTCCTCTTCTTACCATCCTCCTATCTAAACAAACACACTTGTACACAAAGGAAGACCTTTGAGAACCTATGATCCCATTCCTTGTGTATCAAGATCATTTTCCCTTTGTAGAGTGACATTGCACAAAGCATGTCTCCCTGCCTGTGTATAAGGATATGCTGACTTACCTAGAAAACTCTTCAGGCAATAACTGGCTACAAAGCTCCAGATGAACATATCATCTATAGAATTTTTCAGATTTTGACAGGGTAGGCTGCATGTTCCCTACCTGAAGCATACTTCTTTTCCTAGATGTGCAACTCTCTGTATAGATACAAACACAAGGCAAGCTTTTGCTTTTTATAGAAAATATTCTAGTACTCAACAGATAGTGCCAGAACAAAATAATGGGATGTTATCACATCACACTGGGCCAGCCAGCTTCCACTGTGCTATTGATGTACCAGTTTTAGTGTGTTCCTGCATCATTACATCACCTAAATATAATTCCTGAATCATTCCCTTGTGGTTACAGTTCACCACTTCCATCCCTGGCCACGTGGTAAGATGCTCATTCTAGAAGTCATGGGGTTAACAATGATAAAACAAGATAGCAGTGTCTTCCATATCCTCCTTAATAAAAGCAAAAATAAACTTCATGGGGGTTAATATTTTGCAAAAAAATAAAAATAAATAAATAAGGAAAAGAACACTGCTTGCTCTTAATGTTGTGCTAATAAATTTGACAGAAGTTTTTACAGATATTCCTAGCATAATCAATATAAATTCAATTTCTTGAAACAGTAAATTGTTATTACTGAACTCACTGCCTAATCTTATTTTTCCTGTTATAACTCTTTGATTTAAAACACTTAAACTGTTAGATCTAAAGAAAAATGAAAAAGCTGTGATTTTGTAGGTTGCTGGCTTGGCAAAAATCCCTTCTGATGTGATCTCTTTGATAATGTGCCACTTTCCACATTTTAAATGCCATAGATTCATGTATACACGCTGGTATTTTCTCATTGGTTGTGCATGCTTCTCTAGCCATATGCCTATAAGTGGATGTGCATTTTCATATAATAACTTACTGTTCCCATTTGGCAATTCTGTGCCTTTAATTGTGTCAATCAACCACGTAAAATTTCATAACCTATTGAGAATACCCAAAGAAAAATACGTGCCTTTTAAAACTCTGGTATAAAAAGCACACTGCTTGAAGACAGCTTAAATTTCCCCACACTCCAATTCTACCAACACATTGTTCTCTAGAACAATTAGAATTTAATTCCTGAAACCTTGTTTTAATTTCAGATTTTTAAATGAATGTATAAATTATACCTGTGACCTTACTGAAAAGATCCATAATCATGACAAGAAATGAAAAATGAAATGGTAGAGACATATATTGTCAAACAGGCATTACAATCAGACTCATCTATAAAACCACTATAATTATTTTTCCTTTTTATATTCCTCAAGAATAAACTTATGGGAAAGGTTTTATGTCTTTAACCTGTTGCATGAGGTATTGAGTTGTTTTAATAACAAAATAATTATTATCTCCATAGGCTTTTATGATACTCATCATTCCCTATAAAAAGTTCAATAGTTATTAACTTACCAGCATATATTTGGGGATTTTTTTTTCTTCTCTCTATTGTATTTTACCACTCTAACTCATATTTTACTATTCCCTTGGCCCAGGAATACACAGAAGAAATAAAATGATATTCAAGTTGGTTTCACAGACAGTAAACATACATTATGAAATTGAAACATGCTACGCTTATTGAGCATATATTTTAGAAGAACTTTCTCTAAAATACTTTATGACTAAAACCATAATCTGGAACTATTCACTCTCCTTGATTTTAGATTCTGTGTGGCTTCATGAAATATTTACTTTTTTAAAAACACAGTTCAAAATTATAGCCCCTCTGAATTACACAATTTAGGTAAAATACATCTTTTCAGCTGGAAAACTAGAAGCCATTAATCCTTTGTATGATTATATGGAGAACAGAGGTAACAAAGAAAAACTAGAGTAATCTAATTCTGGGGTACACAGGTTGTTGTAAATTTTTAGACATTCTGAGTCAATCCTTGTTTTTCCCACTTAAGTCCCTGAATGTTTCAGAGATTTGTCCAAAGTAACATGGAAGCAGACTAGACCCCCGATGTGCTAACATCTAATCAAGCTATCCCTAGACCCTCTTGTGCTGAGTATGTCAGTTAGAACTCTAGGTCACAGTTGTACTAACCTGCCAGAGCTGCCTACATCCAGTGAAAGACACCATATCTTATCAGTATCAATATATTAGGGTTGATATTACATGAAACTATAGCCACGTGGGTGAGTATAGGAGTCAGATGTATAAGAATCATGTCGGAATCTGCCATAGAATTGTCTAAATCAAAGATTCACAAGACTTATAACTACCTGGAAGGTGCGTGTGAACTAGCAAATATGTTGGCCTCAAAGTTTCACAGCTTGATGACACTAGCTCTGCACCAAATATTGACTCTTCCTCTTTCAGAAAGTCATGTCTCTGATCTCACTATGAATTGCTGGATGTGATTAATGTCCATCTAGTTGTAGGGAGACTACAGTGAAATGCTAACCAAATCTTTCCTATAGTCACCCACCTGGGTATATATTGTGCATATACAACTGGGCAACTCTGTTCTGTTGTAAAGCTTGAGTACTAGATGCAATGGACAGCAATAGCCTAGGTAGCCACTAGGAAGAGAGAGAGAGCATTTACACTGGTGATAATAATGACCATCACACACTCCCCCACCTGGAGGAGAAGGTACTATGCTCCTCTTTTCCTATCCCCCAAAAATATGTGGGTAAGTGGAGAAGGTGGGGAATAAATGAGTATGAAGGGTTATTTTAGATAGATTAGATAATTTTATACTAGATAATCTCTCATTACATTTAATAATTCTATAATTTAATTAATTTGAAAATGCTACATCTGGTTGGTTTCCAGCGGAATGAATGTGGCTCAGTTTTAGATTCTTAGAGCACTGAAGTCTACTAGACCTTGAATTGGTTCTCTACTCTTGGGAATACCATTCTGCATATAGAGAACTTCTTACTTTATACAATCAATTTGGTTTCAGTACTTACAAAAATCAACACATTTTCAAAAAAACATGTTATGATGTGCATTTTCACTTACCTTTTCCGCTGATTGAGCGGTGCCAAAAAAAATTGGAATGAAGGCAAGCCATACTATACATGTCGTGTACATAGTGAATCCAATGGGCTTGGCTTCATTAAAATTCTCTGGTACACCCCGAGTCTTGATGGCATACACAGTACATGTGACCATGAGAAGAATGCTATATCCCAAGGAGCAAATGATTTGGAGATCTGTAATGTCACACTTGAGAACTCCTCTGGCTTGCTCAGGGTTCATCGTCTTATGTTCATCATAGTCTATGATGATGTTGGGTGGATCAACACCAAACCAAATGAAAACCCCTAGAAGCTGAACTGATATTAAACTGGAAGTGATTGCCAGTTGTGATGTTGGGCTTATGAGTCTGGGAGCTGTTACCGATTTCTTGCCCTGCTCAAATATGCGATAAATCCGATTTGTTTTCGTCAAGAGGGCTGCATAACTGATGCACATACCCAAGCCCAAGAAAACACGCCGGAAAGAACACACTGCCACATCAGGTTTGGCAATCATCAGGAAAGTGATGATGTAGCAAAGAAAGATGCCCGTCAAAAGAACATAGCTGAGTTCCCGCCCAGATGCCCGGACAATGGGCGTGTCATTGTAGCGGATGAAAGTGGCCATAACAAAGATGGTGGCAATGATCCCCAACATTGCCAGGAAGACAGGAATCACAGCCCAGGGGGAGTGCCACTCCAGTTTGATGATGGGAATATCTTGGCATCCGGTTCGATTTTCATTGGGCCTCTGGTCATAGGGACAATGCTGGCATGTCATCTCATCAAACTGGTACTGGTAACCATCGCAAGGCTCACAGGTCCAACAGCAAGGAGTTCCTTTCTGTGTCTTCTTTCTCTGTCCAGGCTTACATGGTAGTGTGCACACTGAGGGAGGTATCTCTCGGACTCCTTTACCCCACTGCATGTCTTCTATCTGTAACATAAGAAAGAAGAAGGTGAATCAGGCAGATTCTTCAAGAGAGTAGAAAAAGAACACCAGCAACAAACAGTACTCATGGCAAGTGACATTTCAGCTGTGATGAGGTTGAATTAGCTTTCCCTCAGCTTGCAAGAGTTACAAGTATGATTTGAGCCCATACCATAGGACTCCAGCATCCTCGCTCTTCACCATTAGTGTGTTCTCAACATGCCAGATCTTAAGAATTCCCTGAGGCGATACAAATTCCCTCTTCCCATTCCTGACTTTCCAAATATGAACATCCTGAAAAAGAACCTGAGGGGCTGTATTTATAACAAGTGCCCAGAGGATTCTTGTGAGCAGATAAATTGAGAAAAACTGGCATGCAGTCTACTGTCTTCCCCTGGGTAATAAGTGTAAATGTCCCCAATCAAGTAAAAAACAAAAACAAGAAACTACGGCAGTACGAAAAGCTACACTCACCTCCTTTGTTAGGTGTTTTATTTTTTAAAAATGTTCTAAAATTATTTTGGATAATACTGTAGTGCTGGCTATCTTCCCTAAAATTCTGTAAGCATTACTGTCATTTTCACTGAGAACTTTTGCAGCAATGTGAATCTATTATCACAGGGGAGAAGTGGGGCTTACTACTGAAGGCTTTAATTGTATTAGACTATTTCCTATGAATTCAGGAATTATTTGATAAGAAAATAATATGGTCTGGAAACGTTTCAAGGTTGGCCATCCCCCATTTGCAGATGACATTTAGACTATCCTAGAGGAGAATGTATTTGCTTAATTGAAACACTGGTTTTCTGGAGGGCAACATAACCAGCAGTGTTCTGAGAAATAATGGCATTAGATACAACAGGAAACTTTACTATTGGGTGGAAATCTCATTAGAGTAGGCATCTCTCCTCTTTGCCAGCACAGCATCTGCTCTTTCTCTTCCCTGGTATCAGTTCCTCAGATTCCTTTTCCATATGCTTTCTGTGCAGTTGAACTTACACTGAAGCTCTTGGGTTGTGCACATGACCCAGGCCTAACCAATTAGTATATTGTAGTGGTTCTCAAAATTAAGAATGCATCACAATTATATGGACTTGTTACAATAAAGTCTGCAAGATTTTCTGATTCATTGGATCTGGGATGTGGCCTGAGGAATACGCATTTTTTGTTTGTTTGTTTGAGACTGAGTCTCACTCTGTCGCCCAGGCTGGAGGGCAGTGGCGCGATCTCGGCTCACTGCAAGCTCCAACACCCAGGTTCACGCCATTCTCCTGCCTCAGCCTCCCGAGTAGCTGGGACTACAGGCGCCCGCCACCACGCCTGGCTAAGTTTTTGTATTTTTAGTAGAGACGGGGTTTCACCGTGTTAGCCAGGATGGTCTCGATCTCCTGACCTCGTGATCCGCCTGCCTCGGCCTCCCAAAGTGCTGGGATTACAGGCATCAGCCACTGCGCCCGGCCAGGAATATGCATTTTTAACAAGATCCCAGGTGATGCTGCTGAGGATTGTTCAGGAACCACATTAGTCAACTACTGATACATTCCAACCTCCTGGCCACAGAGATTGGGTCAGAGATGGCATAATTATGTCCCAGGTCATAGAATTTAATGTCATGACTTTTTCTGAGGTCCCATAGGATAAAAATATTTGTTTTCATTGGACTCAGAGTTTCTAGGATATAAGGTGGCTAGTGCTGATGGCTAAAAGAAGGAGTTTATTAGAGACAGAAGCCAACATAGAGGGAAGTTAAGTGGAAAGACAAAGATCACTGGTGAGCTTGTTTGAGTTCCTGGATATAGTTATCCCCGAAGCAAGAATTTTCCTAGACTATGACATTATTTAAGCCAATAAATTTATCTATTTTAAAATACTTTGAACTTTATTATTAATCCTTGCAACCAAGAGTCCTGAGCAATATATGCATGAAATAGTTTTAGTATTCACAAGTCACAAAAGATGTACTACCTCTGCAAGTTAAACAGAATAATTCCAATTAACAATTAAGGCTGATTTTCCCCATAAGTAGTTAATTGAATTTTTAATACAATTGAACTAAACAATAGACTAGAAAAATACTGGAAAGTCTGAGACATGTTTTCAAGTGCATAATTTTAAGACATAAAGGCAAAAGATAAATAATATGTTGCATATTGGAATTTCAGTGTTGTGTTAATATACTGAATGAAATGCATAGCAGAGAGTGATTCTTCCATCAATGCTTGAATGTGAACTACATTCAAATTCTGAATTGGATGTAGTTAACTCAGAAAAATAAATGGCTCAGGAGTTAAACTTGGTAAAACAGCATAACCTTTTAATGGTTGAATTTAAACTTTAACCAGAGACCCAAGTATCTTCAGATGACTCTAGTGTGAACTTATTTTACCAAGCATAAAACCCAAGTCAGCACTAATAAATCACTAACTATAAAGCACAATCTTCTCTTTCTCAATATGATAATTTTTGAGACAATAAGTCACTGGAAGCCATCTCAAAGTCATAAAATTAGGGAAATAACTTATGACAGGAGAGAAAGATATGCATTGACTTTACAAATGTCAAATTTCAAGAATTGGGAACTAAAAAAATTGCTGGTATTAATACAACAAAGATAAATACATTTGCTTGATTTCAACATTAGTGGTTACTAATGTGCCACATAATTAAACTTTACAGGAATAAATGTAGGGCTCCTACAAATATATAAACAAATTATTATCATATGTAATACCTTACAGCCAGTTTCAAATGCTGCCAACTCATTATTTTTCTGTTGGAATAAAACAAAATACCTGGCAATGCTGCACAGCTTTTTATTTTCTCAACTTATCCAAATATATACAAGAGCTGTAACCATGGACATCACACTGACTGATCACTTCATTTGTTTTCATTTTTCGTTTAAAGCAGGTTTCAACTCAATTTAATTGTATATGTTAAACCAACAAAGATTCCTCCCGCTCCAGATGGATAAAAGTCTCATTTACTCCCTTTGCTAACAAAAATCATTATTGCAAATATAATCTGTGTTCCACGAAGGTACTGATTAACCTTTAAAAGCTCTAGTAAATGAGAATTTTGTTAATATGATGTGTAACATAATTTTGTTAATATGATGTGTACCCATCCACACAGATACGCTGCCTTGTTTCATAAGAAATAATCAGCTGCAAATGCCCATGGGTATCTATTTTAAAGGAAGATAATTATTTAATGCTATGAAAATCAAGTCTAATGTCAGTTTACTTTTCAAGAAGGCTAACAGGAATGTAAATTTCAAGTTTCTCCTAAACTCTGCAAAAAAACTGTGTTTCAGTTAGCTGGAAAGCCAGATGTAAGGTGCAGAAAGATCAAGAAAAAGACTGACGTGTTTATCATCTTCTTCATTAGAAGATGCAAGTTTACATTTCTCCATAAAGATGCATTTTCCCCCTGGACATCCAAGGTTTATGGCTTTAGGGTACCTGGTCTGCTTAGTAGGTGGCTCCTGGGGAAGGGCTCTTGAGATCCTAGCTTTTGGCAAGAGAACAGAACTTTACATCTCCATCTCATAACAAAAACTGACACTATACATGGCAAATAGATTGCACAGATAAATGGATCAATAGTTTAGGCAAAGAGCAAATTATGCAGTTCTGGTCAAAGAAAGCAAAAATAAGCTGCTTGTAGAGTCCTAGGAAAGTGTTTTTCATTCTTATACAAGTGGAACAAAGAACGACTATGCTATTGTTAACTTAAAAAAAGAAACTCAGACAGACACGCTGTCTGGAACAAAAGATTTCATTTGGGAAGAGCAAAGGGTTGTAACCCGGGGTGTGCAGCACACCCAAGCAAAATTAAGACAAAGGAAAGACACCCACACAAATCGCTTTGAAAGAAAGGTCACTGGTCTCAGAAGCTCACTACAGGAGTTGTCATTAGTTCACTGGGGGAGGTAGTCATTGGTAGGCAACTGTCCTGATCTGAGGTTCTTATCTGAAATACTGTAGGCCAGAGAAAATTCCTGTGAGAAGCTCTTCTTGCTGTTTGCAAGCTATGAGCAAGACATTCAGGGATGCAAGTATGTCAGCTTCTTTGTTATGGCCCTCACTAACTCTATTTTGGTTAGTGTTTTGACATGTGACTCTATTTTGTACTTCTCACTTCCACACTGCCTTCAGCCTTTGAACTTTGATTTGTGCATACATGATGGTTGGAGCTATAGCAGCCATTTTTCAACAAGAAAAAGACAAGCTGGCTGGGCACAGTGGCTCACGCCTGTAATCCCAGCACTTTGGGAGGCTGGGGCAGGTGGATCACGAGGTCAGGAATTCAAGACCAGCCTGGCCAACATGGTGAAACCCTGTCTCTACTAAAAATACAAAAATTAGCCTGGCATGGTGGCAGGCGCCTGTAATCCCAGCTGGTCAGGAGGCTGAGGCAGGAGAATTGCTTGAACCTGGGAGGCAGAGGTTGCAGTAAGCCGATATTGCACCTCTGCACTCCAACCTGGGCAACATAGCAAGACTCCGTCTCAAAAAAAAAAAAAGAAAAAAAAAAAAGCCTAAGACACACAGCTCATATGCTGAGGATGGCAAAAAATAAAGAAGACAGAAAGACAGACTAAAAATAATTTACACCTCTGAACGCAAAATTACGTCACCAACTGTCTATAATGGTTAACCAGTTCTCCATGGGCCATCTACTAATTGTTGTCAAGCATTCCAACTAATACATTTTCTCTTATTTATGCATTTGGTACATGCAAACCTTCTGAGTGTATCAGAAAAATTCACCAATAATTCAAGTTCTTACATGGATAGTAGGCAACTCTAGAAAGAAATGGAAGTTTTTGTCTTTGTCTCCTGAGAATGCTCAGAAAAAGGTGTGGTAAAGTACTGAATTCAGAAAATAAGTTTTGACTCCATTGCTTCTGACTCAGACAGAATACAGAAAAAGCACCACCAGCTAAAGTTTTCTAGCACACATGTTAGGGGAAAAAATGGTGTCTGGCTCTAGTAGAGAGACAAAGCTACTCCACAAGGAATGTGCAGACCTTATAATCACTGGAATTTTAAAATAAAACTAAATTAGTTGCTGTCTTACTGCCAAACACAAAAACCAAAGAGATAGTTATAAACACCATTCAGGGCATCCATTTTTATGGAGAAGAGATCTGTTCCTTTCCCCACGCAGACACACTCTATCTAAAAGAAAATTTTATCACTTCAGGGATATATTTCTTGGTGAAATTCCATTTGCATATTTCCAAAGCTTACTCCATAGACCAAGCTGGCTGGTGCTTTTATTGCATAATTCTCTGCAATATTATTTTTACTTGTTAGAACCTTAATAGAATGAGCTAATTTAAAAAAAGAACTTTCTTATTAAAATGCCATTTGTTCATTAAAATACATTTTGTCCTGTCTAATTTATAGAAAAAAAGCTTTTTAGGAAAAATTCATAGGAATGTTGAATTTTCAATACTAGGAAAGAGCCAGGTTTTGGTTCTGATGAAGAGGAGTGAGGTAGAGGAGTTAGCAAGTACTTGACAAGGAGTTCTGCAGCACCTCAAGACATTTTTAACCTCAGCCCATATTTTGAACATTAAGTAGCATGACTAGACAGTGAACAGAATTTAGGGACTCTATATTACAATTAAAAACATTGCCAATTCACATTCTACTTATTCAAAATTTATAATGATAAAAATCATCATTTTTTAAATGTACTCCAGGTAGAAAGAATTGTACACAGCATTATTATAATTTTTTTTGTTTTTTCTTTGAGATGGAGTCTCACTCTGTCACCCAGGCTGGAGTGCAGTGACACGATCTCAGCTCACTGCAAGCTACGCCTCCTGGGTTGACACCATTCTCCTGCCTCAGCCTCCTGAGTAGCTAGGACTACAGGTACCCGCCACCATACCCAGCTAATTTTTTTGCATTTTTTTAGTAGAGACAGGGTTTCACTGTGTTAGCCAGGATGGTCTCAATCTCTTGACCTCATGATTCGCCCACCTTGGCCTCCCAAAGTGCTGGGATTACAGGCATGAGACACTGCGCCCAGCCAGCATTATTAGAATTTTTTTAACTGCAGCAGACCCTGGGCTTCCATGGAAGGATCCAGAACTGTATTTCACTGCAAAGCCCCAGGGGATCCTAGACGGGAGATTTCCCTAAGGTTTCTGAGGCTCAACTTTGAATTGAAGCAGTAATTCCTAATTTGATTATACATTCGAATTACTTGGGGATCTTCTAAAAATTTCAGAACCTGTACCATACCCTGGATAAATTAAATTACAATCTATAAGGGGCAAGAAATAGGCATTAGTGTGTTTCAAAGTTTCTCAGGTGATTTCAGTATGTGGACAAATTTGGGAACCACTGAACTAAAATCTCCAAAAGGCTAGGATGCAGAAGAAAATCTTTGTGCTGTTAAGTGAAATAGTGACTACAAAACCACTTATCTGGTGATATGATTTGGCTGTGCCCCCACCCAGATCTCATCGTGAATTGTAACTCCCACAGTTCCCATGAGTCACGGGAGGAACTTGGTGGGAGGTGATTGAATTATTGGGGGGGAAGTCTTTCCTGCACTGTTCTCATGATAGTGAATGAGTCTCATGAGATCTGATGGTTTTAAAAATGGAAGTTTCCCTGCACAAGCTCTCTCTTTGCCTACTACCATCCATGTAAGAAATGACTTGCTCCTCCTTGCATTTCACAGTCAGCCATGATTGCGAGGCCTCCTCAGCCATGTGAAACTGTAAGTTCAATAAACCTCTTTCTTTTGTAAATTGCCCAGTCTCAGGTATGTCTCTATCAGTAACATGAAAACAAACTAATACAGTAAACTGGTACCAGTAGAGTGGGGCACTGCTGAAAAGATATCCAAAAATGTGGAAGTGACTTCAGAACTGGGTAATAGGCAGAGGTTGGAACAGTTTGGAGGGCTCAGAAGAAGACAGGAAAATGTGGGACAGTTTGGAACTCCCTAGAGACTTGTTGAATGACTTTGATCAAAATGATGATAATGACACGGGCAATGAAATCCAGGCTGAGGAGGTCTCAGATGGAGATGAGGAACTTGTTGGGAACTGGAGCAAGGGTGATTCTTATGGTTTACCAAATAGAATGGTGGCATTTTTCCGCTGCCCTAGAGATTTGTGGAACTTTGAAGTTGAGAGAGATGATTTAGGGTATCTGGCAGAAGAAATTTCTAAGCCACAAAGCATTCAAGAAGTGACTTGGGTGCTGTTAAAGGCATTCAGTTTTATAGGGGAAGCAGAGCACAGAAGTGTGGAAAATTTGCAGCCTGGCAATGCAATAAAAAAGAAAATCGCATTTTCTGAGGAAAAATCCAAGCCAGCTGAAGAAATTTTCATAAGTAACAAGGAGCCGAACATTAATCCCCAAGACAATGGGGAAAATGTCTCCAGAGCATGTCAGAGGTCTTCATAGCAGACCTTCCCATCACAGGACTGGAGGCCTAGGAGGAAAAAGTGGTTTCGTGGGCAAGGTCCAAGATCCCCATGCTGTGTGAAGCCTAGGGAATTGGAGCACTGCAGTCCCAGCTTTTCCAGCCATGACTAAAAGGTACCAAGGTACGGTTCAGGCCATGGCTTCAAAGGGTGCAAGCCCCAAGCCTTGGTAGCTTCCATGGGGTATTGAGCCTGTGGGTGCACAGAAGTCAAGAACTGAGGTTTGGGAACCTCTGCCTAGATTTCAGAGGATGTATGGAAACTCCTGGATGTCCAGACAGAAGTTTGCTGCAGAGGCAGGGCTCTCACGGAGAACATCTGCTAGAGCAGTGCGGAAGGGAAATGTGAGGTGAGAGCCCCCAAACAGATTCCCTATTGAGGCACCACCTAGTGGGGCTGTGAGAAAAGGGCCACCAGCATCCTTCAGACCCCAGAATAGTAGATCCCCTGACAACTTGTACCATGTGCCTGCAAAAGCCACAGACCCTCAATGCCAGCCCATGAAAGCAGCTGGGAGGAAGGCTGTACCCTGCAAAGCCACAGGGGTGGAGCTGCCTAAGGCCGTGGGAACCGACCTTTTGCATCAGCATGACCTGGATGTGAGACATGTAGTAAAAGGAGCTCATTTTGGAACTTTAAGATTTCACTGCCCTGCTGGATTTTGGACTTGCATGGGGCCCTTGTTTCGACCAATTTCTCCCATGTGGAATGGCTGTATTTACCCAATGGCTGTATCCCCATTGTATCTAAGAAGTAACTAACTTTTTAAAATTTCATTTTACAGGCTCATAAACAGAAGAGACTTGTCTTGTCTCAGATGAAATGTTGGACTGTGGACTTTTGAGTTAATGCTGAAATGATTTAAGACCTTAGGGGACTGTTGGGAAGGCATGATTGGTTTTGGAATGTGAGCACATGAGATTTGGTAGGGACCAGGGGTGGAATGATATGGTTTGGCTGTATCCCCACCCAAATCTCATTTTGAATTGTAACCCCCACAATTTCCATGTCTTGTGGGACAAACTTGGTGGGAGGTGATTGAATTTTGGTTGGGGTTCTTTCCTGTGCTGTTCTTGTGACAGTGAATTAGTCTCATGAGATCTGATGGCTTTAAAAATGAAACTTCCCCTGCACAAGCTCTCTCTTTGCCTGCCGCCACCTTTGTAAGATGTGACTTACTCTTCCTCGCCTTTCACCTTCTGCCATGATCGTGAGGCCTCCTCGGCCACATGGAAGTGTAAATCCAATAAAGCTCTTTCTTTTGTAAATTGCCCAGTCTCAGGTATGTCTTTGTCAGCAGTGTGAAAACAGACTAATGTATCTGGTCTTTAATTCTTTATCTTGTGATGCACTATTGAGATGACACAAGGCCCCCAGTTTCCCAGCATAGAAATAAAGAAAAATTCTGAGCCCCATCAAGGGAAATTCCAGGTACCTAGCTAGCCCTGCCACCAGCAATTAGGGAAGTGAATGAATAACTTACTAAGCAAGAAGATAACAATAACCACCCGAGTAAGTCAGGGTCATGAGATGTTTGGTTCCCGATATAAACTAAAGATAACATCTTGACGTATGTTCCTGATTTGTTTTCATAAACTGGGACCCCCTGCTAGGTGAAAAATGCTGATTGCTGTCATGCAGACCTCACACAAACTGGAACTGGAAAATGAACACGAAAGTTCCCAGAATGCCCCCGCCCTCAACTCATTTTGAAAACCCTCTCACCCCTGCCCTTAAAAACCCTTGCATATAAGTCATCCTGGAGTTGGGTCTTTTTTTTTTTTTTTTTTTTTTTTTTGAGATGGAGTCTCACTCTGCCACCCAGGCTGGAGTGCTGTGGCATGATCTGGGCTCACTGCAACCTCTGCCTCCCAGGTTCAAGCAATTCTTGTGCCTCAGCCCTCCCCAGTAGCTGGGAGTACAGGCATGCTCCACCATGCCCAGCTAATTTTTGTATTTTTAGGAGAGATGGGTTTTCACCATGTTGGCAAGGCTGGTCTGGAACTCCTGGCCTCAAGCAATCCACCCACCTTGGCCTTCCAAAGTGCTGGGATTAAAGGCATGAGCTCCTGCTCCCGCCCCTGGTCAAGTTTGGGTCTCAAAACATTTGCTGAAACTTCTCCTCGCTTGGTGCCCAGCAATACACACCTTACTTTCTATGCAAACCACAATGTCATTGTTTGGCTTTGCTGCACTGGGTGGGAAGCCCCAAGGTTGGTTCAGTAACACTGCCTCTTTTTATTTTTATTTTTATTTTTATTTTTTTGAGACGGAGTCTCGCTCTGTAGCCCAGGCTGGAGTGCAGTGGCCGGATCTCAGCTCACTGCAAGCTCCGCCTCCCGGGTTCACGCCATTCTCCGGCCTCAGCCTCCCGAGTAGCTGGGACTACAGGCGCTGCCACCTCGCCCGGCTATTTTTTTTTTTTTGTATTTCTTAGTAGAGACGGGGTTTCACCGTGTTAGCCAGGATGGTCTCGATCTCCTGACCTCATGATCCGCCCATCTCGGCCTCCCAAAGTGCTGGGATTACAGGCTTGAGCCACCGCGCCCGGCCAACACTGCCTCTTTTTAAAGGTCTGAATGGGGCACCTAAAATGCTTAGTTATACTCTATTATGATATTATAATGGAAACATACAATGTTGTAGTGGAATCACAAATTTTCACAGTCAGGAAGGTCTTTAGGCTTAAGTTTCATAATGTCATTGGTTAAACAACTTAAAATGCCTACAGAAGCTGGACATATAAACAAATGAAGTTAGTGGGTGTAAGAAACATTTTTTTCCCCACCTCAAACAACCAAGTCTAATGGAACACAAGTTTATTAAGTTATACATCAAGAATGGATTTCATTGTATTTCTCCCTAAATGACCTGTATTTACTATTTCAATGCTTGCATTATCCTCAAAAACAAAAAAATTATGAGGGAGGTTCTTATCTTAAATTTGCAGATTTCAAAACTCCCAAATTGAATAGTTGGCCACAAAAGTAAATCTAGGTCTGTCTTTGTGAAATCTTTCTATACCCTTAAGTAAAACAGACCCATTTTACTTGATTTCAGAACTTTTTTTTTTCTTTTTTTCTGGAAGAATCAGAACAGCCTTATGGGAAATCTTCAGAATTTTTTTTAACAACTTCTATGCCTTTTTAAAAAATACCATATTCTCAGATTGCCAAACAATATGCATCTGCTGATACCAGTTAGCTATCTTTTTTTTAAATTCAGTGTCACAAGTTATCCCTTTCTGAAATAGTTCTGCCAGTAGAGAAGCCATCTCCTTGTAAACAATTTATTTGCTAACTGCAAATGACCTCCTATTTCTTCTTGCTCTGTGATAGTTTCCTAAAAGATGTTTAACAATCAAGGATAGACATGTTTTATTCTAATTATTAAATACATTTGAAAATACTTTTTTAAAAGCCTGAATTTAAGAATAATTATAATGTAAACATAATTCACATGAATCTCTCAATGAAAAAGAATGAGTTGGGTTCTTATTTTAAATTTATTTCAAATTAAATGTGTTCAAAACTGGACATATAATCTGTATCAGGGGCTGCCAAGCTGGCCTATGGGTCAGAACCCATCCATGGCCTATTCTGAAAATAGTTTTATGGAAACACATCCACATTCACTGATGTACATATTATTTTTGGCTGCTTTTATGCTGAAACAATGGTAGAATTGAATAATTGGGAATCCATAGCCAGAAAAGCCTAAAGTATTTACTATCTGGTCTTTTACAGAAAAAAAGCAGCTGATTCAGATCCAAAGAAAGCAGAAATACAAATCCTTAGTGTATGGTAGCTTTATCTATTCATAAGCCAGAAGTTAGGGTCATCTTTGATATTTCCCTTTCCCTTAACCACACATATTTAAATTACCAAAAAAACTTATGTCCGTTTTATGTCATGCAATAAATGATTTATATCATCCAAAAAACTACATACGAAGTACGTACTGAGTTCTGGACCTGATTGAGTTGCCAGGAACAAAACAGATAAAGGTTACTTCCTTAGAGAGTTGAATCCTCCTGTCTGATCTTTGCTACCATACCCTCTTCAGCGAAAGCTTTCTGTCCAGTTTCCTCACCTCCCTTTCCTGCTGGTCTTCTCCTAAGAAAATTATTGCACAATATCCAGCACTATCCTTTTAATGTGCAGGTCTAATCATGTCATCCTTTTGGTTAATATCATCAGCGACTTTTCATGCAGGTCTAATCATGTCATCCTTTTGGTTAATATCATCAATGACTTTTCATTGCTCTCACACCTCCCATGTAACTGTGCACAGTCTGGCAGAGACATCCAGCAGCTGGCTTCACTGTCCTGGCTTTATCTGAATTCTGTGAAGTTTCCTGTCCCACAGTGGCTTTCATGTCGCAATATACTGCTCAATAACCCTTAGGCTTACCTAAGTTTTGTTCAGGAAGTGCCTATACCTACTGGAATGAACACTGTTTCATTAATTCATAAAGATACCTCTTCACAGCACTTTGTCATTACAATTTGTAATTATGCAAAGATGATACTCGATTCAAGTCTATTTTCCCAACTAATGTGTGTATGCTGCATGAGAGCACAGCCTCCAATCTCTTTATCCACTATTGCAATTCAGTATCTGGGAAGAAATGCAATAGCATTGTTGGATTAAATGGATAAATGATGGTGTGAAGGAAAGAACAGACTGACCGCTCTTTTAGAAGTGATTTTTCTATACTCAAAATTTGAGTTGAAGTGTAATTAGAAGTGATGAAAAGATCCATAATTACTTTTGTGAGTCTCATCAGTTTTCTGGTCATTTAATGCATATCTATGTATAAAATGAATGTTTGCAGTTGAAATGTCCTTGGCATTTTCTTAAAGGAAGAAAGAGAATTAAATATGGAGCACTCAATTGCTAGGTAGAGGACAAATGAACACAATTAGCACATTATGAAACAGGAGGAAAACAAGTCATGTGCAACCTGCAGCCAAGGACAGAACATGATTTCAATAGTCCCTTACCTCTCTGAATACTCTCCTTCAGTAGGCTTAGGTACAGCTCAAAATAGAAAGAGTATGAGTTAGGAAGTCAGGCTGTCCTGGGTTCAAAGCCTAGTTCCATCACCTCCAGAAAGTATGGCTATAAGCAAGTAGAAGATATGGAATCTCAGTTCCCTTAGTTTATTAGGTAGGAATACTAAATAAGACGACATGTATAAGGAACAGCATGATGCCTGAGACATGGCAGTTACCTAAATGATTAATTATGGCTCCAATGATCAATATATTTCATGCAAAGAACTTTAAGATGAATATTCCCATCTCTCCTCTCTCTCGAGCTTCAATTTTTCCAGCTGAATATTGCCAGTATTTAATGTCATAGTGGCTTTTCAGACCCTGGAGATGTAAAACTGAACACATCAACTTCCTTCCCTTTTACTAGATCTCTCCATATACACTTCAGCCTGTCTTGATGGATTAGAGTAGATAATAACATGAGCATTGGAATCAGATGATCATGGGTTCAAATCCTAGCAGGGTGATCTTGGCCAAGTTATTTAAGCTCTTGAAACCTCACTTTTTCATCCGTGAAATGGAGACAGTAATAATTACTTCCTACACTTATTGAAAAAGGACATGTATGGAAGCATGTTGTCTGACACATGGTAAAAGTTTGATGAGTTCTGTCTATTAAAATTATTACTAATGACAATACAGTCATCTTTAACTCTATGCCTTGCTCCCTTCGGAAAATAACAATTGTGAAAGTTTGTTCCCGTTTTCTCCCACAAACCCTTTTCTTCTTTGTCCCCAATGATGACCATCTATTAAAGTCATCCTTACTGGGTCCACTTAATTGCTCTCTCTGATTTGGGGTCTTCCCCTCCTTGTTTCTTACTCCTTTACTCTGCTTTATTTCTCTTCATAATAATGGCTGGCTTAAATCAAACATATGGGTGTTGACTTCTGTGTCCATCTCTCTCCACCTGAATGTAAGCCCAGGAGGTCAGAGACCACATCAGTGGTGTTTCCTAATGTTCATCTGTACCTAAAAACAGCAGCTCACAAGGACTGTTTGTCTGAAGTTGCCAGAGTGCCTTCTTGGAAGGCAAGTGTGAGTTTACTACATCCTGGATTAAAACCTTCAATGTCTCCATTGCCCACCTGAGACAGTGCAGACTTTTCCTTTGATTGTTCACGTTACTCCAAAGCAGACCCCGGAACTTCCACTCCAGTTTCACTGGCCTCTTCTAACAAAGGGCAGTGATTGGGCTTCCCTTTAATACCAGAGTCCCTATTTATATTATTTTATATACACGTAACCTGTCGGCTGTCATTTTTCCCCTTAATTCTTCTGCCATGATCTTAAATGTCCCAAATCTTTCCTGATGCCTTCAAGTTAGAAATGGCCTTTCCCTTGTTTGAAATCTCTTAGCATTTCATTTGTGCTATCTTTCTCTTCCCTGTACTTACACTTTCAAAAGTGGGGCTATTATCTATTTTGTATAATCCCCTACAGAGCTGAAAAGTAATATGGAACCTGGGGCATATTCTATCCTAAGAAAGAACTTTTAGGATTAGGATATAAAAGGATAAATCCTTAGAGGAAAAAAAATGTCTTCTTTTATGCCTTTGAACACTTGTTATTCTTCTTTTGTGCTTGAGCTTTCTGTATCTGACTAGCTTTAAACATGACAAACTATACAAGAAAGAACAATAGAAATCCTTAAATCACTGAAACTAAATCTTCTTTTCTAACCAGCTCAGCCATTCATCTTAGATTTTCACACTCAAGACAACTTGCAAATTGCTTTTCACCCACTCACCTGGGGTGAGTCATGCTCTCTGCCAGGTAAGTGGAGAAGAATGGCTTACTAGGGCAAGAAAGGCTTTTGATTATTTTTTCTGTTATTCCCCTACTTTCTATTTTTATAAGTCTTGAATCTCTTGTTTTCCTTTTCTAAACTAAAGGATAGAAACTGTTTTTATACAGGTTATTTAGGATAGTTATCTCACATTTCATTATAATGAAAACCAGCCCTGCAACATAATCTTTTGAGACAAAGAAACCACTCTATCCAAACAGACATATCACGGGAGGCAGGATGCATATTAGTGTATTGAAGACTTTGAGATGTTTTGCTCTTAAGGAAAAACGAGGCCTCCTTGATTTAATCTAGTGCTTTCTAATCCATTTGCGTATGGAACAAACCATTCTTTTTCTTCCTGGAATATCTATCTCTCAACATTCTCTGGAATCTGTATTCCTTCAATAACACTGTAGAAAACAGTGATGTTGCTTAACTAATACTTTGGTTGGGATTCTAGCATCAACTTTCAGGCTTTCTTTGTTCTTGGGCTAGAAGAACTGGTGGGGTCATTGCAAAACTTACAGAACATGAACTGGGTTGCAAACGCTCTCAATTCTAGCTAGATCATCTTGATCGACTCACTTAACTTCTGTGTGGTCAATTTCCTCACCAGTAAAATGGAGTTACAGAAAAACCAAATATGACTCTATATATGAGAGTATTTTAAAGGGGTAATAGTCAATTACAACTAGTATTTTTATTTTTTCTTTTTAAAAAAATATAAGGGGGAAAATAAACTATTATTTCTCATGGGTTTTAGCTTTTTTTCTGGCTCATTGTGTCCATGCCTTTGTTCATGCACCTCCCGCTGACTGGCATACTCTCTCTCCAGCTAAAGTTAGCAAGACTGAGCCAAATACTTTCTCCTGGTGAACACTTGGCAAGAAAAACTAAAAAGTCAACCTCTATCTTATAGGGCAATGGGTTAATGCTTCCTACAAAAAGCATGAATCAAAAACGTTTTCAAGCATGTGCTATCCAGTGATGAATTGGACAATCAGTTCTTTAACAGATAACCCGAGAAAACAACTCAAACAGTTGGAATTTCAAACTCAGTTGCCCGTTCAGGGGATGTGGCATGATATATTTGCGTAAGAGGCTTTCTGGTATCTTTCATGTCACTTCGATGTAAGTCAGCACCCACTGCCACTGAATTCTGTCCCATGCCCTGTGGAGTTTGGCAGAAGGCTGCTGAAATGTATGTTCATTGGTACTGATGTCTATTTTACATGAATATATTTAGACTATTTAACAAACAGAATCTACTATCTCAAAAACTTTTAAGTCCACAAAGCTAAGAGAGAAGTGGCTTCTAAACCAAACATGCATATCTGCTTATTTTTTTGCATTGAGAAGTTAGGTCAGCTTCAGAGAATGAGACAAATAAAGTTTTTATCTGATTCACATTAACTTCCAAGACTGCTGGAGGACTAACAGAATATAAAAAGTTGCTTTTTCCTCAAAAATATGCTTACTAAGGGTACTACAATGTCCTGGAAAGACCTTCCATGCCAACATTCTGTAGCAGGAACAAGTGGTTTTTATCCCATCCTTCTAACATCATCTTGTAATTCTCCTACCTCATAATCAAAGGCCATTCACTGAGCAGCTTCTGTGTTCCATGCACTGTATTAAACAATAAAAATACAGATATGAGAAACACCTATTTTCTTTTCCTCAATAGGATCTCAGTGTCACAATATAAATTTACATCTAAATCACACTAAATTCAATGTAATTTAAGACATAAGTGGGACCCAGTTGGTCCTTAAGCATCCTTTTCTAGAATATTGGAGCAGAGACTCTGAGGATGAATATGAGTGCTTTAGTGAAACAAGATGGCAAAAAGACATTCAGAAACAGTGAGTAGCTTAAGAAAATGCAAGAAAGCATGAATGCACTAGATTCACAGATGGTGATGAGGATGAAGGTCTGTAAGTAGTTTCAGTTGAACTGCAATATAAAGGGCAAGCAAGGGAGGAAGAAAGAAAATGTTGGAGACTAAGACATAGACAGGCAACAGATTATGGAAAAACAATTTGCTAATTATTCATTCAAGGACTATCTGCCATCTATGCAGTATTTGCCACATTATATCCATTAGGATACAATTGTTGAACAAACTGGATATGACCTCCTGAGCTTAGAGTAGAAGAGATGGCCAAGGCAAAAATAATTTAACAATAAAATGTATTATAGTAAGTGTTAAACAGGAAATAAATAATGTGCTGACAGAATTACATGAAGGCAACCTTTCCAATAGAAGATGAGAGAAGTAGCAAAGGTGATTTTTAAGCTGTGATCTGAAAGGTGAAAACACAAGCATGGGAAGTAACAGGGCATGTATGCAAAGATCCTGAAAGCAGGAAAAGCTCCAGATATTAGAACAGGGCTTCTCAAACTTGAATGTACCAACAAATCTACTGTGAACCTTGTTAAAATGCAGATTTGGATTCAGTTGGCCTGCAGTGGGCTTCAGACTCTGAATTTTTAGCAACCTCTCAGGTAATGTTGTTGGTCTGAGAAGCAACAACATTAATCAACATAATAGCACTGTGTTAGAGAAACAAAAATCAGAGAATGCATCCAGAACTCAGTGGTAAAGATAAAACACTCTACATGAGAGTGGGGAGAAAGAAAGGTGAGCTGAGAACTATCACATATGCCATTGGGAAATATATGATTAGCAACAGGCTTGCAATTCATTCCCCTTCTCCACAGGGGCTGTGAGTGAGGATGATACGGGAGCATCCTCCAGAAAAACAGAAGAAAGGTAGCTTGATTGCATTTCCTTTTTTGTATTAGATACATTACTTACAGATCTAATTTATTATCCCAGAGTAGACCAAAAAGGAAGTAAAGACCTAGGCGTGGTATGGTACTTCCTTGCCTCTCCCTACTTTGCCTGTGTCTCACAATTATTTGAAACTCTGTAATTAAGGGTAAAACCTGATAGTGGGGATTATGGATTCAGTTGTGTCCTCCTACTGCAAAGTCATAGGTTAAATCCCTAACCCCCAATATGACTGTATTGGGAAATGTCGCTTTTAAGGAGCTGAGTAAGGTTAAATGGGGTTCATATAGGTGGGGCCCTAATCCAATAGAACTGGTGTCCACAAAAGAAGGTGAGGATACAGGAAAGGCCATGTGGGGACAACATGAGAAGGAGGCCATCTGCAAGCCCAGAGGAGAGCCCTCACCAAATACCAATGCTGATGGCACTTTGTTGTTGGACATAAAACCTTCAGAAGTGAGAGAAAATAAATTTCTGGGGTTAAGTAACCCAGTCTGAGGTACTCTGTTTTGGCAGCCCTAGCCTATCCGTGTACAAGGTAAGACCACTGATTTGTACAAATCAGACTTGACAATCAAACTCTTTGTGTTCATTCGCCTTTGCAGAGTTGAGAAATAATACTGTAGAGTGATTGATGGCTTAAAGCAATGCTCCTTTGGCCAGGATATCTATTAGAAACATGTTGGAAGACTCTGAAACACATCCATACCAAGATTCTCTCAGAAGGGTTATCATTTCATTGGTCAGTGATGGAGCCTGGGCATTGGTGTTTCCAGCCTTCCTATGTGGTTTGTATGTGCACCGAGAGCTGAGAAACAGTGGAGGATATTATGCTTTGAAAGATACTTCTGGCCACCCTAGAGGCAGCAATAGTAGATGATGTGCTTGTAAATAAATATAGGGTACACACCTTGGTATCTGTGCTTCTTCAGGCCTGATAGGTGATAAATAAGAAGCAAAGTTCCCCTCCCTTCAGTCCTCAACATGCACACATTTCTAGAGCATCTGACTTTATCTTGGATGGGAAGCCAAGCAGTTGTCTTGGGCCACATATCCTGTTGATGCCCTCAATGCCAGGCTCCTTGGTAATTACTCATTTTAATGAAAAAAAGCTACTGTTAATATATGTGCATTATTGAAATGCACTCTCCAATCTTTCTTGCCAACCTGCATATTTCTATAATAAGTCATTTGTTCAGAGCTCAATTATTTTCTGATGTTTGATTAAACAAAATCAACACCAAAATAATTCTATTAGGGTTAATTGACACCTTCTCACAGGAAAATCACTTTGCTGGTCATGCTTTTAATAACAAGCTTCCCAGATTTCAATGGCCATATTTGAACACAATTCTTGAGGACTGCTTGAAGATTGAATATAACCTTACAGTTACTATGTCAACAGTTCAAACAATTAACAAAACGGTTACCATGTCAACAGTTCAAACCATTATTCAGCCTTATGGATAGCACTGCAATATTCATAAGACTTGGCAGCTAGAATTTAACTATTAAAGCCTTATAATTAGTTTCTTAATCTAGAGCTTGAAAATGATAAAAGAGTTTAATGCCTAGACTATGTCAATAACTTTTAGTCAATAATATTTACTAAAATATGTGGACCCCTAATTTTCTTATTAAATACATTGGGATAAAAATGAAATTGGCATGGGCCTAGGTCAAATAAACTTTCTGAGCATAATAATGAACCATTATTATTTATTATTTTGTTCCCTTCCCTCCTACTGGGATAAATTTGCTATACTTGCAGAACTCTCCTGAAGCCTAGAAGCGCTACATCAAATCTACAGGCCCTTCTTTTCTTTTCCTTTATGAATACTAGGTTAGTGTTTTACTTGGAAAACTTCTTCAGAACAAAAACTTAGCCATAGCAGTTTGTTTCACCATAGTATATCGAAAAAGGATTTGCTTTTCAATAATAATTATTAAACTTTTACTCTATGTCAAGTATTAAATATATACTACCTCTAATCCTCATTAAAAACTATGTATGGTAAGAATTATTCCCCTGAACTTGGAATGAGCAAACCCAGGCTCAAGTATTAAATGTAAATTTAAAAGATGTATCCAAGTCATACATCTTATAAGATTTCAAGAGATACATAGTCATATATCACGGAAAGTTAGCCTCCTTTCCATCCTTGGAAACAGGTTGTCCAAAAGCAAATGCTTTTACCAGTTTTCTATGCATGTTTTAATGCATTTGTGACAACATCGTCACTAATTGCATTGCTTATGTTAATTTTAATGTCACTCCCTCCACTGTCTCTTGAGGAGAGAGAGGAGGAAATAAAAGAGCTCCAAGGGCATTTGAAACATCAATGATTTAATACTGATCCTGCTTATTTCTGAGGGTCACTCCCCACGTTGCTCAGCTCTAAAGTACTCTAGGGTGATCCTGCCTTATTTGCAAGAGACTGGCTTAGGAGAACAAGGAGGGGATTTACATTTTCATGCCTCCATTCAGAATTATTTTTAATAATTTTAGTTACAAATTATTTGAAGATTGTTAATGAGCTTAAGTTTTTTACAATTGCCAAGTAGGTTTTTGTTTTATACAAGCCTGTAATGAAATACATATCTTCCCTATGTATGTTCTTAGGCCAGTCACTAAATCTTTATAATCATTTTTTGATGTGATCCATAAGGACAGTGTCTGACTTGGAAGTTGATCAGAAGGATAAACTCTGAAAAACTAAAAGCATTCAAAACATGGAGGATGATAAATACATGGCAATTTATTTTTCTATTCTTCCTTGCTCAATACATGTTTTTGACTTGACAAATATTGATATTCTAATTTGAAATTAACATTAATTTCAAAATATATTCGAACTGCAAAACTACATCATGATGTTTCTTCCTAGATCGGTCAATATCTCCATGTGCCATTTAGAAAATCAGAATTTTAGAGCGTCTCTTTTAACATTTCCTCTTCTCATCTTCCATGTCCAACTCAAGACCAAGTCTTACTGATTTTATCCTCTAAGCACTTAGCATAGCCACCTATATTTCTCATTTTGCACCATTACCTCCCACAGATTGAGCCCAGTGGATTCCTCATGTAGGCCCAGAGTCTTAGAAGACCCTCCATTCTGGTTCACACACATCCACTAGATTTCATCCTCCAGACACAGCGGTCTTTTCAGAAGGCAAATCTAATCATCTAATCTAGTCATAGTAACCCTACTCTTCTCTGTTTAAAATTCATTAAATGGGTTTTCATTGCTCATAAGTTAAAAACCCTAATTCTTGGCATGGCCTATAAGACCTGCTTTTTATGCCTCATATGCTGCAATCCTATGAGTATTCTCCAAAGTTCACCCATAGCTGAGCTCTACAACCATATTCTGCTCTCTCTCATGGATGGCTTTTCTTTCTTTTGCCCAAGTTAGCTCCTCCTCCATCCTCCAGCCCTCAATGCCTCAGTCACTTCTGCAAGGATACCATTCCTAATCTCTCATTTAGGTGAAATTCCCTTAAATGGAGTCTCATACTATCATTGTCAATGATGCAGTTTCATACTGTACATGAGAGAACATCATATTATCATCTAGTCTCCTTGCCGAGTGCCAAGTTCAGTGAGGGCAGAGACAATGCTTTGGTTCACCAGTTGAGTCCTCATCAGCTAGTACAATGCCTGGCATCAAACAGACAACTAATAAGTATCAGTCAAATAAATATCAAAATAATGGTTATTTACAACAGAGGATAGCAATGACTTCTAATAGAAGGTAGTATAGTTTACTATGTGCCATGCAATTTTTTGGGCACTTGAAACATGCAGTCTCACAATGAATCTTTGCACTAAATATTATATCTTTTAAGCCCCACTTTACAGAGGTGAAAATTATGAAAACATAGAGGTTGCTATGGTCTGAATGTTTATATCCCGTAAAATTCACATGTTGAAACCCAATCACCAATATGATGTTATTAGGAGGTAGAACCTTTGGGGGTGATTAAATAATGAGGACAAAGCCTTCATGAGTGAAATTACTGCCCTGATAAAAAAAAGGTCCCAGAGAGGTGCCTTGTCCTTTCCACCATGTGAGCATGCAAAGATAAGGCATCATGTATGAACCAGGAAGCCAGTCTTCACCAGACTCCAAATCTGCCAACACCTTGATCTTGGACTTCTGTGAGAAATAAATTTCTGTTGTTTATAAGCCACTCAGTTTATAATGTTTTGTTACAGCACCCCAAATCAGATAAGACAGGTTAATTCAGAGGGTAATCTATGCTAGTCATCTAAAATGCTGGTTCCACTTTAAACTTTTAAGTTTAAGTTTTACGAAGATTAGCCATGCTTTTGGCCCTTCCTGTAGGGTGTCTTTTAAGTATGTAGATATGGTGGCTTCTCACTGCATAGTGAGATATCTACACAGATGGCAGGAGTATGAGCTGGGACTACTGCACATGCAAGAAAAAAGTTAGCGGAGTAATGACTTGAGGTGCTGCTGAGTGTTCTACTGTTATGAGTAATGTTTTATGAGTTACTCCTTAACTGTAAGCATCTGCCTTAAATATAAGTGTCAGTGGGTAAAAATATTTGCCAATTCAAGATTCCTACTGCCAAACCCACATCCTAAAATTCAGGCAGTCGTAACAATGTTTTAATTTGCCATTGAAAGGTACACGGATTGTTAGGACTAAAAAGAGTCTTGAAGAATAGCTTGTAGTTGAACACATCATTTGACAAGAGAGAAAAACAACAACAGCTACTGCAAAATGTAAGTTAAAATGAAAATCGTGTATCTACCCCATTGGATTCCTTGTTTGTAGGCTGTCATGGGGACTCTAAGACAGACAGGGAGGGGAAGAGATTCTATAGTGCCAGTTACAAAGGATCAGGTGAAATTTTACATTGAGATGGCTTGTGGGGAATAGTAACAGAACTTAGACAACAGTGTTTCAAAATTTTAAAATTCTAATTCCTTCAGATCTCACCTTATTATTACTAGTGACAGCTACAATTATAGTTTAACAGTAATGGTACACTTAGAGTGAACCAACCAGATCTATGCTAAATGTTGCTTAAGGATTTTACCAGTTATTTCATTTGATTTCTCACAAGTGTCATCCACATTTTACAACTGAGAAGAATGAGACATGGAGAGACCAGGCAACTTAACCCGAAGTCCCCAGCTGGTAAGGAGCAGAATCAGGAGGAGACTCTGGCTGTCTGACTTCAGTATCTGTGCTACTAATCTAAGCTGATTCCTGGGCGGTGCCTTTTCTGACCACCCTAAGTGATCACTCTCCCTATCCACTACTACTCTCCCTTGGGGCAGGAGGCAAGTTGGGAGTCTTTTAGACATCCAGCTGAACTGCATTTCCAAGCCCATCATGGATTTATGTTGTAAGCAGTACTGACAAGGGCCCCTGGCAGGCCATGCATAGGACTTTCTCCATCAATACCCTGCCTTATGGCTATCAACCTGCTGATTACAGAGAAGGGAGGAGGCCCTCAAAATGGCAGCACCAACTAATGGAGAGAGTATGGATCCTTGAAAGATTGAATGGAGCCCAGGTCCTACTATCCCCACACCAACTCCAATCCCCACTGTCTGTCCACACTAGACTGTGACATGAGTATGAGTGATAAATCAACTTTTATTAGGCTAAGCAGCTGATATTTGGGGGTGGATTACTTACCCTAACTAATTTCTCACTGTTGGTTTCCTCCATAGCATTGATTACAATTACATTTGTACTTTATTGTATATTACTCATTCAATGTTATCACATTTGCTCAACTGTAAGCTTCTGAGGGGAGTGACTGAGTCTGTTTCATCTACCACCATATCTAGCAACTAGCAAGAGTCCAGCCTGAAGCACACACATAGTGATATTTGTTACATGATTGTTGGGAAGATGGAAGCCAATGCAACAAAATAAATGGGCATATACAAAGAGTTTCCTCCCCAGTGCAATGTGGCTACTTTAAACAGGGTTTATGTTCAAGAATCAGGAGTGCCAGCATCTACAAGCATATTATTAAATAAAAGCTTTAGGTTCAAGGACTAAAGATATTCTTCTCCAAGTATTTCTATGAATTATAATGCAGGACCAAATTATGTTTATGTATCTAGCAACATTCTACTTTGCATGGCTTCATCATAGCTTTGCATCATAGCTTTGCACAGAGGGTGGGGCACTAGAACACTGCACTGAGACATAAGACCCCTTACCCCTGCCCTACGGGGCTACCCTTCATTAGCTGAGTTCTTGAAAACAAATTGGGAACTTAATCTACATTTACAATATGTCCATGGTCCCTTCCTGCTATCACAGCTTCTTCAAGAAGATACAATAAATGAAAAGAAAGATCTCCTAGGTAAGAACTGATATGGGTTAGGCTTTGTGTCCCCATTCAAATCTCATCTTAAATTGTAATCCCAATAATCCCCATAATCCTCACGTGTCAAGGGAGAGACCAGGTGGAGGTAAATGAATCAGAGGGTGATTTCCCCCATGCTGTTCTCAGGAGAGTGAGTAAGTTCTCATGAGATCTGATGGTTTCATAAGAGGCTTTTCTCCCTTTCTCTCGACACTTCTCCCTCCTGACACCTTGTGAAGAAGGTTCCTTGTGCTTCCTCTTCACCTTCCACCATAATTGAAAGTCTCTTGAGGCCTCGCCAGCCATGCTGAACTGTAAGTCAATTAATCCTCCTTCCTATATTAATTACCCAGTCTCAGGAAGTTCTTTATGGCCATTTGAAAATGAACTAATACAGTAGAATGGTACCAGGAGTGGGGTGCTGCTATACAGACACTTGAAATTGTGGAAGCAACTTTGGAACTGGATAACAGGCAGAGTTTGGAACAGTTTGGAGGGTTCAGGAGAAGATGGGAAGATGTGGGAAAGTTTGGAACTTCCTAGAGACTTGTTGAATAGCTTTGACAAAGATGCCGATAGTGATATGGACGATGAAGTCCAGGCTGAAATGGTCTCAGATGGAGATGAGGAACTTGTTGGGAACTGGATCAAAGGTGACTCTTGCTATGCTTTAGCAAAGAGACTGGCAGCATTTTGTCCCTGTCCTAGAGATCTGTGGAATTTTGCACTTGAGAGAGATGACTTAGACTATCTGGCAGAATAAATTTATAAGCAGCAAAGCATTCAAGAGGTGACTTGGGTGCTCTTAAAAGCATTTGGTTCTATGCATTCAAGAGATGGTTTGGAATTGGAACTTATGTTTAAAAGGGAGGCAGAGCATAAAAGTTTGAAAATTTTGCAGCCTGATGACAAGGAAAGAAAATCCCATTTTCTGAGGAGAAGTTCAAGGCAGCTACAGAAATTTGCATAAGTAACTAGAAACCAATTGTAAATCAGCAAGACAATGTGGAAAATGTCTCCAGGGCATGTCAGAGGTCTTCACAGCAGCTTCTCCCATCACTGGCCCAGAGGCCTAAAAGGAAAAACAGTTTTCTGGGCTAGGCCCAGCGTCTTGCTGCTTTGCACAGTCTCGGGACTTGGTGCCCTGCATCCCAGCTGTGACTAAAAGGGTCCAATGTACAACTCACACTGTTGCTTCAGAGGGTGCAAGCCCCAAGCCTTGGCAGCTTCCACATGGTGCTGGGCCTGTGGGTGCACAGTAGTCAAGAACTGAGGTTTGGGATCCTTCACCTAGATTTCAGAGGATGTACAGAAACACCTGGAAGTCCAGGCAGAAGTTTGCTGTAGGAGTGGAGCCCTCATACATAACCTCTGCTAGGGCAGTGCAGAAGAGAAATGTGGGGTCAGAGCCCCCACAAAGAGTCCCCATTGTGGCACTGCCTAGTGGAGCTGTGAGAAGAGGGTCGCTGTCTTCCAGAGCCCAGAATGGTAGATCAACCAACAATTTGCATTGTGTGCCTGGAAAAAGCCACAGACACTCAATACCAGCCAATGAAAGCAACCAGGAGTGGGGCTGTACCCTACAAAGCCACAGAGGTGTGGAGCTGCCCAAGACCATGGGAACCCACTTCTTGCATCAGTGTTACGTGAATGTGAGACATGGAGTCAAAGGAGATCATTCTGGAGCTTTAAGATTTCACTGCCTGACTGGATTTCAGACTTACATGGGGCCTGTAGTCCCTTCATTTTGGCAAAAGGTTTCAAGGGAGAGAACAGGTGGAGGTAATTGAAATATGGGAGTGGTTTCTTTCATGTTGTTCCCATAATAGTGGGTGAGTTCTCATGAGATCTGATGGTTTTATATGGGGATCTTCCCCACTTCACTCAGCACTTCTCTTTCCTGCCACCTTGTGAAGAAAGTTCCTTGCTTCCTCTTTACCATCTGACATTATTGTAAGTCTCCTGGGGTCTCCCCAGCCATGCTGAATGGTGAGTCAATTAAACTTCTTTCCTTAATAAATTACCCATTCTCAGGGAGTTCTTTATAGCAGTAAGAAAATGGACTAATACACGAGCCTACCATGTACCAGGCACTATGATAGTATCATTCACATTTATACTTTTATTGACTGCCTGGGCAGTCCTCTGACCCAGGAAATAAATAAGAAAAATTGGTATTTATAGGTCCCATTTATTGTGCAACTATTATGAACTAGGCATAAGCATTGTCATATGTGCTTTATATATATAAATATATACAATTTTATATATTAATATGTTATATTTAATTATGACAACAAATATATGAGGTAAATGTCAAGAATTGTAAAGGATGTGAGATTTTACCCTACTTTCACACTAACAAGTTAGCTTGCACAGTCTCATGAATGTTGGAAGAAGACACAAGACTCTTAGGTCAGAGACAAAGCACAATTTACTACTCACAGGAATAGCAATAGCCAGTCATATCATTTGTCTTGGTTTCCAAAGTCTCAATTCCCATAGGGTGTGAAAAAGGTCCAGATGCATGCTATACAAGCTGTAGGTTGTTTTACACATGAAAAATCCTGAGTTTAGGAAACCCCATTATTTTATAAGGGGCCTGTATGCAAAACTCTTCAATCTTTAATGTGAGCATCATTTTTATTATCTTGAGCACAAAACAAATTTTCCTCTGCTCCCTAAGGAGAAACTTATCTCTATTTTCCAGTGTGTACTATGTAAATATTCTTGGAAAGATGGAGTTTTGAAACAAAAACTGAATTTCTTTATTCATAAGACATGCAGAAATGTGAAAAATTGATGAATAATTTTTCATATTTTATAAATGTGATAGCAAAGCTAAGAATCACTAAGTAATTTACCTAGTTAACTAACCCATAGGAAGATGAATGGGGATTCTAACCCTGATGTATCTAACTCCAAAACTCACACTAATATCCACTGTGAAATACTGCTTCCATATTTCATTGAGCAGGAGAATGGGGCTTAGAGAAATTAAAGATTAAGTCAATTGAGACTGAAGGAGCTTGTAAGCAAGGGAACTGGGATTTGAGTACACACCATCCAACTACAGATCTGGTAGTCTTGCCACCACACCACAGCTATTGATCAAACATCAGTGTACCTGAGTTTGCTGGGTGATCCAGGGCATTTCAAGAAAAGCATACAGAGCAAAGAAAGGTCTGGAGAAAGCAGGAAGCCCAGTTGGCTCAA